>NC_056732.1:855401170-855758670 GCF_019279795.1 Protopterus annectens | reverse complement strand
TAGTAGGTTACTCCCAGGTTAAGCCCAGAGTACTGCAAACAGTAATAATAGCATTGAAAAACAAAGGAAGCTAGTCACAGACATTTAAAAAGACAAAATCATCCAGTTTAAAATAAAGAATAGAGGTAGCAAAGGTATAGCATAAGACAAAATACATTTCAAATGTACCTAGTGATCTAAGCAATATATTATGCATTCCAGCACATATTTCAATAGGCGCTGCTTGAACTGAAACCTAACATTCATGTTGTTTTTATTGTCAGTCAGATAGTGAGTTAGGGACTAGCACAGTATGGGGTCAAGTGGTATGTTGTTTGTAAAGAGGTTTAGAAGTGTAAGCCCCCTTGTCGCCTCACTTATAAGGTTGTAGTTAGGGTTGGTAGCAACAAGCCTCACTGCAAGAGGAGATGGTGTGTCGAGGTAAAGTAATTTAAATACATGGCAGCACAGATGAAGGTTGGCTCTGGCTTGAATAGGTAGCCAGTTAACTCTGTAAAGTTTGCTGCTGTGAAGTCCATGGCAAAAGGTGCTGGTAATGAATCAATAAATTTAATTTGATAATGCTTGTTGTATTGCTCATTAAGGTGTGGTGATGGTAAAAAAGGATAAGCCATATTCCAGTTGTTCAAATGTTGATACCTTTTGGGATCAAAGTATGAAGTACTTGATTTTGGATTTGAGTTTTTGAATGTGATCACAAAAGGTGTGGGACTGGTGAAGCCAAACACCCAAGTATCTAAATGACGTAATAGTTTCAATGTGGTTGTTATGTTGGTCCATAATATAGACTGCACTATGGGCTTTTAGTAAGTCTTCTTTTTGTGCCACAGTCTGAAGGCTTACTTTTTTAAGGGTTGAGAAGACTTTTTTTTCAAAGCCACCTGTTTATTTCCATAAGTCTGGTTGTAGTTACCATTGAGTGATTTGATGAGCAGTGAAAGAAATCCTTAATTGATGTGTCATGAGCATATAAAAAGAGTTATATTTAGAGTAAATTAAGGGATAGTTTATTTACAAAAATGGAGAATAGCAAAGGTATCAGACTCAATCTATGTGGTATACCTGAATGAGTGTTAATAGTATCTGCAAGGCGGGAATATTTTTCTGTTGTAAAAGACCTGCTATTTGGGAAGTCTTTGTAGTTGTGATGTTAAAATCTAAAAGGATGGTTAGTAAAACTAAGTGGTATACAATTTCAAATGCTCTTCTTAGGTCTATGAGGTTCACTTTATTCATGTTAATGAATATGTCACCAGTTAAAAGTCCGGAGTTTAGTTGCAGTGCTCCTTTCTACTCAAAAGCCATATTATTTGTGCAAGAACAGGTACTACTTCTTGAGGTAAATGGGTGGTTACACATCTGTTTATTAAGTCTTTTGTCAAGGGTACAAAGAATGGAGATGGGTAGAAAGTGACTGGTGGATGTGGGTTTGAAGTCTTTGAAAACATGTCTAATAAAGGAGGATTTTCAGATTGTGGACATACTGTTTGTTGTGAGGTTAGTGTTATAAATCTGTTTGGAGGGGGTAACTATGCAGTCCTCGCTGTGCTAATCAAGCTATGGGAATGAGTTGTCAGGGTAAGACTTAGAGTCAAATTGAATATGTTCAAGTAAAGGTACAATTTGTTTAACAGTGCTTTTGGTGAAATTGAAGGGAAAAAAAGGCATTCGGGGGGGGGGGTTGGGTCAGTTTAGATGGAAAAGGAAGTGCTGAAATGAGAGAAAGGAGGTTGGATAATTATTTTAAGAAATCAAAGTCGGTAAAATGTTACATATCTGACAAGGAATGTTCGCATTTGAGGATAATTCATTTGGAGGAGCTCTACCAAAGATGTTATTCACATTATTCCAGAATCGTTTAGTGGAGGGAAGGAGAGTAGTCAGATCTGATTTTTAGTTTTTGCATTTATACCTGTGGATAACTTGTTTGGTGATATTGGGCATCTTGGTGTAATGATCAATATCTGTTGTAGAAGGGGTGCTTTCTCCACTTTTAACAAAGTTCACCTTGGAGTTGCAATAGTGTTTTCAGCTCAGGTGAAACTGTGAAGATCTTATGAGATGTGAAATGAGGTTGTATATGGTTTTTCTCCTTTTCTCAATCTCTTCTTGGAGTCATAAAGTAGAAGACACAGAAATGTAATCTGTAAGCCTCACTGAAAATGCTTTCACTTATGTTTTATTGAAGATTGGTAGTAAGTTATGAGTTATGGATTAGATGCTGAGGTGGTGGTAGAATATTTAGTGATTGGTATGATGATGAAATATTTGGAATTTACCAGAAGAGAAAGGAGACAGGCTTGAATGCTTGAGATATGAAATACATAGGAAAGGCGAATGACAGAACTGTGAAAACAAATCTGTAATAGACAGCTGCAAAATGTGGGTAGGAGGGATTCATTTTAGAAATTTGCTGATGTTTAAATATTGGTTGATTAAAGATTAAATAAAAAGGAGAAGGTGGAAGATATGGGAGAATGAGGGTTGAGGAGCAGTACTAGATTAGTTCTTGGAAAGAAGATAAATAAAGACTAGGCATTTGATGTAAATTTTTGTCAACTTAAGTGGATCAATACAAATAGGTTTATCAGTTTTGAGGTGTATGTTAGGGAAAATTATAATGCCAGCAGTGCTATTTGTTTCTCAGTTCTCAAATACATTCATTCACTTTTCATTACAGAGGTGGCTTGGCTCTCTTAAACCGTGGCTTGCCATCACTCCTAAAGATGGCACATATTCATCATGTTTGGTTTCCATTGTTTTTCTACCAGACCTGCTGTGCATGTTGCTGTTTGAAAAGAAGTAGTAATATGTGGTGTGCCATGATACAGGAAAATTTAGTACTATGAGATGAGTAAGTGGAAAAATTGATCTTGAAGATGAAAAAGAATATTTGACAAGCTTTTGAGTGACTCATTATATTTGGTATAAAGGTGAAGGAGTAACCATTCTAGCTACTGAATTAGAGATAAGGATACAGCTGGCATCTAATGGCTAAAAAAATCATAGATTTTCTGTTGCCTATGCCTTAAAATATAGTATGAAAAGAATTTAGAAACCAGAAATCCTATTCATGTCTTTTCCACACCACAACATGCAATGTATACCTTAAGGCAATTACAAGAAAAAATATATACCTTAAAGGTGGCAAAAATATAGCCAGTCACATTTAATGACACCCATTATGTTCACAGTCTTTTCTTTTTATTATATGCTGTCAGAGTATCTTCTTTCCATGCAGTGCTATGAGCAAAAGTCATCCTCCAGTTAGCAAAAGTAATGCCCTCCAAACAAGGCATTACATACAACATTCAGGGAATAAAATGAATAGTCCTTGCATACATTTATTGTTTTTTCTGACAAGTACCATCTTTTCACCAACTAATGCAATTTTTTTCTTACTACAACTATCAAATCATGGTGTTAGCAGTGTATATTCCATGCAAACCATGGAATACAAATATAATTTCAAAGGGACAACGTTTTGCCTCAAGCAAGAGAACTAAGTTTAGGAACTTCAGACACTTTAATGAAAAGTAGCAGTAGATATAAGCCAGCAAATAAAATAACGATGTCTAAGATGAGGCGTGCTTATTATATAACATGTTAGCTAAAAAAGAATTTGTATATATATATATATATATATATATATATATATATATATATATATATATATATACAGACATGCAAAAACAAGAATGAAATGTAACACTGATGTGAGGTTAGTTAAAAGAATTCAATTTATAAATTAAACAAATAAATTATGGATATTTTTCTAGTATGGTGGGCAACAGTGTGGAAATTAATATACAGTTCCAAAACCCATGGCTGCATTCTTGTGTTGTTTTTATTATAGCTATTTGTAAGTGCCAACCAAGACCAAATCACATAACTTGTGTAGCTCTGTGTGCGCACTTATGTGTGCACGTGTATATGCATATGCACATTTCTATGTGCATGCGCATGCATGTGTGAATGTGTATATTTATTTATTTATATAGTGACATTTGATTACCAGGAAAGTCTGAATGGGTAGAAGTCCAATTTGAGCGGAGGCCCAGTGAGAAACGTTTCAAATTATTACAAAACATTTTAAGAACAATGATTTTACTATGTATATGTATTTATGTATGTTTGTTATAATACATGTCTGTGTGTGTTTGTGGACACTTGGATGTTTATATGTTTGTATATTTGTTTGTGTTTCTTTGTGTGTGTATGCATGAGTGCATTTTGCCGTTGTGTTTGTATGCACTCACACGTGTGTGTGTGTGTGTGTGTGTGTGTGTGTGTGTGTGTGTGTGTGTGTGTGTATGTATGCATTTTGATCTTATGCATGAAGATCACCAGTTCTCCCCCATCACACTCAGCTCAGTCATCTCCCATACTAAAGACCTTCTTGATGAAAACATAAAAGTATTTGTACATTTCCAGTTTACTCTACCATACAAGATTAATACTTGAGGAGAAAGATTTGTATATTCTTATCTCAATATTAATTTCCATTAAATACCCTGACAAATTTTCTAAAGCATAAAAATAAGACGTACACGCTCCAAAACAAACAGTAAAAGTGTGTGCGTGTGTGTGTGTGTGTGTGTGTGTGTGTGTGTGTGTGTGTGTGTGTGTGTGTGTGTGTGTGTGTGTGTGTGCACTTGCGTGCCCGTGCGTGCGTATGAGAGTTTGTGTCTCACTCTCTTTGTGTTGGTGGGCCTATTACACTGAGTCTGCTATGAGAACAAGCCCTGCAAGACTTTTCAAATAACCACTTTTGCAAAGCTTGAAATGTGCATACGTTCATTGGAAAAAAACCTAGCACAAATTGCATCTGTGTCACATTCTGTTGTAAATGCTATTACCTTCTCCACACCTCACTTTACCTTCTTCACACTTCACTTTGAATGTTTTAAGGTCACCTAGTGATGGGATTAAGCACTTTCTCCTCTTAGGATTTCCTACACAAAGTGGCTGGCAAGAAATATCAGATTTATATTTCAAATGACAAGAAATGATATGCTGTATATCTTCTAGCAGCAGCTTCTGTAATTTGCATGTGGCAATAACTGCTATAAATCTAGCTATTGTGGTTCACACAGGCAATCATTTTAGTGAATTGACTGACTTGCTTTCACATCTTATCAGTTCAGAGGCACACAGCCTATATAAATAATCCAAATAAAATTTAAACAAAATGATGATATTATCTGGATAAAAGAAACAACAGTTTGCTAGCAGCATAAGATCTATGCTAATAAAACAGCAGCTATTCTGTTAAACATCTGTTTCAAACCTGTAATGAATTGCTATGGTAACAAGGCTTCTAACGCAGATAAGAGAATACCATGCTTTCAAAACATTATTGTTTCCGTCAGGTATTCATGTCTAAAATTATCTGTTTATTTTGTTTGACTTATCCACAAGGAAGTAGTTTTAAATAGATCTTTAATGAATGTAAGACATAAAGGCATATATGGACTATGCTAACATGCTCCAAACGTGAACTAGGGAAACAGAATTTAAATGCATGTTAAAATATACTTTTTGTGAGTAATTTTGGCCAAATTTGAACATCACTTACTCATCTTTGCCATTTGCTTGCTCATATTAGCCCTTCTGTCTGTATTTTATCCAGATGTGCTGCATATAGCGAGCAAGGCTTGCCTTGCATATCAGTTACACACAGCAGTGTAAATCAGACATGAATAAACTGGCTATAATACTCTGTATGACTAAGCAGCTAGCTGTGTACCAGTACTGAAAGTGGAACAAGAATAAAAAGCAAGAAGCTAACCAAGTGAAACAGAGCAGGCAGTAAGTTGTAGAAAACGGGAGAAGTTACAAACCATGAAACTTTGTATCTCTTGAAACTTCAAGGAAATATGAACAGCAAATCATAATGTGGTATAGCAAACAATTACTTCCATTAAAGGAATAAAAAGGGGAGTGTAAGACAATAGGGACTAGGGGAATATAGCAAGCAAAGGTTCACACAGTAGGTGAAGCATAACTAAAAGGCTGGCGAGGGGAAAAAAGGCATGTTATCTGTGAGGATAAGTGCCCCATATATATATATATATATATGCATGTATATGGGTCTATGTTGTTTTATCGAAATTTCAAAATGTCGAAACCCATATGGCCAAGACCATATGACTGAAGTTTTGACACTTTGAAACTATAACAAAAACATCAATTAAAAACAAAAAAATTCTGCAGGGGAGAAAGCCCCCCTGCACCCCCCCCCCCACACACACACACCTCCTGCTACTTAAATATACCAATTCCGAGATCACAGTACAGTGAGGAAAATGGGAAATCTCCTGTTCCACACTGTACAGTGTTTGAAGTTTCAAAACTTTGATGATATAGCCTCTGCCGTATGGGTTTTGAAGTTTTGAAACTTTGATAAAACAAATTAGACCCATGTATTTATCTATAATTTGCATGTGGCAATGACTGCTATAAATCTAGCTGTTGTGGTTCACACAGGCAATCATTTTAGTTATACAGAGAGATGCAGGGGTTGATGAGAAGGGTGATAGGGAATCAGTGAACAATTCACAGAGACACACAAACAAGCATGAAACAGACCAAACAAAAAACAAACAAACACACAGGTGACTGTATATAAGACAAGAGATATGGTCTGGGCAGACACAAACAGAAAATGGACAAATGGTGACTAGGAGGGGATGGCAATTCTCAAGGGGTGAAAATGGCAATAGGATTTGAGTATGCATTGCTAGGGCTAGGATAAGAAACAGGTATCGGCTGGCTGCTGATTATCTCAGAAGGATGTCAGTCTGACCCAGAAGATAGATCATATGAGTCAGGGTGGCAAGTATCAAATGGTATACCCTGTCCAGGTGACCTGTAGACATGATCTTGCTGGTTAAGTGTATCTGCAATGTGCTACAAGACGTTTGAGTAGTACCAAAGAGCATGATGGTAGTTTTCTGGGGGAGGACTGATAGTTTGCTACTGTGAAATTGGTTACAAGCAGCTTTAAAGTAATTTTGCATCTCATAAGGGTTTGATGAGTTGTGTAAAGACAATGTCATAGGCAGAGAGGGAAAGTGTTCTGCACAGACCAAAGTAATCTCATTTATGAAAAAGGTAGAACAGAAGGAGGCCATAGACAGAACTTTTTGAGACACATTAGTTTGTGTTAACAGTAGGAGAAGAGTTGTCAGATGCCAACAACTCTCAATGCAGAATTGGAACAATAGTTCTCAGACTAGATCAAAGCATCATTAGAGAGATCAATGCTAGCATATTTGTTAAGAAAAATGGGAAAGTCCAGCATATTAAAGGGTCTTTTGAGATAAACAAATATTGCACTGGTCAGTTTGCATTTCCTCATGTTGGAGTAGACAGGATTGGTCAGTGTATAGGTGGCTGTGAGGGTACTGTAAGTTCGAATGAAGCTGTGTTGTTTATCCCTGAATTTCTTATTTAGTGATATATTTCCCTAGCTGGTCATACACTGTCTTCTCGGGAATTTTGGTTAATGAGCAGATTAAAAATGGGATGACAGTCATTAGCTCTGAAGGGGGAGGTCGCCTTGCCAAATGGACTAAAATGTGCTTGTTTAAAACTGTAAGGAAGACAGTTGGTGGTAAGTGCAAGACTGAAGAGCTGAATCATAGGATTGCAGAAAATGCCAATGTAAAGAACTTATGGTACGTGTACTGGAAAAGGTGGCTGCAGTCACAGCTGATGTTTTCCAAATGCATCTTTATGTGTGAATGTGAATGTTGTTAAAAAGAAGATGGTATTCTACAAGGGTAGGCATGGTATAATGCTGGGAGTGTTGGTGAAGTAGAAGCTGGCTGTGAGTGGGGATGACTTTAATTATTAAAAAGCACTAAATTAATAGATATGAAAGGAGTGTGACTGGAAGTATTTTTGGGGGGGATGGATATTTTGGAGGGTCCAGTAGATTTTATAGACTTTTAAAATTACTTAGTTCAGCCGTAGGCAGTTTGTTTTCTGCAGTAATCAAACTTGGATTCATTAGTTCTAATTCTAGTGTTACATTTTAGCTGTTGAAAATCATTACATTTGACAGTGCTAGTTACGTATTTTTCCTGGACTTGCCTCTTTGCATAAAGAGGTGTCCAAGAAGTTCAGTGAATCATGGGTGTATGTCTACCTCACCTGTCAAGTTTATTTCTTATTTTTTTGGTTTTTGAGTGGGTAGAGTTTCTCCTGTACTGATAAGAGAAAATTATAGACGGTTTTCAGGGCTGTTGTAAGGTTCGTGCACTCATAGAATGATCCCCGGTAAAGATTTTAAAGTTTGTTTTGAAATATGTTGGAGGAAGAATCTGAAATGGGTCTAGTGAGAATAAAAGAAGAGATTACAGGGTTATTAAATTTTAGCGACGAAGACACGAGAATAAGTCAGTGGACACTTAGGTTATTAGGTATTACTTGTAAGTGATGAAGTTTACCTTGTATGTTTGTATAGGAGTATCAAGAAATGCAATCTTTCCATTGTGGACATTTAGACTAGTGCCTTCATCTCTTTGAGATTAAGAAAAGAAGCTGGTCTAGTAAGCTATGTTTTATAGGGACCAGACCAGTCAAATGTAAAATCACTTGGTGTAATATATTTGTGATGCATGGAGTAGTCTAGTATATCATTTAACGTATTTTCTAGCAAGGGCAGAGAGGTGGGATGGGGAAAGTAGATGACAGCAATAAGCATTTTAACAAATCTAAACCAGAACATGTTTCATATCTTGTTGACTACATAATCGTTTTCCCAAAACAGGATCTTTTTTTTTTCTTCATTTTTCTTGGGTAGCACATCTTGCATCTAGTAAGCATAATACAACATTCATTTTCTTCTTGCACCGTTAACCCCTAACTTCAATTATTTACTGCTCACATTTACTCCCCAATTACCTACATCATTTCTAACCCATATTTGCATTGTTTTTTTTCAGCAGTTATTTTTCTCTTTCTTCTTCTCATCATCCCTCCAAAAGATTTGACTGCTTTCTGCTCTTGTTTCTTCCATTTCGGAGTCCCCGTCTCCCTCTTCTTCTCTGGCCGACCCATCATACTTATTTCTGCTTCTATCCGAATTGCTTTTACCGTTCTTCCTTACCCTCGCTGGTTTTGTTTTTGCTGATGAGCCCTTCTTTTCTCACTTTCATCACTTACATCAACCATCTAGCTTTCTTCCTGAATGTTCTTTTCTATGTATTCTCTCCCCCTCTCAATTTTTTTTTCGTGTGCCCTTTCATTTCCCATTACTGGACATTCAAACCAAGAATAGCAATGCTCATTTAATTTCCTACTAAAAAGTTTTGCAGTTCTTAGCAGTATGGCTTTGCTTGCCACATGGCTTACATCTTATTTTTGTACATTCCTCAACCAAATGTGTTTAATCTCCACAATAAAAACAAACATTTGGTTGGCCCCAATACCTAACTGCTGCTCTTTTTTTAATACTATCTAAATGGTGCTGCAATTTTCCATCATGCATATCCAGTGTTAAGTAGACTTCCCACTCTGTCCATACATTTCTGTTATCATTAAGTCATGTACTTTCTCAAATATTGTGAGAAAAAAATTAAATTCAAATACCTCCATGTCTGACGTTCTGAATTGTACATTCAGTCTTCATTTTAACTGTAAGCCAAAGTTCTGAAAAAATTAAATCTTTCCAATGTGATATGTTATTTCTTTTTTTTTTTTCCTGTTTTCTATTTCACCCATACCATTTTCAGCACTTTAAAAATCATCAAAAGTTACTTAACTCATGCAAACCTTTAACACCTTTTTTTGTATACTTCCAGTTCACACTCATACCTCCTTATGACATCCAGAACTTTTTGGGGGGTTCTGACTTCTTCAATTAAGTAGTTTACCAGCTAATAATAGGCAGTATTAGAAAGGGAAAGGAATTTTTAACAAAATGACCCTAAGAATGTTAGTCTAGGATGTTCTGCAGTGGAGAAAATAATCTTTGTTTGCCACTTATTATTCATATTTTCATATTTACATTCATATTTTCATAACTGAGAGACTTACAGTTTTATTAAGATGTATATTGTGAAACACCAAAATGGGAGGACAAAGCAATTCACTAAAAATGGTTTATATCACACTATACTGGAAATATTGATAGTTGTTTGTTAGTAATTATGAAAATAAACAAGATATCCACATGTACTTAATACTTCAAAGAACAAGTGGCTTGCAAACTGTTGCATGACATTATTTGAAACCATCCCTGATATTCATTAACAATCATGTAGGCCTCATGCTAAGAGTATATGATTTGATCAAGTTAGATCGATGAGCAGCAGCACTAAAGGAATATGCAAACTGCTTATCACACTTACACAACTGTACAAGCACCTTTTCGTGGCCAGCAATGGCCACATCAATAGGTGGCAATGGGTGGCAGTGAAGAGTTACCAGATAGCTAGGCAACCACAGCAGAGGTGGTAAGGGAGACAGCTAGAAATGTGGTTGGTGTGACATCTGGACAGAGAAAGGAGGACAAGGAAACCTGGTGGTGGAATGAGGAAGTACAGGACAGTATACAGAGGAAGATGTTGGAGAAGAAGACGAAGTGGGATTGTCAGAGAGATAAAGAAAGTAGACAGGAGTACAAGGAAATGAGACGTATGGTGAGGAGAGAGGTGGTGAAGGCTAAGGATAAGGTGTATGGCGAGTTGTATGAAAGGTTGGACACTAAGGAGGGAGAAAAGGACCTGTACCAACTGGCTGCATAGAGAGTCTGAGCTGGGAAAGATGTGCAGCAGGTTTGGGTGATAAAGGATAACAAGGGAAATGTACTCACAAGCAATGAGAGTGTGTTGAGCAGGTGGAAAGAGTACTTTCATGGGCTGATGATTGGAAAGAATGAGAGAGAGAGAAGGTTGGATGATGTGTGGATAGTGAATCAGGAAGTGCAACAGATTAGCAAGGAGGAATTAAGGACAGCTATGAAGAGTATGAAGAATGGAAAGGCTGTTGGTCCAGATGACATACCTGTGGAAGCATGGATGTGTTTAGGAGAGATGGCAGTGGGGATTTTAACCAGATTGTTTAATGAAATCTTGGAAAGTGAGAGGATGCCTGAGGAGTACAGAAGAAGTGTATTGTTAGCAATTTTTAAGAAAAGAGAGATGTGCAGAGCTGTAGTAACTACAGAGGGATAAAACTGATCAGCCACAGCATTAAATTATGGGAAAGAATAGTGGGAGCTAGGTTAAGAAGGGAGGTGATGATTAGTGAGCAGCAGTATGGTTTTATTCCAGGCAAGAGTACTACAGGTGCAATGTTCGCTCTGATGGTATTGATGGAGAAATATAGAGAAGGTCAGAATGAGTTGTATTGTGTCTTTGTGGACTTAGAGAACAGGGTGCCTGGACAGGAGTTGTGGTATTGTATAAAGAAGTCGGAACTGGCAGAGAAGTATGTATGAGTGGTACAGGATATGTACGAGGGCAGTGTGACAGTGGTGAGGTCTGCAGTAGGTGTGACAGATGCATTCAAGGTGGAGGTGGCATTACATCAAGGAACAGTTCTGAGGCCTTTCTTATTTGCAATGGTGATGGACAGGTTGACAGATGAGATCAGACAGAAGTCCATGTGGACTTTGATATTTGTGGATGAAATTGTGATTTTTAGTTAGAGTAGGGAACAGGTTGAACAGACCCTGAAGTGGTGGAGATATGCTCCAGAGAGGAGAGAAATGAAGGTCAGCAAGACTAAGACAGAATATATGTGTGTGAATGAGGGGAAGGACAGAGGAATGGTGAGGATGCAGGAAGTAGAGTTGGTGAAGGTGCATGAGTTTAAATACTTGGGATCAAAAGTTCAGAGTAATGGGGAGTGTGGAAGAGAGGTGAAGAAGAGAGTGCAGGCAGGGTGGAGCGGGTGGAGAAGAGTGTCAGGAGTGATTTGTGACAGACGGGTACTAGTAAGAGTGAAAGGGAGGGTCAACAAGATGTTAGTGAGACCAGCTATGTTGTACAGGTTGGAGATGGTGGTACTGATAAAAAGACAGGAGTCAGAGCTGGAGGTGGCAGAGTTAAAGATGTTACGATTTGCACTGGGTGTGAGAAGCATGGACAGGATTAGAAATGAGCATATTAGAGGGTCAGCGCAGGTTGGACTGTCTGGAGACAAAGCCAGAGAGGTGAGACTGCATTGGTTTGGACATTTGCTGAGGAGAGATGCTGGGTATATTGGGAGAAGGATGCTAAGGATAGAGCTGTAAGGTAAGAGGAAAAGAGGAAGGCCTAAGATAAGTTTTATGGATGTGGTGAGAGAGGACATGCAGGTGTCCAGCATGTTCGATTTATTGTTGTGGTGAGGTTTAGCTCACTAGAGCAAGTGGCTCGCAGTGACTTGGATTTCTTTAGGTGGAGCATGTCCATCAATTCTGAGTTGGACATGGCTTTGTAAGTCAGGCAAAGATCACCTCTGAGTAAGCGATATGCCACTGAGTACAGCCAGAGTTTTTCCCATTGGGCTGCATAGGACATATGTTTGAGGCCAGTAATCCTCTTGGTGAGGTACTTTTGTGGTCTTTCCAGCTGTTGGAAGTGTCTTGTGAGGTACATCCCAAATGGGGCATTGTACTCTATGATGGGTCTGATGAGTGACGAGTAGAGGGGCACTATAACCTCTTTATTTCTAAATGTGAACCCTTTAGTAATTAGATGGGCTACATAGAAGGATTTCCTAACTACTTTGGCAATATGATTGTCAACTGAAAGATTACTATCTACCTGGGTCCCCAGATCTCTTATTACATCTTCTGTATTACAGGGGCTGCCACCTACGTGGTAATTCATGGGTGTTTTGTTTTTCCCAAACAGGATGACTATGCATTTTTTGGCATTTAGCTTGAGACCATGACTTTGACACCAGGTGTTCATCTCAGTAAGGCCCTTTTGGAGAATATCCGTGTCAGCCAGAGAGTCAATTATGGCTCCCAGTTTGCAGTCATCGGTGAACTTGGTTAGCCATAGTCATCCTATGTTTGCCTGTACTTCTGAGAAGTATATGCCAAAGAGTAGGGGTTCCAGGACTGGGCCTTGTGGGACACCACTTGTGACTGGTTTAGAGTAGGACCCAGAGCCCGCTATTCTTACCGTGTGAGTTCTGCCTGTAAGCCAGATGGCAACCTGTCTCATGACGTAGGGGTTTGTGTTCAGGCTGGTGAGTTTTTCTATAATTCCCAAGTGGGGAATGGTGTCAAAAGCCTTGGCGAAGTCAAGGTAGGCTGTGTGAACCACCTTCCCCTCATCTATGGCCTTGGTGACTGTCTCAAAGAAGTCAACCAGGATTAGTAGGCATGATCTGCCCTTAACAAAGCCAAACTGGATTGGGTCAAGTGTTTGGAAGTTCCCACTGTCTTTGTTAATGAGTTCCATGATGATGCGCTCCATAGCCTTGCAGGCCAGGCTAGTCAGGCTTATGGGGTGATAGTTACCAGGGTCAGTTTGTGGCCCCTCATTTGTGGAGCAGAATAACCGCTGCTGTGTGCCATTCTATGGGCACATAGCCTGTGGAGAGGCTGAGGTTGAACAGTGTGTTTAGGTGGGGGGTTAGTTTGTTTTGTAGTTCATACAAGACGCAACCTGGGACACCATCTGACCCCACTGACACTGTGCTTTTGGCTTTTGAAAGGGCTGTTTTCACCTGTGCATCTATGATTTCCAGGACACTACACTTTTCCAGTATTGTTGTGGGCCCTTTTGGGGAGTGAGAGGGGGGTGAAGTTTGCACTGATTCTATCTGCCAGGATGTTGGCAATTTCAGTAGGTTCAGTAAATGCTATTTTGCACTAGCTCAGAGCATATCTGCAAGTTGCCACTTAGATTCTTGACATAGCTAAAGAAGGCTTTGTGGTTATATTTCAAATCCTTGTCTATTTTTCTTTTGAAGTTAGCCTTGGATGATTTTATGAGGGACCTTAGTTTCTTACTGATACTGATCTGGGATGTCTTTCCTTCTTGGGATTTGCTTTTTTTTTAACTAGTTTCCTCCTTCTATTGTATAGCCTGTTTATGGCAGGGGTCCACCAAACTGGTTTCCTTCTCTTAGGGGAGTGAGTCTTGGTTTTGCTAGGGATGGCATGATCCATGCATCCTTGTAGGTGCTCATAGAGTGCATTTGTAAAGGTTCCTACATCTTGGACACTGTTATCCTTTAGAGTGGGGGCTGTGAAACTTACCACCTCTGTCTTAAGTAAGGTGAAGTTTGCTATAGAAAAGTTTTTCACTGTGGTTTCCTTGGTTGGGGAGTGGTGTGTTGTGGACATCCAGAGTGATTAATTTATGGTCTGAACTAACCAGTGATGGGTTGACCTCCGGTGTGGAACACCTGTCATCCTTGTTGGTGATGACAAGGTCCAATATGTTTTCACCTCTGGTATGGGAGTTTACCAGCTGATCCAGGGCATTTGAGTTGATAAATTCCAGGAAGCGCTGGACGTAGGAGTTTGTACTTGAGTAGTTTTCTCAATTAATGGTAGGGTAATTGAAATATCGAATATCAGGGTATTCGGTAGGACCTTCATGTTTTCCAGTGTCTCCAGAAAGATGGAGTGATGGTCCTGGTCATGGTGGGTGATCTGTAGCAGGCCACAATTTGCATTGCAGATTGGCCCGATGTTAGTTGCACATGGATGATCTCAGAGGTATCATGCTGCGCCACTAACCAGGAGGTGTAGGTATCCTTGATGAATATGGATGCACCCCCTCCTTTTGTGTTTCAGTCCATGTTCTGTGGCTGAGATGTGTGGTATGAGTTGTAGTCCGGTAGTGCTGGGGTGCTCTGTGGAGCCTTGAACCAGGTTTCAGTTACTGCACAGATGTCGATGTTCTCCATACTGAGGAGTGCTTTGAGTGCATGCATTTTGAGATTTAAACTCCTGGCGTTGAGTAGCATAACCCTCATTTTTTTATTTGTGCTGTTTACGGAGGTGGGTTTGACTTTTGAGCCTTGCCTAAAAGAAGGCACTATGGGGGCAGCAAGAGCCTTGGCCAGTATTCAAAAGCCTAGGGGTGACAGGTGCAAGCCTTCTCTTGTGAAGCAACGAGGCTTGTTGAGCATGTCATCCCAGGCTGACAGACACTGGATCCCCTTTGAATGACATCAGAAACTTAGCCAATTGTTGAAATTGATAATTTTTTTCTTTATACTGAGGTATCATTCTTGGTGATGGCAGAATGCTACTCAGGGTCAGGGTCATACCCAACTGGGCTACATGATCAGAGAGCTCTTCCATGTCACTTTTCATGTAGTCCAGGGAAGTACGTCTCAGGTCATTCACACCAACAAGAACAATGACAGAATCATATTTGTACTTGTTTTGGAGTGACCTGAGTGCTTGTGTTATGTGGTGGATTCTGGCTCCTGACAGACAGCTAATAGTAACCTTCTCCTTGTCCAGCCTAGTGAGTGGGACATCAGTGTGCCTGACTATAGAGTCGCCTATTACTAGTGTGTTAGGTATGTTATTTCACCTTAAGGGCTGTGATTGTGTGGCACACTGATTTTGTGTTTTATGTGTTGTCTGGTTTGTGACGGGAGGTGCAGGTTATTTAGATGTCTACTTTGGAGGTCTCTGATGCTTTTGCAGGTTTTTATTTACAGCCTCCAAGTATGATTTTGTGTATTTATGTGTATTTTGTGCCAGTGCTGGTTTAGTATGTCTATGTGAGGCTGGAGGTGTGGTGCAAGTGTTAGCCTTCTCCTCATGACTGCCTGTTCCAGTCTTGGGTGGAGAGACCTTAGCTTCCAATTTAGCTATATAATTGCATCTCTTGCATATGTTAATGTTTTGTGGTAGGAGGAGAGGGTTGCCTGTGTAGTTGAGGCAGTTGTAACATTGCCTCAGGATACCCAGGTTCGCCATCTGGACTGGAGAGAATACCTGAAATTGCCCTTTGGTCATGCTTGAATAGGGTGAGCTGCTTAATCGCTTGGTTGTTGAGGGGTGAATAATGAGCCTTGCCCTGCTGGCAATCAAGTGTCAGGGTATATTAGTGCTTGCTATTAGGTCTGAGCAAGTGCTGGACTGTAGGATGCTTTTTAAGTACTTAGGTTGAGAGTTAGACTACTTTCAAGGGAAAACACTGAAGAGGAGACTTGGTGGAGCCAGGAATAATTTAACCCTAGCTAACCAGTGTTGCCCGGATGTGCAAAACTGTGTGAACGCAGTTTTTACAGCAGGGAAATGAAAGAGATAGAAATTAGCCCAAAATGGCCTATAAACTACTAACTTCTGGGCTGGAACCACTCCTCCAGGGACAGATGGCTGCTCAAAGCTCCCTCTCTCACAGGTGAACAGACAAACCTCCTTCTATCCAAGTAAGGTATGGGCAACTTAGAAACTTGTAACACAGTCCTGAATTCAGCACTAGCCTGAAAACTGGACTATACTAGCTTAGAAAGGTGGGAAACAAGGAAAAAAATTTTGAAAAGATAAGGCAAAAACAGTAAAAAATACACTTAAAACAGATTTAAATGACTACAAACAGTAAAAAATACATTTAAAACAGTTTTATATGACTGCAAGCAATCAGAAAAGGCTTTTAAACAAATTACCTAATTAACCAGTAAGAAATCTCAAAACTGAGCCCTGTTCCTGTAGTCTTCAATCAGACAAGTTCTAACTGCACACTTCTGCCACTGGGGTGCAGGGGAACCTTCTCCAAAAAAGAAGACCTGGATTAGTGCTCAAGTTATACAAACAAAGGTAGCTTCAGCAGGCCTGAATCTAGTGTATGTGACAGCAAATAAGGCACACCGATTTTAGTAAGAAACAGTTCAAATATGCAGGCACTAAAAACCTCTAACCAGAAATTCCCAGCTCAGAAGGGCAGAGTCCAGCCTCTCCTCCCACAAGAGTACAGACCACAAACCTTTTTAATGTAAAATGACTGGCCTGTAGCCCAGGTACTTAAACCAGAACTAATACACATTTAGAATAACAGACACTGAGCCTTCAATCAGTAGTTCCCAACTTAGAAGGATGTAAGCTACCTGTCCTGCCACAACACTTGCAGACCACAAACCTTAATGTAAAACAACTGGTCTGAAGCCCAAGTGCATAAACCAAAAGGCTTAGAATGATAGCTACACTTTAATCTGGTTACTACCAAGCAGTAATAAATACATTTGAATACTTTTAAGAAGGGCTGGATTAGTGTTCAAGTT
Source organism: Protopterus annectens (assembly GCF_019279795.1). NCBI lineage: Eukaryota > Metazoa > Chordata > Ceratodontiformes > Protopteridae > Protopterus > Protopterus annectens. The sequence goes on along the minus strand of NC_056732.1, from coordinate 855,741,465 downwards.
ATACAAACAAAGCTAGATTCAGCAGGCCTAGATCTAGTCTATGCTACAGCAAGCAAGGTGCACCAATTTCAGTAAGAAACAGTTCAAATATGAAGGCACTATAAGCTTTTATCCAGAAATTCCCAGCTCAGAAGGACAGAGTCCAGCCTCTCCTCCCACAAGAGTGCAGACCACAAACCTTTTTAATGTAAAATGACTGGCCTGTAGCCCAGGTACTTAAAGCAGAACTAATACACATTTAGAATAACAGACACTGAGCCTTCAATCAGTAGTTCCCAACTTAGAAGGATGTAAGCTACCTGTCCTGCCACAACACTTGCAGACCACAAACCTTAATGTAAAACAACTGGTCTGAAGCCCAAGTGCATAAACCAAAAGGCTTAGAATGATAGCTACACTTTAATCTGGTTACTACCAAGCAGTAATAAATACATTTGAATACTTTTAAGAAGGGCTGGATTAGTGTTCAAGTTATACAAACAAAGCTAGATTCAGCAGGCCTAGATCTAGTCTATGCTACAGCAAGCAAGGTGCACCAATTTCAGTAAGAAACAGTTCAAATATGAAGGCACTATAAGCTTTTATCCAGAAATTCCCAGCTCAGAAGGACAGAGTCCAGCCTCTCCTCCCACAAGAGTGCAGACCACAAACCTTCTTAATGTAAAATAACTGGCCTGAAGCCCAAGTGCTTAAACCAGAACTAATACACTTTTATTGTACAACAGTGAGCAGTACAATATCATTGATTTTTGACAAGGAAGCTGTTTCCATTGTGTAGCACACACACTGTTGCGGTATGGAACCACATTATTTTTGTGTAGGTTTGCCACACAAGTCAGTACTCAATGCACATGCCACAGGAACACTCACAGCACTGCATTCCCCAACTAGCCATTTCATTGCCATGCAATCATAACATGTGATTATATATCATTATCCAGCATAATAATGGATACGAATAACTAGATACAATGTTTTTTGTGTAACGTCAGTACGTTCATATAATGTTGCCATTTTCAGAAACTGAACAGCAAGCCAGGTATGTCAACCAACTAATGACATGTCGATGAACCACAAGTGCCACAGTGAAAGTCTTAACAGCAGTGTGCCACTCCAACTATGTTAATGTATTACATCATATGATTGTGTCACAGACAATCTCTTTGAGATAAAAGGGATAGGGAAGACTCTTCCATTGGAAATGTACACATTGTAACTGTGGTTGGTGTCGTTCATGCATTACGGCATAAAGCCACACAATGCTAACAGTCACTAAATATGGATGTTGAACACCTGAACATTTGACTTCAGAAAATATGTGATATTATAGAAAATGTATGCACCACAGAAGAAGTGTCATGACAATTGTAAGATATGTCAATATTTCAAGGCACTTTATCATGTTATTGCTGCAAGGGCTATGTTTGTATGTAATTGCTGTACTAAACCAACAACATGCACAATAGTATCTCACTCCCTTGTGCCAGAGGAGAACACTTACTGCAAACTTTATATAAGGAAAATGTAATCCATGTCATCATTACTCTGAATAAAAGCGTTGCTATGTGCAAAATTATCATAGCTCTTTATAAGAGGAATCAATATATATGTCACACAACAGATGTGTTTGAAAACAGTGTTAGTGATATATGCAGTCACAATAAGACTGTCACAATGTAGTCTGATCAGTAAATGCTGTTGGACTAATTAGCTAAGATCACAAGCTACAGATAAGTGCCTGAATCTCAAGCGCAAAACGTGATACTATACTAGTGTGACAGTACGCATCTGAATTAATGAAATCACCATTGTTTCTTAGCTAGACGTTTATGCTAAAAAGTGGGTAAAGGGCACAATAACACTGTACAGCAATGTATCATATGTGTATTTGAAGAGTATTCTACACAGTATGAAGGTGAAAGTCACACTCACAGCTGGACTCAAACCTCCTTCCTATGTAAGTACATAATCTACAAAGCACAGTTTCAAAGTCATGCACCACGGGAGAAATAACACTACAGCTTTGAGATACTGCAGTTATGTAAGCATTATGTAATCATTGCATTGTCAAAAATGTATTTTTTACTAAGGATGCTAGAATTTACTAGTGTAAAAGTGCACCACTGAAATACATCTCATAAAAGTGGAAGAGCACGTAATGGTGGCTGTGAGGTAGCCAACTGTATATGACAGTAATCACAGTCACATTATTTAAGCAAGGACAGACTCAAATCACCTACTTATCTAGTTACACAATCTGGAAAGCACAGTATCACAAGCCAGCACCACACGAATATTCTGAAGATAAGTGAGGCATACATCATCTGTGAAGGGATGACATCAGCAGTATATTGTCAGGGAGATGAGTGTGGTAAAATGATTTTTATAGCCATCTGGACTTGTAAACATTGCCTTTGCATATAAATCAATCTTGAATTAATTTACAGTCATACACATACACACACACACACACACACACACACACACACACACACACACACACACACACACACGCACACACGCACACACGCACACACACACAGACAACACACACACACACACACACACACACACACAAACACACACACACGGTCTTAGATGCATAGCATTCAACCTCTTAACACAAAAATCTGGATAAAGCCAAAAATAATGGGGGGACAAAGCCCCCAAAATAGGGACAAATGTTAAACGTTGCTCTTATAAACTTAGAAAGTTGCTACAACAGACATTCTTGTGCTACCATGCATTTTAAGGATATGAAGTCTGAATTTCAAATGGCTGCATTATTATTGACTTCAGTCCTCACTGATTTCCCACAAAAATTCAGAAAATCACAAATTTTATGAGGAACAGACTAAAAATATGAGGTAAAAATCTGGACATTCTGCAAAACTCTGAACAGTTGAGAGGTGTGTTTAGAAGGTATTCACTGCTGTATTCGAACCTCCTATTTTTCTAGTTACACATTTCAGAGAACAGTGTAAAAAATGCAAACACAACAGGAGTAGTTAGACTTTTAAAATGTGAGAGTGCACTTTAGAAAGAATGACCTCATCAGTGAGTTGCAAACAAGATGTCATGAAAGGTGAGATAAGGGGATGGTGGAGTCATCTAGCAATTCAAAACTTTTCTTCAATGTGAAAGTTGGTTGAGTGCAGCTGTGACGAAGCACATGCTCACCTAACTCTATACACTTCCCCTTCAGATACACATACTCAAGATTCCTATGTTGAACATTGAACCTCCTACCTACCTAGTTAGTGTAGAGAATGCAGCATTACATACAGGCACCACAGGGAAGTCTGACTCTTAAGGGGAAAGTGTGCACATTTGACAGGTTAAACTCAACACTGTGTTGCAGAGAGGAAGTCTGGGTGAAAAATGGGATAAAGGAGCTGTGTGCCAAGTTTAATATATTCTCCTCTGGGGAAGTCGATAACAACACTAAGCATTATGTGCACACACACACACACACACACACACACACACACACACACACACACACACACACACACACACACATACACACACAAGTTTCTCATGCTGTACATCATACCACCTCCTTATCTAGCTACACAATCTAGACAGCAAACATTAGCCACAAGCACCACAGGAGAAGTCTTGAGTTTAATCTTTGTGAAAAAGCATAGTTATACTTGTTAAAAATCCACTGTTTGGAACAGACGGTACTGCCCATCACAGGGTTTGGGACAGATGCATATGTGTGCATAGCACAATGTAACAGTACTGTGATTGTGCCGTGTAACAGCATACGTCTGTACTAGGATTTAGATATTCTCCTTCATTTGTATGTAAAATAAAAATAAAAATAAAAAATAAATAAATAAATAAATAAGTGTTACTGTGAGGGACATGTACATGATCCACTGAATGGGATGCCAAAGAAAAGCACAGTTGTAAACCAGTGGATTATCAAATTGTTCTGCCACTTTATTCTGTAATGACTGTACAATTGTCTTGTCACATGCTTGCACAAAGTGCATTGACAAGGTAAATATGGAAGTCATATATGGGATACTCCATTGCAGAATAACATTGTTGGATTATGCGTGAATAGGTTTAGCAAAATTGTAACACAGTTGCAAGTGTAACCATTGGAGAGCAGACGTACTTTAACCAATTGAATTACATCACTATGAAATCAAGATAACTTCTTTTCAAAATTCAATACAGACAGACAACTGTTGTGAAACTTAACAAAGAATTGTGTTTTCCTTTACTCTAAGCCAGAAGAGCAGTGTTCCAAATCTCACTTGTGCTTCTTTTTTTTTTTTCTATTACTTCTGTATATCTTTTTTTTTTTACTCAAATGATTTTTATTTTGATGAAAAACACAATAATTTAATACATTCAAAACATTCAATAACTATTTACAGTATTTACATTCAGTCTGACAAAAAAGATTCAGATAAAAACATTTGTAATTAAATAATAAGTTAATATATAAACTATGATAGTTAGGAAGAGTTTGTTTCCATATGTAGGGTATCATTCAAATTCAAAACTTTCCTCCACGGACTATTAACCAATGGTTAGGAAAAGTTCTTAACTCCTTAGTTCTTTTCTCCATTAATATGCATTTCTTCAGCGATAATAGGAATTCCTCCATTGTGGGTGCTACATCAGATTTCTATCTTCTAGTTATATATTTTCTGGTTATTGCTAACATTGTCCACAACAAATACAGATCATCTTTCTTCATTTTATTAATATTAACAACATTCAATAAAATTAAAGACTTTGTCAAAACAAATATATCAGTATAGATAGCTTGAAGAAATTTGTTAATCTCATTCCAATATGGTTTAATATTAGGACAGTCATAAAAAATATGAGACCAGTCAGCATTAGTGGACAGATGACATCTCCAACATAACTTATTGTTTGATGGGTTCATTTTTGAGAGTTTTTCAGGTGTCAAAAAGGATCTGTGTAGAAATTTCCAATGAAAAATCCTCCAGAATTGTGAATAAGAAGTTAGTTTAACTGAAAATAAAATATCTGTTTTATCTTCCATTGATAATGATACTTGAGTTAGGTATTGCTAGTGAGAATCTTTAGGAGCTTCTTATAGACAATTAAAGTGTCATATAGATATGATAATTCATTCTTAACATTGATATTATTAGACAAAATTCCAAAAATCCAGTTTCTAATTTTTGGTACGGTTTTGAAAGATGAATTATGTATTGTCCTGCACAGATCCTTAGTGTATGCTATGACACTCTGAAGGACCAACCAGTCATTACAGGATAGGCCATAGGTTGACAATATACTTTGTGTGTTCAAAGCTTGTTGGTTTTCAATACATTGCAACCAACAAAATAGGTTACTATTTTCCCACAAACCAAAAATCTCTCTATGTGTTTTATCAGGGAAATCCCTTGTAATAGTAAATGGTATTAAAAATCTAAGCCACAGTTTTATATCTAAATTTGTGTTAATGAATTTTCTAAACACATCAAAAATATTGTTTATTAGTGATAGTTTAGTTAATTTTGTTGCACTATACTGTAAATTTAAACTTATATAGTGCCATATCTTGTCTTTGTCAGTTACCAAAGCATTTTTTGATAAATAATTTTCATTCATTAGTATAATAGAGTGTAACTGTTTCCAGTTGGAAAAGTATCTAGGATTTATCCAATTCATCACTATTTTAATTATAGATGCCTTTACATAAGTTTCAATCTCTGGGAATTTTACCCCCCCCCCCCCGTTCCGATTTCTCTGAGAATTTTAACCCCCCTTGTTCCCATTTTCTGATATGATTAGAATATGCCACTCTATTTCTTTTGGGGTACCACAGGAATTTCATCAGAGTTTAAGCGATTTATTTAAGGATTTTCTTTCTAGTTGGAAGTATAAGGGCTTGTGCTATATATAATATTTTAGGTAACAAAACCATTTTTATCAGTTTTAACCTATCATCAAATATTATAAACAAATTATTCCATTTGCTTATTAATGTCTTGATTAAGTCTATGGCTTTAGCATAGTTAAGCTGTAAGGTTTCCTCTATATTCTTACCTAGGACTATTCTTAAATAGTCTAAAGTTGAAACTTGGTTTCCAATAATATGATGCACTGGAACCTGTACGTTGTTTTTTTTATTTAATAATAAATATTTTGATTTAGATTTGTTGAAGGAGAGTCCAGAGATTTTTTGAAAGTTTGTTGTAGAGAGGAGTTGTGGTATTGTATGAGGAAGTTGGGAGTGTCAGAGAATATGTAAGAGTGGTACAGGATATGTATGAGGGTAGTGTGACAGCGGTGAGGTCTGTTGTGGGAGTGACAGATGCATTTAAGGTGGAGTTGGGATTACATCAAGGATCAGCTCTGAGCCCTTTCTTATTTGCAATGGTGATGGACAGGTTGACAGACGAGATCAGACAGGAGTTCCTGTGGACTATGATGTTTGCAGATGACATTGTGATCTGTAGTGAGAGTAGGGAATAGGTGGAGGAGACCCTGGAGAGGTGGAGATATGCTCTAGAGAGGAGAGGAGTGAAGGTCAGCAGGACTAAGACAGAATATATGTGTGTGAATGAGAGGGAGGATAGAGGAATGGTGAGGATGTAAGGAGTAGAGGTGGCGAAGGTGGATGAGTTTAAATACTTGGGATCAACAGTTCAGAGTAATGGTGAGTGTGGAAGAGAGGTGAAGAAGAGAGTTCAGGCAGGATGGAGTGGGTGGAGAAGAGTGTCAGGAGTGATTTGTGACAGACGAGTACCTGTAAGAGTGGAAGGGAAGGTCTACAAGAGGGTAGTGAGACCAGCTATGTTATATGGGTTGGAGACAGTGGCATTGACAAAAAGGCAGTAGTCAGAGCTGGATGTGGCAGAGTTAAAGATGTTAAGATTTGCACTGGGTGTGATGAGGGTGGACAGGATTAGGAATAAGTATATTAGAGGGTCAGCCCAGGTTGGAAGGTTTGGAGACAAAGCCAGAGAGGCAAGATTATGTTGGTTTGGACATGTGCTGAGGAGGGATGCTGAGTATATTGGGAAATATATGCTAAGGATGAAGCTGCCAGGTAACACGAAAAGAGGAAGACCTAAGATAAAGTTTATGGATGTGGTGAGAGAGGACATGCAGGTGGTTGGTGTGAAAGAGCAAGATGCAGAGGACAGGAAAAATGGAAACAGATGATTCGCTGTGGCGACCCCTAATGGGAGCATCCGAAAGAAGAAGTTGTTACTATATTCACTTCACCTAACACTTCCTTAGAGTTGGGTAAGGTAAATAAGACATCGTCAGCAAACATCATTATTTTAGATATATATTGGTCATATATATTTATACCTCTTATCTTTGGGTTATTACATATTAAAATGGCAAGTATTTATATGGCCAGAGAAAATAGAATAGGAGACATGGGACATCCTTGTCTAGTACCTTTAGTAATTTGGATTGCTTTGGAAGTAAAGGGACCTAATTTGACATATGCTAGATTATTTTCATAGATTTTCTTTATCATTGTTATAAAAGGGTGGAAAATCAAATAACGGTAAGAGTTTAAATAAATAACCCCAATTTAAGGAGTCAAAGGCCTTTTAAATATCTAGACCTATTATCAATGCTTCATGGTTTCCTTCCTTGTGCTTCTGATGACAAAGTATTAGTGCATGAATAATCATACCTTGAGGTGTTGAACTTAGACTGGGAATTAGCAGTAGACTATGATGCTCTTTCATGACTTTCCTGCAATGGACCATTATACGCATACAACCGTATGTGATCCTTCTGGAATATAAACAGATATGTGTTAACTCATTCCACTCAAGGGAGTTCTGGAAGTTTGGGCTGTAACTTCCAATGGGCGGAGCCTGAGCTTTTTGATATAATCAGACTATGTCCTCACATTTCAAACAAATGCTCATATCTCTAGAACCACAGGAGTTAATAAAAAAGTGTAAATGGCAAACTCTTCAGCACAAACTATTTTCACAGTGGAAGCATTTTTTAGGTTCTAGGTCTTAAACTTGATTTTATAACTTCCAGTAAACACAGTTAGCCTGATTCAATAAAGCCTACACAGTCCATTTACACATTGTGCATGTTGCACCATGACGTGCACATGGTAGCCCACCATTTTGGATTCAGTAAGCAGCAAGCACCACAGCGCGAACAAGGTAAACACTGTGGCATGCAAATTACAGTATAAGCAGCTGAACTGTATGCTAAAAGCTGGAAGAGCTGTTCAACAGCTATAAGGCAACCATGCAGACTCAGTGCTAGTTTTCTCTGCAAATGCCAAAACCTACTAGAATACAGCCACTGAAAGGAGTCTATACAGAAACAATGTTAGAGGCTGCTATTGCTTTAATTCATGTGCATGTGAAAGAAGCTGAAGTCTATGCTTCTGCCATTGCTGCTAATAGACTAAGGCCAAGAAGGAAAAGAGTTTTCAGACCCTGGATAACTTATCACAACCTACATGATGTGGAAATTGTAGAACGCTACAGGGTGGTTAGAGACACATTACAGGAACTCTGCAACATCTGTCATCCTCAACTCAGAGCCAGGGCAAACTGAAGGGAACCCATCCCATTGGAGACAAAGGTATGTGTAGCACTTGAAATCTTAGCTACAGGTACTTTTCAGAGACCAACAGGGGACATGCTGGGGGTATCAGCATCAGGGATCCTTCATCAGTTCTTGAATGCTATGCTCCAGCATGCCAGTGACTACATATATTTTCCCCTTACTCCTTAGGATAAGGCCAGAAATATGCAGGCGTTCTACCCTGTAGCACACTACCCTAAAGTACTGGGTGCCATAGATTGCCCACATATAGAAATTAGGACACCACCTAGGGAACAGGGAAGGCTCTATATAAATAGAAAAGGCTTCCACTCTATTAACTACCAAGTCATGTGTAATGCCAATGGAATCATCTTGAACGTGTATGCTGGCAACCCTGGCAGTTATAAGTGACTCACATATGTGGCACACCTCCCAAATGTATCAGATGTTCACTAGGGAGGGATATCCCACAGGGTCATTTACTGGGGGATGCAGGTTATGCACTGGAACCATGGCTGATGACTTCTATTAGAAATGCACACACACCCACTGTAAAACACCATAATGAGGGACACACTCAAACCAGATATATCACAGAGTGTGTTTGTTTGGGCCACTGAAGTTGCGGTGCCAGTGTCTAGATACATCTAGTGGAGACCTGTAGTACAATCCGATGACATGTACTGAAATAGTTACAGCATGTGCTGTGTTACACAACATCATGCTAAGAAAACAGCTTCAGCTGGATTAACAAGTGGAAAGAGCACACATCCCATCACCAATGCCAAGGTCACCACAGCCTCATGGTAGAGTCAGAGGGGGAACCAGCAGCTGCTATGGGTGTAGGCAGACATAGGCATGCTCAATATGCCCTCACATTGGATAAGAGACAATGCATAGCACACTCAGTCCCCACCTAAAGGCCCAAAACCTTCCTCTGACTCACAGACATATAGCAACATTGATGCCAGGCAACTCTCATAACCTTCACCTCCTCATATAGTGGCTGTGAATTGCTTCGATCAGGCAGTCAGCCCTGAACTAAAACTGTTGAAACTGCTAAATTTACAAGGTAAGTATTGAATCTGGAGTGTCTTGTGTAATAATATGAATGACTGGCGCATTCTTGCATTTTGTTACTTGGTTGTGTAAGCAAGTAAAAGGTGGCAGATTTGTACAGAAATGACCTTAACATGTGACAGCAGAGCTTATTTGACTTATATGTGTCCATTATTAAGTATCAGGCCTCAGGAATCAAATATTCGCACAGTCATACCTCTCAAAAGTACTGATGATCACTGCATGCTGTCAGTTTAGCACCATACATTTGTACTGGAAAATCATTAAAGAAAGAAATTAGAAAATAATGATACATATTTCTGTTTCAGACTTCATAACCTTCATGATATCATTAACAATACTGATGCAAAAAAGTGTGATTTTATCAAATGTCTAACTTTCTAAGACCAATATAAGTCAAAGGGACAATTACCAACTAACATCACAAATGCAGATATACTAAGCACTAAGTCAGCTATGCACCCTGAGAATCAGGCACAAGGCTTATGTATCCCTGATTTCAAAAGATACAAAACAGGGATATGGCACAGTTATCATTACTTGCATAGGGTGCTGCGTGGGGGGTAAGAAAAAGAAGCAGGCAGACTTTTGGGTAACCCGACAAATGGCCAGTGACACAAAATGAGTTTTAAGCTATGCAACTAAAATCATGCAACTGCTGTGTGGGTGTCTATAAGGTCTTCTAGGTGAAATTTGTGTGTGAGTGTCTACATAAACATAGCCAAGCTCTGTGCTCTCTCTATTTCTTGATATGTTGGACAGGAGTGAGTCATGCATGTTAGAGGTGGCAGTTCATCTTTTTCGTCCCTGTCCAAAAGAACTGGCTCTAGCATGTCCACACCCATAGTCAGATGTAATACTACTACCTGTACATGACTGATGTCTGCTGGACAAGCTTCCCTCATGAGAACACCCAGGACCACAACCTCATGATCTGCCATGTCTGAGTATGGTCAGCTCACCCACTGACAGAGCAGAGGAAGTACTGCCATTATGGGACCATGATTGGGCACGGCCTTGTTGGCTAACAGCAGATGATGTGGCTGACCTACGCCAACAAGGATGCCATCCTCCTCCCAACAGATGTTCCGTCACAGACACCACTGATTCTATCACATACACCCCTTGTTCCAATGTGTCATTCATCTGATCCATTGAACTGGCAACATGGTGGAGGGAGTCATGCATATCAGTCTGTACCATATCTACAACCCAAAGCATTTCTCTGGAGCAATTATGTGAATGTGCCTATGCCTCCACAATGGCCTTAAACATATGTTGAGTCACATTGGAAGAGACATCAGGTGGTCAGATGGACAGCAAGCCTCCTCCAAGCACCCTTAACAATTCTCATGCATGGCACCTCACCCACACTTTGGCTACAGCCAGAGTCTACAGGCAGTGAAACCATAGTAACCACATTTTTCTGATCAATTGCCTGTCCAATATCCGAGGGCTCACTGGAATGGTTAGGCATAGGCCTACTGGCCGTGTCCAATGGAGTTTCAGGGGGTGACTGTATGTCAAACTCAGTGTCATGTTCAACCTCTGCACCCTCCAAACGTGTGCCTCTGTTTAGCCACCATTATCATCAGAGTCAAATGATACTCTGACAACAAGTGGCAGAAATCCCACACTTATACTGTCAGGATCAACTGTGATAATAAACAACAATCACAGGAACAATTAATACCTAAACTACTATACTCCAATATATGCTAAGAAAATAAAAGTGCTGCCATTATTAGGTCATACAGCAATACACACAACAGTCCTGACATCAATATCATGCACTAAATTATTTATTTGAATTGCTTATTAGTACTGACATAAAAATGTTTGGCTTACCATCTGCAGATAAGGGTATCCTCTGCATGCCAAATGGTTCTGGAGGAAGTTAAGTAAAAGGTAAGGACAGCATCATCACAATTAACAGTAATACAGGGGGTAATACTTTTACCCCTTTATATGTCCATTAACTATACTTTCAACAAGAACTTGGATGTCAACTCCAACATAAGCTAATCAACCAGAATGTGTTAACAGTAGCAATCTTCAATCCCCCAGCAAAAAAAAAAAATGTTGTAAAACAGAAGTAACGTGTGAAATTAAAATAGTTTTTCTATACAACAGCAGTCAATTATTGAAATACAAAAGTCTACCTGGAAACTCTTCCTGGACATGCTTGCTGTCCCTGAAACAGTCACACCAATGTTGAGGACATGTTGTTCTGCAATTCCCTAGGAGCTGTCTGCATCACTGACAGTGGACAAGAACTCTTCATTTGGTGTTAGTGGTGGCTCTGTAGCAGGCCCCCCTGGTACCCATCTGATCATGGCCTACTGCAGCTGCTCTCTTTCATGCAGAAAAGTACTGAATCTGTATTCTGCGTGACATATCTCCCCATCTTCTTTCAAGCAGGAAGGCACCATGTTGCCTAAAAGTGTCAACATTAACCAGATTTTCAGCATTAGTAAAGGGTGGTCTTCAAGGATTGAGACACCTGGGTGGCATAGCCCTACGTGTTCTAAAAGACAACAGAAGGATAATACACATAAGTATCACATAACTGCAAAATAACTGTTGCCAGATAAAACAGAAAAGGTAACATCTCAGTATTAACCTTTGGAGAAACATAAAACAGTCTAGAGATTTGAAACACAAACAGGCTGGATGCAAAAAATGAGAGTAACAACAGCAGCATATGCACGTTTGTGCAATAAGAAATGCAGCTTTGCCCCCCCGAACAAAGAACAGTCAAATGACACATTATGCTAATAAACCATCTTTGAAATGCTAAATGTGCTATCAAATGAGCTGTCCCTGAACCATGTCTACAGATTTATCACAGAACATTACATTTCAAGGTATTGCCAATCATGTATACCTGCGAAAAGCCTAGACAATGGCATCAGTACACTTCTAACTAATGCATACAGATAAAACTGTAAAAGCCTTTTCTTCAGATTTTTCATAATTACATTCCAGCATATGCAGTATGTAGCTGACAAAATGTAAGCATACCTTCTCAAGTTCAGTAATCCTCTCTGCAGATATATCCCAAAGTAATAGCCTCTGTTCTGAGTTTTCCACATAAACAAGTCTCCTCACCTTCAGTTTTCCTAGCTACATGGTTGCTTTTTTATATGGTGTAGATTCAGGAATGTTAGCACAGTGAAGATGCAAATCAGGTTTGAACTGTTTAGAATTGCTGAATCCCAAATATTTGGCTCCATGTTGCAGATGTAAACATACTGCAGGCACTCCCTCAGTGTTTGTTTTTAATAGATCACAACTGTGAATGATTACCAGTTGAGAGAAGGAAAACACAATGGCAGTGCATACTGCCCTACATCAATGTGGGTGTGTTAGGTTAGACTTAGAAAATGTTACATGTAAGGTTGGAAATGTAAGTAAGCAGCACATAATTCACAGGTTCTTTTCATTGACATCCAACTTCCCCTTCATTTGTTGGCAACTGCATATGATATTATTTCCATTTAATAAACTCACACTTTTTAAGGTCAAGTATATAGAATCTCTCAGAGTACTGGTCAGATAACAGAAGAATGACCAACAAACAAAGAGGTAAGACAGAGCTGTATATCTGCAAGCAATACTCGTGTTGTGTGATCACTTAGTGCACTACATCGAAAAATAAATATACAAATAACAGCTGTATGGTTTCATATTACTGTAGATGATGTTGCAGTTGTTTGTAAGCAGAATGATTTCAATGTGTTGCTGCAAAGCTGTTTGTGTGTCAAAGAGAGAAATGCATCCTTCCTGTGTGTTCTGAAGGTTCATTGGAGTGAGAGTTCAAATCCAGATTTATGTAGAAATAACTGATGTGAACCAGCATTTCCTAATATGTATGTCATAGACTGCATTTCCTCATTTCAACTACTTGTCTCTTTTTTTATTTTTCATTTATTTATTTATTTATTTTTTAATTCTGTTCTTGTTTTTCCTTATTTTATTATTTATTTTGCTGGGGGGGCAGTGCATGAGCAATGCGTTGCTTAGTGCAATCACGGGAAATGGAGGAAAATGAATGTCAGGTTTGGCTGTGCTTATCTCATTTGTAGGAAGCATGGCAGTGTGCAAACTGTACAACTGGCCCACCCAGCAAGCAGACTGAACACCTGCAGACAGGACACAAACAGCTAATAATTGAAACAGGATACATTCAATTAATTCTGTGGGGCACTGCACAAACCCACTAAGTGGCTTTGAGAGGCAGTTAACACAAAATCCTTAAGAATGATTAGTAAATCAGGGAATATAATGTAACTAGTCCTGTGACATTAGGTGTAAGGGTGGAATACAGATGGGCATGGGTTCTAGTACAAGGTATACAACTTTTTTTTTGTTACTGTTGTGACATTGCAGTTTATAGCAATGAACTGAAAAACAGACAAATGTTTCAAAATTCTTGTGGCAAGAGGTGTAAGTGTAGGACTGCCATACACATAGTCTTGGGTTCTAGTATATGATATTCCATACAATTTGATTGTTGTTCCACTTACCATTTTATTCACTCTCACTTATAACACTTTAGATAGAGAAGCTGATATGAATTACATGTATCAGGGATAAGACACCATTATTGTTTTTTCAGATGTATGACTGAGTGTATACTGTGTGCTATATTTCTGTAAGTATAATTCTGCTATCTGGACTTGCATGATCTTCACAATTAGTTAAGACACATGCATAACTGGATCTATATCGAAAAACCTTATCAGGTCACACACGTACATGTGTAACAGCTCATGCTGTCACCTACATTTATGTATGATTCCTGACTATACCTGAGCAGCACTTCTTCTGTGGCAAAGATGGAAAATCAATACTGTGGAAAAAATGTTTTGTCCCTTATCCCTAGGTTTGAATCCCACAGTGTAAAAATCAATTTTCTCAGTATATAGAGGTAAATACAAATACGTCAGGTCATTACATTTACGCCCCCCCCCCCCAGTGCATGTCTGCAAAGCAAACTCACCTACCAGTTACCTAGCAATTTTCAGTATATATTTTTAGGCTACATCAGTAGACACCCTTCAAACTAAGGCCAAGTGTCAGATTAACCTTCCAATTGCAATTATGTAATTCCTCCCTACTCAGCCCTGCTGCTGTCCCCTTAACATGGTGCAAACATGTTGCTCGGATTTGCGCACTACCAGTAAATGCAATAACTGGAACTGGCAGGAAAGCATCAGTCTCCATTGCTCTAGTTCAGCTGGTAAACATGGCTGACATTAGGGGGGAAGGTGCCAGGTTTAGCGAACAGAAGTGGGGTGTCCAGGATATTTATTGGACTCCTGGTAAAGCACCACAGTCAAAGGCTTTTGCAGGGGGACTATTCTGGCTACCAGTACACGTCTGAGGCATGGAATAATCTGGCCCAGGCTTTATCTAGTGTCACTCGTATCCCATGCACTGGAGAGCAATGTAGGCATCATTTTAATGAGCTATACAGGAGAAAATGGATACTCTCAACAGTTGGTTGTAGGAACTGAAACTGCAGACATACCACAGCTGTGTTGGTATGAAATTAAGAGAGTACTTGTAAGACTTAGAAAGGTAAATATAGCCAAGACTGGTATGCATAATGCTCTTCTGTTCTTTTGTGTTCTTTCCCCAGCTGCCACTGAGAGTGACTTCAATCAGCAAGCTCATGTTGCTTGATTGAAGAGATTGAGGGAAGCAAGTGGTATGTATGCAGCAGAAGTGAAGTATTACTGTAGCATTTAAAGTTAAAGATAGCTTTCTTGGTATTTTATAGAGTTGTATCAAATTGAGCTTGCATAACCCAACTGCAAAAGCAAGTATGTATGCAATAGTCTGTAACACAAACCAGTTGCAAGAGTCTAATATTAGACAGTCATCAGAGGTTGTGGGTTCATATACCCCAATTCACAACTATACAATACTGTTATTTCTTCAATAATATTTACATTAAATTAAAAACTCTATACCAGTGGCACAAATGCCGTACTGTAAACTGTAATCTGTATAGCTGTATAACCCAGTATCATCTGAGTTCAAAAAGAAATGTCAATGCATTTACACCTGCTGCCACATAGTCAATTAAGCAGCAGATATGTTTCATAGACTCAGTACTAACTGTCAGACTTTTACTAATGCAGCTGACATTTATGCACTGCTTACCTATACTCAGACATGGAAAGTAATGAAAATGTGTATCTCCCATGTGCAAACACTTTGCCAACCATTGTGCAAACACTTTGCCAACCATTGTGCAAACCCACTGCTTGCTGTGCAATGGAAAAGTAAATATTATTATTTATTACTGATGTTTACTGTCCATTTCCTGTCTATGACATGAAATTACATGTGGAAACATAACAAATGGAAGGCCTTACCTAAAAATATGTCACGTATTTATATGTATTGCCTCCTCCCAACCACTGCAACCCTGGTGTCTCAGTAATTTTTCCACACATATATCACCTACACTAGAGAAATTAATATTAAATGTTGTGTGATATGCAATGCACATCAATCTGGTAACATGCAGAACTAGTACTATTGACCCATAGCACTAAAAAGCCTTATCTGCAAGGCTATGGAAGGAATCAGCATGGGCCTTATTCTGCAGGGACATAGGTGACCTTCAACACACTTGACCAAGTGATTTTGGTTTTTATCAAGGGTAGATCTTGCTTAATAAATCTAGTGGACTTCTTTGATACTGTCCCCAAAGACCTGAATGAGGGATAACATGACATCATGAGTTATCCGAAGTCTTTGACACTATCCCCCATTCAGGTATCATACAGAAAATCTCCAGTCTGGGAATTAACTCATACATTACTAGATGGATAGCCAGGAAATACGAAAAAAAGCAGGAAATACGAAAAAAAGCAGCAGAGCACGACCCAGGAACACTGATTTAATGAGAAAAATGTTTTGACAACAAAATTTATCTTCAAAAATCAGGAGTGGCCATGGGGTTGCCCTGTGGAGGGAGTTTCGCCAATGGAGTGCTGGCATACTGGGAGAGGAACTTTCTGTTCACTGACGCTGGTTTTAGGAACAATGTCACCTGGTACACAAGGTACCAGGATGACATGTTTCTTATTTGGAAAGGGTCCCCCTCTGAGGTGCCTAAATTTTTAGACACTATCACAAGTATGACATCCTTTTTGGAGTTCACTTATAATTTGCAGAAATCCAAGATTAATTATTTAGATATTTTGATTATTAAGGATGAGATCAATTTAAGATACAAGAGCCTTATTTATCAAAAGCCCACCTACTCTAATGCATTTCTGCATTTTACGAGTTCTCACCCTAGTTACCAGAAGAAGGCAGTAGTTAAAGGCCAGATGGTAAGAGCAGCCAGAATGATTTCTGAGTTGGATGACTTTTTGCTAGAATGTGAACATCTGAGCGAAATGTTTGCAAATAGAGGTTATCCGGCATCTTTGCTTGTTGATATCAGAACAGAAGTAGTAAACAAAAGAAAATCAGGGTTTTATAAACCTATTCTTTCTTTTGATGTTAATATTCTGGAAACTGCTCCCTCCATTTTACCTAGACCAGGGGCTGACAACAACAACCAGTCTAGTTCTGGAATGAGATTTCTTTGTACCTTCTCAGTGGATCACTTTGAAATTAGGAAGGTGCTCAATAAATATTGGGCCTTGATTACTGAGGATAGTTACTTGTCCCGCAAGTTAGTTGAGGTTCCTAAATTAACTTTTAGAAGAGGGCGGAATGTAAAATCTTTGTTAGAGTTTAAACCACAACCCTCAAGTCAACGGCTTTCAGGAATGATTAAGTGTGGGGCTTGTAACCAATGTAAACATATCCTCACTGACCCAAAAGTCAGGATTAGGAACGAAGAATACAAAATATTAGGAAAACATAGTTGTGATACTTCTGGAGTGGTCTATTTAGCCTTATGTCAAAAATGCACTGCATTTTACATAGGGAAAACAGAAAGAAAGCTTAAACAGCGCATTTATGAACACATTTATGCTATAGCTAGGCAAGATTTAAATAATGCTCTTGCAAGGCATATTCATAACTATTCTGGACACTCCTTTAAGTTTACAGTTTTGGGTAGAATTCTGGTGGACAACAAAGGTGGCCCTTGGCAAATTCATTTGGAAATAAATGAATTAGTTTGGCAGTTACGTACATGTGCATATACTCATCCAGGCTTAAATGAATTTGTATCTATTGCCTGTGTTCTAAAATTATTATCCACTAAAAGGTAGTAGTTTAATTTGCAGCATGTTGGCTTTTTGTACAAATTGATGCATATACCCCCATATATAAAAACATGGCAACAAGTTTTGCTCTTTGTTTTAAATGAATTAGGTTTATTAACCTAAAGGATGAAGGTTGTTTGTTTTGGGATTTTGTAATTATTTCTTTTAGATGGTTTTAAATTTAGTATGATGTTGTTATTATGATATTAACATATAATGTTTTTAAACACTTCTCAGTTATTAATTAAAGTGTATTTTATACAATATTTATATTTTTATACACATATAATGCTATATTTATATGTGTATATTAATTTGTTTTTGATGCAAGTACACACACACACATATATATATGTATATGTAAATGAATTGAATTGTTAAATTTATCAGTTTTATTTACTGTTTGCTAAAATTATTTATATATATTTTTTATATTTATTGTGTGTGTGCATCAAATAGATTCAAATAGATTAAAATAGATTTAAAACAGTTTTAAAACATTTTAAAATAACATTAAAAATAGGCTTATAAGTTTTTTATGTTCTAATCTGCTATCCTTTTAAAAACTGTTGCATTCAGAATTAGATTTATTTAATTAGATAAGGAGTACTAATTTAATTAAAATTGATTGAGTACTGATGATATAAAGTGTTAGCTAGTTGGCTTGTAATTTTGTCTGAAGAAGGTGAGACACTGGGCTCACCGAAAGGTGTTTTGTGCTTACAGCATTTTTCTCATTAAATCAGTGTTCCTGGGTCGTGCTCTGCTGCTTTTTTTTTGTATTTCCTGAGTCTGTGCATTGGTTTGGTTACGTTGGTGTTTAAGTTTATAGATGGATAGCCAACTGGCTCACAGACAGAACACACACTGTCAAAGTTGGGGACTGTACCTCCACCACTAGTCTACTTACCAGTGGAATATCACAAGAATCTTTGCTAGGTCCTCAACTGTTTGTAAACTATTTCTCTGAAGTCCAGAGAACAGTAGATGGTCTGTGGCTTACCAAGTTTGCAGATGACTGCTCAAGTTTGCAAATGATTGTCAAATGGATGCAGTCATATAGAGTCCCTCAGTGATATTATCATATTACAAAAGGGGCTGACACAGACAAGTAATCTGTACCAAACTCACGGACTAAAGCCTCATTGTCCCCTCTGACAATGATATACACCTGCTAATTATGATATAAATAGCACCTCTCTAAGCTCAAACACAGTGTTGTGAGACTTGTGAACACATGTTTATAGCAATTTACACTTCAATCACTATGTGTCTATAGTGGTGAGACATATATTCTACACTGCAAGCCTCATAAATAAGGCCATCACATCCAAGACCAGGGAGGTAATAGCTCTGCTGTATTCTACCCTTATCAGACCACTAATTAAGTACAATGCTCCCTCCGGCCTCTACCTCACTAGACACATGCAGCAACTAGAGAAAACACAGAGGTTTCTGACCAGGAGAATCCATGGCCTCCAGAACATGACATATATGGAAAGATTGAAAGACCTGTCACTGTACTCAGTATCATGCAGGCTGCTGAGAAGTGACTTATGCCTGGTCTACAGAGTGGTCTCAGATCCTGCCCTACTGGAAATGCTGCAAATCAAATGGGACAAGAATAACTTGCTCCAGGGATCTCAATCTAGCCTGTGACATAAACAGAACATGCTGAGGACACATACAATCTCCCAGCAATTGCCACTCCTCAGTAATAGGCTCCCACTGCATGTGAAGCAGTGCTCCTCAATGACCCTATTCAAGCACAACCACAACAAATGGATGTATGTTTCTACATTCACCCCTGGGTTTATGGCACCAATGCCCCTCATGGACAAGGCCAGTCAGTGCTGATCACAAAATCACTCTGCTAACAATGACCATCTAACTATGTTCAATATGGGTACTTGTGCTTGCACATGGCTACTGTTGTAAATGTCCTAGGGCCATTAGGCTAGTAAACTACTATGAACCTATTATGCTATGAACCTATGCAGGACTCCCAACACCTTCACTCCAATGTGGCCTGCTGATGTCATCCACTATAAGTTGACCAGCAGACTTGTTGAAGTCAGACTTGTGCTGTGGCACTTGCATGGAGTCTGTACCAAAATAAGGAAACTACACTTGCATGAAACATTGAGTTCTGTAGTCTGTGTATTTAGTTAGGTAGGGTTTCTGTTCTCACTTCAGACAACTGGTGTATATGTGTGTGTGTGTGTGTGTGTGTGTGTGTGTGTGTGTGTGTGTGTGTGTGTGTGTGTGTGTGTGTGTGTGTGTGTGTGTGTGTGTGTGTGTGTGTGTGACTAGAGAGAAGAGCAGACTTGTGTATCCTACAGTTACTGCTCCAATACCATGGATTGACAGCATTTTGATAGACAGAAGAGCAGAAGTGTGTATCCTACAGTTACTTCTCCAATACCATGGACTGACAGCATTTTGATACTTGTGCATGCCTACATATCCATTTCATGCAGGCTTCCAAACATCTTGTCTCCAACATGTCCTTCTGATGTCATCCACTATAAGATGACCTGCAGTCATATGAAAGTTAGACTTGTGCCATGGCATTTGTGTAAAGTACTGAGTTTTGTAGTCTGTGTTCTTAGGTAGATATGGGTCCTAATCTTCCTACAGTCAAGTGTGTGTGCGTGTGTCTGTGTGTGTGCGTGTGTGTGTGTATGTGTGTGTGTGTGTGTGTGTGTGTGTGTGTGTGTGTGTGTGTGTGTGTGTGTGTGTGTGTTTGTGCTGTTGCTTGAAATTACAGAGAGCATTTTACATCAGCATGTGGGACACTGTTATTGCCATACTCTCCTCAACAGACATTGCTGATGTCATCAGCTATAAAGTGTTGTCTGACACACTGTAAGTCAGACTTGAGCTGTGACACTTGCCTTAAATACAGAGGTCTGTATTCTGCATACTTAGATAAGCAAGGGTTCTATTCTCACTGCAATTTATGTAACCACCCTACCTAACCATGTTCTTCCTTCCCTATCCCCTTCTACCTCCTTTATACATTTATATATATCTTTTTCTTCTTTCTCCCCTCATTTTTTCTATCTACTAACAAATTCCCCTTAGTCATTCAAATCACTCTAACTTTCTGTATACTATACTAACTTACTATTATCTCTACCTTACTCCTCCAATTTATGCTATAATTATTCTTGACATTTCTTTCATTCCCTTCTTTATCATCTTTCTCCTTCTTTTCTTCCCTTTCTTTCTTTTTTTTCTTGATTAACTATATCCTTACATTATTTTATTGTATTTTATCTTTTCTCTTATATACATTTCTCCCTTCTCCTTCATCTTTACATTCCTTTACTCTTTTGTTAACTGCAATCCATTTTCTTAGTACTATACTATCTTGGTTTAATTTTTACAAATACCCACAACACAGAATTAATTTGTATATTTAATCTTTTGCACTTCAATTTTCTTGCCTGTTTCAATTTTGTCCTTGAAGCATTTTCTAGTACAATTTGTTAATGCTAATATTTATTATGTTATATCTGCTCTATTTATGGTTAATTTGCTTGACTTGTTACTCTGTAGCTATTTGTTGTATTCATTGCTTAAATTTGTATTATTCTGTATAATGTTATTTTTGGGGCTTCTTCCCCACCCCCGGGCCTCAGTTGAAAAAGGATACATGCCCGGTTAGACTAACCCAGTTAACAAATGTCAAATAAATAAATGAATAAAGTCAACTGAGTGTGTGAGTGTGTTTGTGCTCTTTGCTTGACATTACAGAGCCCTTTACACCAGCATGTGGGGCACTGTTATTACCATATTCTCCTCAACAGACACTACTGATGTTATTAGCTATATCTGATTTGTGGATATGCACTATTCACACCAGGGCAGGGTCAGACAATGGCATGGAGGCGACACAAAAATCACCTCATCCTATAAGGTACAGATTACGATGACATGGCTTTCAGTCTATACACATACATCATTGCATGGCTTGTAGGCCCTGTATTTTTTTGATAAGAAACCCCTGTGGTCTCTCCAGCTGCTGCATGTGTCTGGTGAGGTAAATGCAACACAGAGCATTATACTCTATTAATGTTCTGATGAGGTTTGAGTGCAGTGCTGTCATAGAATTCTAAGATCTGAGTATGATGGCACGGCTTATGATGTGCACACCATAGCTTTCAATACCAGTCTGGACACTTGGTGGCCAAAGTACAGATTGCTATCTGCATGTGTTCCCAGTGCTTGCATCACTGGGTTTCATCATAGCAGGAATGTTGTCAATGTTGTAATAAGCACGGAATTCCACTTTTCAGAAGGACAAAATAAAGACACATTTCTGCATTTATTTGTAGATCATTTGGCTTTAGCACCAATAATTTGTCAACTTGGTAAGCTAAAGGCCATATACTTCTGCCTGAACTGTAGAGAAATAGAATTCAACCAGTAAAGGGCCAAGCATCTGTGCTGGAGTACACCAATGGTGACAGCTTTACTGGCACAGATTGATACACCAACTTTCACAATATGTGTTCTGTCAGTGAGCCAATTGGTTATCCATCTAGTGATATAAGGGTTAATCCCCAGCTGGGAGAGTTTTGCAGTGATACTTGCATGAGGGATTGTGTCAAATCCCTAGGCCACATCAAGATGGGCAATATGCATTGTCTTACCTTCACCCATGCCTATCACACATAATCAATGGGCAGTGTCAACATCACAGATCACCTATGGCATGACTCAGCACATACACCTTCTTGACATGGTTGAATGCACACTTCAACACATCCTCCACAAGGGCTATGTTCCTGAAGAAGCATGTACATGAACATGCATCCATCTGAGTTGGCGGGGTCAGCATCTGATGAATTCATGTATAGGCACATCCTGACTATCCTCAACTGTAAAGTAAACTGACATGTCATTGTAGATTTCTTCTAAATGTACACTAGTAAAATCCCGGCTGTGTGTAACAGACCTGTGTGAGTTGTTAATGCTACATCATGTCTGTCACATCTGATAGATGTCCTCAAAGAGGTCATAGTAGGCATGCATGATGACAACACTATCATCCTCTGGAACATGACCATGCCAAGGAATTTGACACAAATCCACACTGAGATAGTCAATCTTCACTGTCAGATGTGGCCATAAACAGCTATATCACCAAGTGGGTAGACCAGTGTATCACATACGTGGCATCACATTATGTTGAAATGTGTGAAGTGACCTATATCTCAGGTTAGTGATCAGGTCCTTACATCAGGGCTGTCTGCTAGGCCCTTTCCTGTCCATTATTTAAGTGATAGACAACACAGATGACATACACATCCTGTGTCCAAACAGCTGCTTGGCAGTCCCCAAAGTAGAGAGAAACAAAAAGATCAGGAAATATCTGAAGAAGACATATGGACATGGGAAGGAAAAACAGATTTTAATATGGTGTAATATTTATGCAAAGGAGAAAGCAAAACTAACCGATACAAACAGAGCAGCACCAAAGATATTTGAAGAGAAATACAGGCAAAGGAATCCAGACATGGACAATTCTACAATACAAAAAATAAGAAGATAAAGAGGAAAAGCAGAAAAGGAGATTAGTAATGGAGAAGTTAAAGAAATAAAAACTGTGGTCATGGAGCACCTGCAAAGTGAATGATTCAGTGTAGAAAATATAATTCAGAAAGTACCACAATAGGATAGAGTAATTGATATCCAAATTAAGGGATAATCGGTAGAACAGGAAGCAATTGGTCAGGTGCCATATGAAGATAATTTGGATACTTCCACAGGAAACCAGTATAAATATTCACTTGAAGCTAGACAGCAAGGGTAGGAACAGGAAACTGTGGAAACATTGATGCAATCAATGTTGAGGAGTGATAGGACAGTGAGTTCCCATATGATAAAGCAGCGGATGGCACAGGATGAAGTGGAAGAGAACATGCCACAGGAAGATGCTATAGAATCTTCTATAGAATGCCCGCAAGAAACAGAAAATAAGGGATGTGCCCTCAATTTTGAAGAAAATGAGCAAAGAGAAGAGTTGCTTGATTTAATAGACATAGACAGATATATCAAGATCAATGAAAGAAATAGACTGCATAAGGTTAATAAAACCGAAAAAGTCAGAAGTTTGATAAAACAAATGAACACAGTAATTAGGACTGTTCATGGAGACCCATGTGATAGAAGTAAACAGGATATATTACTGTGCAGCTAAAGTAATAACTGATAAAGTTCTACCACAAGAACACCGGGTAGTAAGGGGAAGGAAGGGAAGAAATCGAATACCATCATGGAAATATCGAACAGAGAAAACTATAAAGCAGTTGTGTCACTGTTAGAAGATTATAGAAGAGGAAACAGATCAACAAAAATACTAAGAAAAACAGATGTGAAAAAAGTGACGTGCAATATTAGAACAGACCAGGATTTATCATGCACTATTGTGAATAACAAACTAAAAAATTCAGCACAGGTGGAAAGATTTAGAAGATATGAAAATAAATATAAAGGAAAAGTACAAAATACGCAATTTATTGATGATTCAAAAAAGTTTTATAGAGAATTGGGAAATAAGGTAAAAAGAATTGAAAAACACCAAAAAAAGAAGAAAGTGATACATTTTGGAGAAGTATCTGTGAAGATCCTGTGGAACATAATAAAGATGCTAAATGGATAGAAGAAGTTAAAGAAAAAATAAGAGGTTCAAAGGTACAGGATATGAAATGGGATAAAGTAACAGCCAGAGAGATTGAAACAAACCCAAGGATTCACGAAGCCTCCGTGTAAGAGTTATAACTCTTACACGGAGGCTGCAGTTAAACGGAGTGATGTCAGCATGCTTTGCATATTCATGAGAGCATGCTGAATCACACCTAAGTCTAACACGGTCCGTGTAAGACAGTAGGGGGCGTGTCTGTAGGCTGAGCCCTGCAAGCGGACACGCCCCCAGAAGTGTAAAAGTGCCCAAAGTAAACACCCACAACAGAGTCCACGGAAATGTGAATAAACACAACACAACACATGCCCCCACAGACTATAAACATAAAAGATATATAAATGAACATGTTATATATTTTTTTTAAATTGTAAAGATGTTTAACCGTGAGTGCGCTCGTTTACGCGGGCGTGCCCGTAGCACAGCTACAGTTAGCAGTCAGTGGGAAAGCATATAAGAACTAAATATGCAAAATAAACCACGAAGCAATAGCGTAGCGGTAGAGATGTTGGCTGAAGAGCAGGCATTCATGGTTCGAGCCCCCACAACACCAATATTTTTTTTTTCAAAATAAGCAGGAAACAAGTCCCTGACAAATATGTACACATAAAACCCCAATATATGTAAAATGTAATGAAATTGCCCATTTATATTGAAGAAATGTGAGGTAACAAAAGAATAAAAAATGCCAGATGTGCCCATAGATGAGCTACAGTTTAACAGGGTGAGTGCATCTGCCCATAGATGAGCAGTAGTTTAACTGGTGCAAAATGAGTGCCCGTAGCTGAGCAGTGGTTTAACATGCTAAATCTATGTGCCCCTAACTGAGCTGAGTGTAATATGCGTGCTGATAGCCAAATGCGGCTTAAAGCAGCATACCCCGTTCTTGTGAGCTGCGCAGCGCAAACAAGCTAACCGATGGGCAACGTTGAGCAAGCCGTATCAAAACTGCCTTTACACAGACACACCCCTCAGCATGTCTAGACAGTTATGAAAAATAAAAAGCAGTGGTCAGGTTCGAACCCAGGATACTATACACCATAGTCAAGGTACAGAACCACTAAGCCACGACAGCAGTACCTGTAAATGCAATAATAGCTAATATATAGGAATGAATACAAACTAGAGCATGACAATGCAGGTTTACTGAAGTTGATACAATTCCAAAATGGCCAATCACAGATATGTGCGGGAAAAACGGACTATATAAGCCCCATTGGCGGGAATACACAGCATAAACGATTGTAGAACAGACCTGCAGGCAGAATGTCAGGAGTAGGAGAGGGTAGTCACTTTCGAGCACAGAGGTGGGGTGTTGAGGAGTCCAGGTACATGGCCTGGCTCCTAGTCCACAATCATGAGGCCCAACTCATGCAGGGCCAGGTCCTCTGGGGAGCATACAGGTCTGAGGCGTGGGACCGGTTGGCTCATGATCTCACCAGTGCCACAGGGATTCCAAGGACTGGTGAGCAGGTCCGTCACCACCATCATGCGGACCTGAAGAGACACAAGCAGGACCAACTGAACCTTTGGATCCAGGAGGCCCGGCAAACACCCAACGCCCCACTACTGAGTAAGTAACATTTAATTATGTATGTAAGAAATTAAACTAGCTGATATTATGGAGATGTGTATTCCAATATTACTTCATTTATATTACAGCTGCAGGTGTCCGTTCTGTGAACCGCAGAGCCTATGGCGATAGGCTGGTGCGGTTGCACCACCAGGCAGGTCAGTAATCCACTACCAGTAACTGTAAAGAAATATAAAAGTATGACAGTCAGCAAAAGAGTGCAGTGTAGTCAGTAAGGAATAAAATCTGCAAGTAACAGTGTGAAAGTGTGAAAGTGTATGCAAGTATTGCTTGATTACAAGAGTTTTCAGCCTGTAAGTTTAACCTAAACATGAAACTGTCCGACATATATTCTGAAATAAAAATGCCCTGCCTGTAAGAAAATAGTACACAACCTGCAGCAGGCTGAAAAGTATAGCTGCAGAAGATGATGAAATCACATGTGTGAAATATATCCCTGTGGAAATACTGAAACATGACAGAAGTGAGACTGCTGGAAAGGATTGTAATAACTACTGTTAAAACATGTCAATAAAGCCTAGAAGTACCATCCTGAATAGTAAAATGAAAGCAAGTGTGAGAGTGTGAGAAAGTGCCATGAATCCAGCAATACAGTAGTAATAACCCCTGAATAAAGTATACTGCAGTCAAGACAGAATGAAATGCATGTGAGATTCAAAACCTAACAGCAAAATCTGTTCAAAGTGTTGCTGCATCTGGAATGTGTATCCCAAAATCAGGATATGTTGCTCTCAGTCTGCAATATGCAGATAGGATGTTTGTCTGATATACCAAACATCCACACTTGTCTACAGCTATATAAAGCAAATGTAGCCCTGATGTAGCTGTACAAAGCTAGATATGAATGTGTATGAAGAACCATAAAATGTATATTGATGTTGCATTAACAGTCCTATCACCAAGTTGAAATAGTTATCATATAGGAAACTGTAGTTAGAACAGTAGTGTGTATATAACTGTAGCTATTAGAAATGTACAGCATATGTATTGTTATTCGAAGGTGTTAATATTACTTTCTTCACCCCACCCTATAACCACATATAACCCATTCCACGTGAAAATGGTATGTGCAATCACAATTAACACCCCTGGACGTTTGTCCTGTTGGGTCATATATATTTGCATGTCTATTGATGCATCTGCCCTGTTCATACATCCACACCTGATGGTCTGTTGCCATCAATTAACCCTGCATGTTGTTGGACTGTGTATTTCTGTTCAAATTATGCATGTGCTATGCACGCTGTTCAATGGTGTGAATATCTGGGTGTTTGGTTAATGGGAATACTAATGCATGCTGTTACAACTAATTGTGAATGGTATTATATGTCACTAACCCAAACTGTCATGACATAATGCAAAACATAGTACGACAGGGAAGGCGGGTTCCAGCGGACCCACCTCTCCCACCTCAGCTGGCGAGTGCACCTGGCACTAGTGCCGAGTCTGGACCCTCCTACGGTGGCCCTGTGCCACCTGCGGGTGGAAGCGCTGCAGGGGATGGGGCTCGCCCCCCCTCTGCAAGTGTGGCCAGAGGAGATCCACCACTCACCCTCCGTAGCGTCCGGCCTGTGGTGCATAGGGAGATTCGGGACTCTGTCCTTGAGCCCCTACGCCAGCTCGAGGCACGGGTGACGCAACTAACGGGCATGCCTGTTGCCCTGCCTACACAGCCCCCAGCACAGCCCCGTCCTGGGCAGTGAAGGAACAGTGGCAACTGCCTATGGGTGGGGATATCAGTTCCACTGTTGCCATCTGTGGGCTCATGGGCTCTGGATATCCAAACCTCCGTCCCCGTCAATTGTGTAACCCCTCCACACGTGTCATACACCGCCCCTGTATGCGTCTTGTTTGTCTTGTCTGTTTACCTACCCAACCTACCTCCCCAGCTGTACCGACTACCTTCACCTGACATACCACTCTCACCTGAAAAAAAAAAAAAAGGGCACTCTGTACCCACAAAAAAATTACGCCTCATACATAGCTGCCCATTCCGCACACATGTCTACTGGACATGGAACCTATCAATTCCAATTGGCTGTACAACAAGTATTATTGTTGTCCTGACACCTCTCTCAGGGGTGGAAGGTTTCAAATGTCACACCAAATTACATACATATGCACAGCTGTTGCTGATGAAGAAATGGGCAGCTATGGGCCTTACCTACATCCCTCCTGCACATCCCAAGCTTGTTTCCCTACTGTCTTACCCTCTTTGTGACCCCTTTTTCACCACTTTCCTGTCTCCCCATTTTCTTTTCTTTCAAAGAAAATAGCGCAGGTGTGCGCAAGAGTAAGCACGTTTAAGTGGTTGTAATCGGGTGTGCGCTTGTGTGGGCGGAGATACTGCCAGTGCGCATGCATGAGCTCCGCGCAAACCAGCGCTAACCCAGTTACAACTGCTTAAAAGTGCCTTAGTCACTTTCATTTACAGGTCCTGTACTCAGTTCAAAAGCAAAATAAAATCCCACTGTGAGTCCCGAACCCAGGACCTTGGCAATTGTAGTCTGCATGACTTACCACTAAGCCATGACTCTTACACAGGAACATTGTGCTAAAGTAAATATATCATGTAATAGTAGGAATGAATGTAAAGGGAATATAGATGTGTAGTACACAAAGCATGACATTTAGAATTACTATCAAAACTACTGGATTTCCATAATAGTAGTGTGTGAACAGAAACAGCCATGCTAGTTGGAAGCTAGTAGGTAATAATGTCACTATAGCACCTTGCAAGACACACACATACTCACAGCAGGATAAGCACTGCCCATACCCCACAACCTCTTACAGGAACACATCTGGACCAAGTAATAAAATATGTGGAGCAAAGGCCCTAAACCAGGGACACATTACAAATAATGTTACAACAAACGCAGACAGTTCAGAAAGTAACAGGGTCTGCACTTTGTGGGATGTTTGGAAGGGTATGCAGTCTGGAACTTGAATGTTTGTCACCATATTCTGACTTGAGCCCAGAGTGACTTGCCAGAAAAAGGTGTGCATGAGATATTGACCAAAATATGAGGCAGAAATGTGGACAACCTGCAAATATCTGTACACATGACGGGTCCGACACCACCATATTTGAATAGTTAAGAGCCTAGACATAGCAACAGTGAATGACTTACACGGATGCCCCACAGACCCCATGTGAAATGTACAAACAGTAGGCAGAAAGGTGTAACACATGCAATGGTAACTATGGAGTCCTGAAAGTATTCCCCACTTGCATGGCAGAAAAAGTGTAGTAATACATATGCTCATGCTAACCCACAGTCACAACTGCAGCATACCAGACATTTTAATGGGTGTACCCCACTGATATGTACCATTCCATGAGGCACATAACAGATGAACCTGAAAGTCTCTGGGGCCTGCTCAGCAGCATACTCAAATACCCTAATAGATGTCAAGGCCCACACCATGGCCAGACCACACTGCATGCTGTAACACCCTAGCAGATATAGCAAGCATTCCAAGGTGTGAATGTACATGGAAAATAGGAAAGCTACAGCAGCACACTACAGTCGAGACACCTAGCAGGCATACAAGTAGTGACTGTAAAGGGCAACTATTGAAGCCTTAGCAACAAAGTGCAAGCAAAAGTGAAAGGAAAGCACACACACATACGCACACATTAACAGTAGTAGTAGTTGTAGGTGTCAGTGTACATACACAGTTAGTACAGGAAACTGGAGAAATGAATGGAGGATTGTTAATCTACAACACACCTGGAAATATGAGAGAGATACCAATCTTTACACTCACAGAACATTGTCCACAGCATAACAGCATGGTCCCTGCCCTTAAAATCTGAAAGGGCTACGCCTATCTCACATACCTTTTTATAGCACTGTTCTGAAATCACAGTGAGAACTGCAATCAGTACACAACTGGCTGCATGCAATTAGCAAATGCTGGCTAACAATTGGTGCAGAGGCCATCACATGGGCATATGCAGATACCTACAAAAGTATGCTGTACTCCATATCCACACATGCAATACTTTCATTGCACCCTGAGAAGAACGTGAGAGACAGACAGAGAGAGAGAGAGAGAGAGAGACAGAGACAGAGACAGAGACAGAGACAGAGAAAACTGCAATTAAGCAGACAGAAACAAATTGTTCAGCAACAGCTACCTGAAAGCTGACAACTGGGAAGTGGAGCAGCAGGACAGAGAACCAGACAGCAACACAAGCAGCTGTGACAAACACAGGTAATGTAAAGTAATACTATAAAGGTCTACATACTGTGAACCCTCCATATGTGTCATTGGTCTGTATCCATATGTATATGAAGATGTGTAAAGGGCAGGGGACATACAGCAACTATCAGTGAAGGCTGTACATACATTTGTATGTGAGAGCATCTATGTGCACATATCAATGTTGTTTGATTGTAGGTTGTAGTGTCATGTACAAAGTAGGTTTCACAGTTATGTATGTTTAGCAGTATGTTAGTGTGTGTATACAGTATGGTAGACAAATATGTTGATATACCTGTCTAACATATGGATACGTATGTATGTCAACATATGTATGTGTATATATATATATATATATATATATATATATATATATATATATATATATATAATATGCATATATGTATACATACATAGAGAGAGAGATGTAGGAATACATAGACAGATGTAGATAGAATATTGTACAAACATATCTATGTAATGCACACATACAGATATAGATATATGTAGATATATATACATAGACAGACTGATCTGACTACCTACAGGTATGACTGTATATGACGACCTGCAACACAGCCTGTCCCACCCCCTCTGTCACTCACACCCCCTCTGTGCCCCCCTCCACATCTATAGCAATATATAGCAATATATGTACATCAATATATATATATATATGTGTATATGTATACGGACATATATATATGCGCCAGTGTACAGGTACATATCCTGTAGTCAGGCTAGTGTTACATAGCACTTCTATATGTGTGTTTAGCTCCTGTCAGAGTTTATGTAGCATGCAACTGGGGATACCATCAGGTCCCATCCATGTTGTGTATTCTGCTGTCCTGCGGGTGGCTCTCACCTGGACATCTGTGATGACAGGGAGGTTAGAGTCAGCTGGGATAACTATGCCTTATTTCGGGGGAGAGGGTGGGGTGACACCTGCACTGAACCTGTCTGCCACAATGTTGTCGATATCTGTGGTGTCAGTGAAATATTTGTTGTTGTGTACTACCTATGGGCATAGAGGATGGCTCCTGACCAGGTTGCTAGCATAACTGAAGAAGGCCTTCTGGTTATCTGTAGTGTCACTCTTGATTTCCCTCTCAAAGTTGCCCATGTATTTTGTATGATGGAAAATAGATCCTTACTAGTGCTGCTCAGAAATGCCCTCCCTTTATGGAATTATGCTCTGTCTTGCAGTAGCTTCCATCTTCTGTAATACAATCTGTCTATGGCTGGGGTCCACCAGACAGGATGCTGTCCCTTTGTGGAGAGTGTCTCGGTCATATATGGAATTGCATGATCCAGGCATTCTCGGAGATGTCTGTAGAAAGTAATTGTGTAGGGGTCAGCATTGTGGGTTGTATCTGCCACTGGCCCAGTGGGCTGAAAGGATACCATATCACTGTTACAAAGTGTAAAGTTTGTATCTGTAATTTTATGCACTATAGTCGTTTGTGCTGGTGGTGGAGGTGGGATATGTATATCCAGAGCAATCAGTGTGTGGTCAGCTCACAGTAGTTGACGATGTAGGCCATACAGTACCTAGATACAAACCTCCAGAGTGAGGAGGTGCTCTTGACCTGAATCAGTGTTCTGACTGCTGGGGTTTGGTAGTATGTCGTATGGAGTCTGCCAGGTACTGTTGCACAATTGCTGGCTGAGCACTGATACCTGGCCATCTACATGTGTATCCACCAATAGACAGACAGATGCTACATATGTGAGATATGTTGTATCATAACAGTCGAGTAGCATGTGTAGTATGTGTGCCAAATTCTGCTAACATATATTGCTGATACCAGGTTATTTTCTTTCTCAGGTACATGGCCCACCCGCGGAATCCCACCTACTCCACAGCTGAGGATGAGGAGATACACCAGAGCCTGGTGCGGGATTATGCAATACTCTTTTCCCGCACCAGCCAAAATCAGCAGGAGAGGGCTGCACTGTGGCAAGACCTTGTCCATCGGGTAAATGACATAGGCACACATAATAGGACATATGAGCAGGTACGACATCACTGCAGTGATTTAATCAGACATGTTCGTCAGCGTGCGTTGGATATCCACAGGCAATAGATCGCCACAGGTGGTGGGGTGGCTACACATCCCCCACTCACCAGACTGGAGGGACTACTCATGAGTGTAGTGGCTCCAGTCCGCCAGCAACAACAACAGCAACAGACATGCATTATGATGGAGGCTGGAGCCACACAGCAGCAAGACGGTGAACGTGCAGGTAATATGCCATATGTATAGTTGACTGTTGTGTACACTGGTAGTTAATGCATGTGTGAGGTGTGTCCTTGGTTTGTAGCTGTCACCATAGTATTTAATGTGCAAGTGTGATATCCTCAATATTAGCAGCTGACTTGTGAAAGGCTACTGTTGTACTACTGACCTGTATCATACTCAGTAACAATGGCACAGTTGTGCCCACTGACATTAGTTTCTTCACGTCTGCAGGACCCTCTGGTATAACAGCAATGCAGCCTATCCATGCTGGAGAGTGTGTATTAACAATTCCTGTAATAGTGTTGATAGTAATAGTACTATTTGGCTCACTTAGTAGTGCTCTTTGTATGCATGTAGGTGTGTCTGTGTCTGTGTGTTGATATCACGCATACTGAGTACTGTACAATTGTGTGAAACTGTGTGCATGTGTGCATGTGTGCACCTGTGCATGTGTGCACCTGTGCATGTGTGCATGTGTGCATGTGTGCATGTGTGCATGTGTGCACCTGTGCATGTGTGCATGTGTGCACCTGTGCATGTGTGCATGTGTGCATGTGTGCACCTGTGCATGTGTGCATGTGTGCATGTGTGCATGTGTGCATCGCTGGTAATGTGTAGACATTGTAAACTGTGTTTCCTGTTTCCCTCCCACAGGTTCTGTTGCTGCTCTGGTGTCATGTAGCAGGGAACCTGAGTCAGGTGCCGTGGGTACTGATAATGATGACATCTGTGTAATGGCACAGGAAGATATGCCAGGGTCCGCCATTGGTCAGCCGATTGACAGTATACAGCTGTCGACCCCATCAATGCGCACAGTTATCCTGCCAATACACCCTTTGTCACCAATGTCCCTAGGTGATGGACAGCATACAGTGGGCATTGACCAGGGTAATGTGGTATCTGTGGCACATGCCTCCCCACACAGCAGCCATGGGCATGGCCCAGAGATGGTACCACACAGACAGATGTCCAGGGGTTCTCGTGGGAGCATCCATGGGCGTACTGCCCCTGTCAGACGTGCCCACAGAGGTCTTACAACCTCAGCTATGTTTCGGACTGTCATGCAGGCAAAGTCACGTACGGAACGGTACACCAGACAGGGTCTGAGGGAGCTGACAGCATGTCGCACAGCCATGACTGACAGTATGCGTGACATTGCGGCTGCCATCCGTGATTTCACCGATGTCATAGACAGACTTTGTGGGGACATATTAGACCGGTTCCACAACTACATGTCCATGAGCCAGGGCGATGGTGGGTGGCTGAGGTGTTGACGTGGCCGTATGCCAGCAACAGCAGCAGCTGGCAGTCATCGCGGATGACAACAGGGCCGCGGCTGCCCCCGTAGTGCCAGCAGCAGCCCCAGCAATGCTGGGTCTGTGCTGTCATCAGACCACCCCAGGAGACCACGTGCACGTGGCTCTGGCCAGGCCCAACAGGGATCTGTGTCCAGTCAACGAACAACTGCTTCTGATGACAGTACCCAGTCTGGGTTGGTACTGGATACGGTCCGTAGCACCCCTGCAAGGCACAGGTACCGTGTCCGTGGCCAGAGACACTGATCTGTATGACCTGGCAGGTACAGTCTGTGGCTGTCCACAAACACCAGTATATGGCAGCCATGAGGTGGAACTGTGTGCATCCATACACACATGCGAATTGACAACACCTAGGGCTACCGCATACATGCACACACTGCATCAACATTGCCCCACCTTCTACTGCTGTCCCTCACCAACACACATACACATACATGTCAATTGGTGGTATCGGTGGCTGACCCAGGCATACCAAGTTCACACCCTGTGCATATGATGAAACTGTGCCACCTCCTGCAATCTGTAACAACTGTGCAGGTACAGGTTAACATGTTGCTGATGCACAGGGTGACCACATAGATGTGTAGTAATAGTATCATGTTGTTAACAGTACTGTGTGCTGAATTAATTGTGGGTATATCACAGCATGCCTGATGCAGTAAGTGTGTGATTGTCATGTCCTGTTGTCTACACCCATGGTAAGTACCATAGTGTATCATCTGCACATGTTGGCATACTGGTGGTAATGATGTCAACAGAAGGCTACATACATAGGTAGCACAGGGGATAGGGTAATGAATGTAGTAATACACAATGATGGACATGTAAATTGCAAGTGGCATGTTGCCCACACTAGACTCTGCAATGCAGATGTTTGAGGATGTTGATATGTGTGCAGTACTACACGACTGGTACAGGACACACAGGAGCACCCTAGCACTGCATGCTCACATCTCATGCCATGCTAGACAGCCCCAACACACATAACTAACTGTCACAGGAGGGAGAATCCCCATATATGTCAGGGATACTGTGGTGGCAGGCCAGGGAGCATACATCCTACTAAGTATGGAACCACTGAGTGAAGGCTCAGTGTCTGTTATTTGACATGTGTATTACTGCAGGTATGAGCAC
Source organism: Protopterus annectens (assembly GCF_019279795.1). Taxonomy (NCBI): domain Eukaryota; kingdom Metazoa; phylum Chordata; order Ceratodontiformes; family Protopteridae; genus Protopterus; species Protopterus annectens. The sequence goes on along the minus strand of NC_056732.1, from coordinate 855,706,375 downwards.
ATGGATTTCTATCCATTTATTGTACATCCTGACAGTACATGGTCTGTACACTTGTGTGCACTGAGACTGGACCCTAGCCATCTGACCCGTGTATTTCCATGTACATGTGCATAGTGCCTGCATATTTGCAGTGTTACCTACTGGAACTGGTACAGCTTGTTTGTTGTACAATGGACTACATGCAGCCCTGTTTACTGTAGCTTTGTTTGCATGCATGTTTGCTTGCAATTACCCTGGAATACTGATCACACCTGCAATGCATAGTTATAGAGCTTCTGTGGACTCCTAGTGCCATCTGCATAGCCTACTATATGTATGTCCATGTCCCACTTGACAGGATGTCACTGTTTGTCCTGTTCACATGTACATTGCTTGTGACACAGTGCATATGACTTACCTGGCATGTGTCCACGTGAGCAGTCATATATGCTACTGCTAACTAATCACAGGCAGTACACCTTCACACATTCATCTTCTGTTGAACTACCTGCTTTGTTAGGGACGGCCTGCACCTGTCACCCCTGGGCTTTCAGATATTGGCAAAGGCTCTTGCTACCCCCATAGTGCCTATGTTAGGCAGGGCTCAAATGACAAACCCACCTTCATAGTTATCACAAGGGATAAGAAACTAAGAGCAATGCTACCCAACGCCAGAAGTCTAAACCTCCAGATGCATGCACCCAAAACACTCCTTGGCATGGAAAACATCGATATCTGTGCAGTAACAGATGCCTGGTTCAGGGCTACTGAGAGCACACCAGCACTACCAGGTTTAACCCTGTTGATTTCTTTGAAACAGTCACCAAGGCCATTGACGAGGGGAAGGTGGTTCACACAGCCTACCTGGACCTTGCAAAAGCCTTCACAACAATACCCCACTTGGGCATTCTAGAGAAGCTCACCAGCTTAAATATAAGCCCCTATGTCACTAGATGGATTGCACAGTGGGTCAAGGACAGAACCCACATGGTTAGCATTGCTGGAGCCATGCCAGACCCCACACCAGTTACGAGTTGTGTCCTACAAGGCTCAGTCCTGGGACCTCTCTTGTTTGGCATATATTTATTGGAGGTACAGGCCAACACAGACGGACTGTGGCTGTCCAAATATGCAGATGACTGCAAACTGGCCACCATAATCGAATCTCCAGCTGACACAAGCATCTTCCAAAGGGGCATCATAGCAACAGACAACTTGTGCCAGAGCCATGGCCTTCAGCTGAACAGTGTTTAGAAAGGGGAATGTGCATCCTGTAGTCTGTTCACCTAGTTGCCAAAAGGGACATTTCCTTCACACACTTTAACCCCCTCAGATAAACACACACACTTGCAGGATTCAAACCCCTACCTAACTATGTTATGACACTTGAGACGGACACATTAGCAGAGCGCACTATTCGCATTACTGGGAGCTTTCCCTTCTCCTGCTATACTTATAGAGTGCTGACATCATCAGTGTTTAGAAAGGGGAATGAGCATCCTGTAGTCTGTTCACCTAGTTGCCAAAAGGGACATTGTCCTCACACACACTAACCCCCCTCAGCCAAAAACACACACTTGCCAATTGCAGGATTCAAACCCCTATCTGACTATGTTATGACACTTGAGACAGACGCATTAGCAGAGCACGCTACTCGCATTACTGGGAGTTTCCTCTTCTCCTGCTATACTTATAGAGTGTTGACATCATCAGTGTTTAGAAAGGGGAATGTGCATCCTGTAGTCTGTTCACCTAGTTGCCAAAAGGGACATTTCCCTCACACACACTAACCCCCTTCAGACAAACACACACACTTAAAATTCGCAGGACTCAAACCCCTATCTAATAATGTTATGACACTTAAGACGGACGCATTAGCAGAGCGCGCTATTTGCATTACTGGGAGGTTTCTTTTCTCCTGCTGTACTTATAGGGTGCTGACATCATCAGTGTTTAGAAAGGGAATGTGCATCCTGTAGTCTGTTCACCTAGTTGCCAAAAGGGGCATTTTCCTCACACACACTAACTCCCCTCAAACAAACACACACACTTGCCATTCGCAGAATTCAAACCCTTACCTATGTTTTGACACTTGAGACGGACGCATTAGCAGAGCGCACTATTCGCATTACTGGAAGGTTTCTTTTCTCCTGCTGTACTTATAGGGTGCTGACATCATCAGTGTTTAGAAAGGGAATGTGCATCCTGTAGTCTGTTCACCTAGTTGCCAAAAGGGACATTTCCCTCACACACCCTAACCCCCCTCAGACAAACACACACACTTGGCATTCGCAGGATTCAAACCCCTACCGAACTATGTTATGACACTAGATATGGACGCATTAGCAAAGCACACTATTCGCATTACTGGGAGTTTTCCCTTCTCCTGCTATACTTATAGAGTGCTGACATCATCAGTGTTTAGAAAGGGGAATGAGCATCCTGTAGTCTGTTCACCTAGTTGCCAAAAGGGACATTTCCCTCTCACACACCAACCTCCCTCAGACAAACACACACACTTGCCATTCGCAGGATTCTAATCCCTACCTAACTATGTTATGATACTTAAGACAGACGCATTAGCGGAGAGCACTATTCACATTACTGGGAGTTTTTCCTTCTCCTGCTATACTTATAGAGTGCTGACATCATCAGTGTTTAGAAAGGGGAATGAGCATCCTGTAGTCTGTTCACCTAGTTGCCAAAAGGGACATTTCCCTTACACACACTACCCCCCCTCAGACAAACACAAACACACACTTGCTATTCACAGGATTCAAACCCCTACCTAACTATGTTATGACACTTGAGACAGACATATTAGCAGAGCGCGCTATTCGCATTACTGGAAGGTTTCTTTTCTCCTGCTGTACTTATAGGGTGCTGACATCATCGGTGTTTAGAAAGGGAATGTGCATCCTGTAGTGTGTTTTCCTAGTTGCCAAAAGGGACATTTCTCTCCCACAGACTTACACACACACCAACCCCACTTACTCACACACACAGCATTTGCAGGATTTGAAACCCCTACCTAACTATGTCATGACACTTGAGACAGACGCATTAGCAGAGCATGCTATTCACATTACTGGGAAGTTTCTTTTCTTCTGCTGTACTTATAGGGTGCTGACATCATCTGTGTTTAGAAAGGGGAATGTGCATCCTGTGGGGAGGCAGACACCAAGCACACTCTGGCTAAGCTGTAATTCCCTAGGGCAAACAGCCTAGTGTTGACCTCTACACCCATATGTTTAATTGTCAAATGCACATTATTTGTTGCTGATAGACTGTTTGCACATCTTTATTGCCATAGCATTCCCTGTTTGTATGAACAACTTGTGCATCTGTGGAAGATGTTTGCATATGGGAGGGATCCACTATATCACGTATGTCTCTGTAGTTATTTAACTGTGTGCACTGGGCAGACTGCTGTAATGTGGTTGGTTCCTGGAATAACACATAAAAATACCAGATATGTGTGTCCAACTGCTAAACCGAGATTTGGCCTAAGTGTGTGAGCATGCCCAGTTCAGCCTTCCCATGGCATGTTGTCTGACATATGTCTCATTTATCAAAGTGTGTGAGCATGCCCAGTGTGAGCATTCCATATGTTGGACTCTGCAGCCCACCACATTTGTGGATGAGTGTGAACTTCAACAAATATCACCCATTTATGGTTGTGTGTTGTGTGTCATGTTGTGTAGTTACTGTACAACTGCTTTGTGTGTGAACACAACAGGATTATACTGTGCCTGCAGTGTTTGCATGGGATACTTTGCATACAGTTGTCAACATCCTTTCACACTGACCTAACACTGTAGTACTGTATAGTGTACTGGTAGTACTTTGACTGTGGTGGACAGTATCCTGGGCTTTAGTGCTATCACTGCTTTACATTTCGATAGTGGGCACAACAGCCTGGTTAGGGGCCAGTTGTGTACATCTGACCATGTTGCATTCTGTTCAGATATGAACTACTTAAACCAGGCTTGTCCAACATTGGTAGTGTACTCCACAACATAGGTGTACATTTGCAAACACTAGCGATGTGCCCTAGTCCATGTCTAATGCTAGTTGGAGAGTGTGTTTGTCCTTCAACACACATTGTAAGTGGAGTTTGCCATGACATATGTCATGGTTAGTATACTGTGCCTCTGTCTACCTGTGACATGACAGTGATACCCAGGATAAATCTACCATCTCCCATCCACTCATCAAGATTCCTATTGAGGAAGATTGATAAGTGACTCTATGGGTAGCCTGTACTGCGGGTTCACTCATGGGTGGGGGTGGCTTCTGTGTTATGGATCACGCAGTACAGCTTGTCCTATGTAAGTCAGTGCTGGGATTCAGGTCTCTCATGTGCATAGCTCACTGCCATTCAGATTGTACAAGGTGCAGCATGTTTATTGATGCCAGCAACACAGGCAACACATGGCATCTGTGCAAGCTCTTTGATACTCCTGATGAGGTACTGTTGGGGACTTTACGGTTGATGGAGGTGTCTGCTGAGGTACATCCCACAGGGGCTATTGTAGTCAATTGTACCGCTGATGAAGGATGACTGCAGAGCCACAATGACCTCCCCTTATCTAGATCTGACAACCTTCATGATTAGGTGGGTATATGGTATGTTTCTGTAAACACACGAATTACAGCAACAACACACAGACTAGTGAAAGAACAGACCAAACCACGGATACCTTGCTCGAGCAATCCAAAAAGTGGATAAAGTTAAGCAGAACCAAACAGATTTAAAGACTGTTGTAAAGAGCCAAACGATCACCTTAACGCCACTTTATTTAAAACGTTTTCGCCTTGCTTAATAGCTTGGCTTCATCAGAGGAATGCAGAACCAATTTCAAAGTACAACTTATAAGTACAAAAGGAAGTGATGTCATAAGACAGCATCTTTTTTTTAAAAACATATTACATGTCAAAAATACTTACTGCTACTAGGTAGGGTTAAATAGAAAAGTACATGTAATGCATAAGTATTCCGGTAATCAAAATTAAATCCCATAAGATAAAAAAATCATTTAAAAATAGATAAAGAGGTAACTCTAACTATTGTTATGTACAAAAGAAATTTTCTTTAAACAAGGACACCTAGTTAAAAGCTATCAAAACTTGTATATGTATGTAGGTATGTATAAGAATATAAACATCCCTATCAAGTTACATTTAATTAATGAAGATAACTTCTTAATTTTAAAATAGGCATAATATTACAATTATCATTCAATCCAGGACAATGAAAAGCATCAGTCCTGAATTGCCACTCCAACTCTTTAATTTCCAACAGAAGTGTAATAGGACCCCCTCTAATTGATGTGTTAACCTGATCTATAGCCATAAATGAGAAACTATGCCCTTCATAATCAATCAAATGTTTAGCCAGCGCATTACTTTCGTTTCTCTTATTCATGGCGTAAATGTGCTCATATATTCTATCTCGCAATCTGCGGTCCGTCTTTCCAATATAGAAAGACGGACAGCAGTTGCAATAGGCAACATAAACAACAGATCTGCTTTCGCAGTTGAGGGGGTACCTAATATTATACTTATGATCCCTCAGTTTGAATGTCTGGCCAGATTTAATTTTACTACACCTGTTGCAAAAACCACATGGGTACATACCCAATTTTTTATTAAAACTTCTGTCTAAATTATTCTTCTGTAATAGTTCTTTTAAATTTGTATTTCTTTTAAAAACAAATTTGGGAAACTGCCCAAATTTCTTCACTAAGTTTGGGTTGCTCAAAATGAAATCCCAGTTTTTCTGAATGATGGCAACAATTTCCTTAGTATCAAAGCTAAAAGTGGTCACGTAACATAGGGCTGGATCAAAATCAGTTGTTTTTGTAAGGCCCTCAGAATTAAAATGTGTAACTGGGGCTTGGATAGGTTGGAAATCAGCTTCTTGTTGAAGCGGGTTGTTCAACTCACGATTAGATAAAATCGCCTTATAGAACCCATTGCATCTTTTTAAAGACACTTCTTTCAAAATCTCATGCACGAATTTAGAAGGGTAACTACGCTTCAAAAATAATTCTGTAAGAAAAGCACATTCTTTATAGAAATAATCCAACGTACTGCACATTCTCGCTGCTCTAACGAATTGTCCCTTGACAATAGCTTTTTTCTGTCTATAAGGATGATGGCTAGAGAAGTGCAAGAATGAGTTACAGTACGTGGATTTCCTATGTATTTTTGAAGTGAAAGTGCTTGTATTAAAGTCTTTTTCAAGTTTCACATCTAAATAATCAATGCTGGATGTAGAAAAATTGTAAGTAAAGTTCAAAAATTCTACAGTCTTATTAATAGATGACATGAAGGAATCAGCCAATATACTATCCCCTTCAAACAAGATAAAAATATCATCTAAGAATCTCGTGTAGTATTTGACTGGTTTCGAAAGCTCAGGTGAGGAGAAAACAAAATGTTTCTCCCAATAGCCCATAAAGAAGTTGGCTACTGATGCTCCACAAGGGGAGCCCATGGCCACTCCCTGTTTTTGTAAGTAATATTTCTTGTCAAAAGTGAAGTAATTCGTGGATAACACTATATCCAGAATTTCTGTAATCACATCAATTTCCATTTTTGGAGCTCCTATTTCAGACAACAGTAAAGCCAACCATTCAAGTGCTTCTTGATGGGGTATAGAAGTATATAAGTCAACCACATCAACAGTGAGAAAATTAACATCACTGTTGAAGGGTTGACTACTCATGGCCTCTAAAAAGGACCATGAATCTTTACAAATTCCTGGTAGGTGTATCATATATTTAGATAACAATTTGTCAACAAGCTTTGCACTAGGGTAGGTCAACGAGGACCTACCGTCAATTAAGGCCCTCATTGGTGGACTAACCAAATCCTTGTGTACTTTGGGTATGCCGAACATGACGGGTAATTTAGGTAATGTCATGTCTATGTAGTTGTAAGTCTCCAAATCAATTTTCCCCTCGAGGTATAAATCCCGAAAGTACCCCCTTGTTCTTTTTTGGGCGACTTGGATCTCATTAAGAGAAACTTCGGCATACGCAGTCGAATCAAGTACAGAAAGCATTTTTTCTTTATAGGTTTGATCATTGAATAACACAAGGCCACCTCCTTTATCAGGTTTTACAATTCTAACAGATGTGTTACATAAATTTCCTAACAGTTCAGATTGAACCTTACTAGTATTGAACACAATGTTAGAACATTTCGAAGGTCTATTATTAAACAAGTGTCTCAAATCCACCTCACATGCCTGCTCAAACGGGGTCAGAGATGGATGAAGGGGTGGATTGAATACACTTGGTGACTTTAAAGATGTAGGAAGAGCAGAATCAACAGTTTCGTTATTGTAAAACAATTTCAAATTGAGTTTCCTAACAAAACATTTCAAATTAATCATTTCTCATGAAACATCACCAAACTTACTGGGCACAAAAGTGTGGCCATAAGACAATAACTCAATTAGTTCACCAGATAATTCAAAGTCGGTGAAATTATAAATTTTAAAGTCACCATTTTGATTCAATAATACTTTTGGGGCCTGTTGGACAGTGATTTCTTCAGTAGCACCAGCAACCACTGAATTAACAGTCAAGGAGTCTCCCATAAAACTAGGGGGTGAAATCATTTCCAATTCCGTCTCCTGTTGTTCCGTGACCGTGGGTTGCGTTGTTCTAAAAAATTATTGTTATTGTTGTTGTGCAAGTTATTGTTGCCCATATTGTTATTTGCATTTGCACCTTTGATTCTGTTACTGCGCCTTGGACCAACATTAGGATTATTGTCAGTAACTTGTTGAAAACCAACTTCATTATTGTCGTCCTCAATGTCATCATAAATTTCAGCATTTGAATTATTACTAGCCCCATTAGATAATGGTAATTTATGATCAGTAAAACGAAGTTTGGGGTAGGCGTTATCATTTTGATAAGCCTGTCTATCCCTCACCAGTTTCTTAGCTTTGTTAAGTTTAAGTTTAACAAGCATTGCCTCTATACTGGTCAATGTCCGGTCGTAGTCTATTTTAAACATTTGGAAGTTTAAATCTTCTTTCAACTGTCTGTCCAGTAGGTCAATGTCTTTCAACAATAACTCAATTTGTAGCTCATAATGTTTTGTTATGAGCTGCAATAGTTGGAATCCTTGTGTCTGAAACAAGTCTTTCAGTTCATTATCTTGTTTGAAGGGGATAGTATATTGGCTGATTCCTTCATGTCATCTATTAATAAGACTGTAGAATTTTTGAATTTTACTTACAATTTTTCTACATCCAGCATTGATTATTTAGATGTGAAACTTGAAAAAGACTTTAATACAAGCACTTTCACTTCAAAAATACATAGGAAATCCACGTACTGTAACTCATTCTTGCACTTCTCTAGCCATCATCCTTATAGACAGAAAAAAGCTATTGTCAAGGGACAATTCGTTAGAGCAGCGAGAATGTGCAGTACGTTGGATTATTTCTATAAAGAATGTGCTTTTCTTACAGAATTATTTTTGAAGCGTAGTTACCCTTCTAAATCCGTGCATGAGATTTTGAAAGAAGTGTCTTTAAAAAGATGCAATGGGTTCTATAAGGCGATTTTATCTAATCGTGAGTTGAACAACCCGCTTCAACAAGAAGCTGATTTCCAACCTATCCAAGCCCCAGTTACACATTTTAATTCTGAGGGCCTTACAAAAACAACTGATTTTGATCCAGCCCTATGTTACGTGACCACTTTTAGCTTTGATACTAAGGAAATTGTTGCCATTATTCAGAAAAACTGGGATTTCATTTTGAGCAACCCAAACTTAGTGAAGAAATTTGGGCAGTTTCCCAAATTTGTTTTTAAAAGAAATACAAATTTAAAAGAACTATTACAGAAGAATAATTTAGACAGAAGTTTTAATAAAAAATTGGGTATGTACCCATGTGGTTTTTGCAACAGGTGTAGTAAAATTAAATCTGGCCAGACATTCAAACTGAGAGATCATAAGTATAATATTAGGTACCCCCTCAACTGCAAAAGCAGATCTGTTGTTTATGTTGCCTATTGCAACTGCTGTCCGTCTTTCTATATTGGAAAGACGGACCGCAGATTGCGAGATAGAATATATGAGCACATTTACGCCATGAATAAGAGAAACGAAAGTAATGCGCTGGCTAAACATTTGATTGATTATGAAGGGCATAGTTTCTCATTTATGGCTATAGATCAGGTTAACACATCAATTAGAGGGGGTCCTATTACACTTCTGTTGGAAATTAAAGAGTTGGAGTGGCAATTCAGGACTGATGCTTTTCATTGTCCTGGATTGAATGATAATTGTAATATTATGCCTATTTTAAAATTAAGAAGTTATCTTCGTTAATTAAATGTAACTTGATAGGGATGTTTATATTCTTATACATACCTACATACATATACAAGTTTTGATAGCTTTTAACTAGGTGTCCTTGTTTAAAGAAAATTTCTTTTGTACATAACAATAGTTAGAGTTACCTCTTTATCTATTTTTAAATGATTTTTTTATCTTATGGGATTTAATTTTGATTACCGGAATACTTATGCATTACATGTACTTTTCTATTTAACCCTACCTAGTAGCAGTAAGTATTTTTGACATGTAATATGTTTTAAAAAAAAAGATGCTGTCTTATGACATCACTTCCTTTTGTACTTATAAGTTGTACTTTGAAATTGGTTCTGCATTCCTCTGATGAAGCCAAGCTATTAAGCAAGGCGAAAACGTTTTAAATAAAGTGGCGTTAAGGTGATCGTTTGGCTCTTTACAACAGTCTTTAAATCTGTTTGGTTCTGCTTAACTTTATCCACTTTTTGGATTGCTCGAGCAAGGTATCCGTGGTTTGGTCTGTTCTTTCACTAGTCTGATGTTTCTGTAAACACTACAGCACATGTTTGTCCAATGCAGGATATCTATCACCTTGTGTCTCCAGGTCTCTCATTACATGTTAACTACATAATGGGTTAACACCTATGTGGTAATTGGTGGGCACTTACTGTATATCCACGGGGGTTGACTATACATGTTTCTGCAATTAGCTTGCTGACATGGCTATGGCACCAGTTGTCTGTTTCTATGTGGCCCTTTTGTGGGATGCTTGTGTCAGCTGGTGGATCATATGTGGTGAGCAGTTTGTAGTCCTCTGCAAACATGTTCGGACACAGTCCTTCCATGTTTGCCTGTACCTATGGGACATATATACCAGACGAGGGAGATCCCAGGACAAAGCCTTGTGGGATGCCAGTTATATCTGGTTTGTAGTCTGACATGGCTGCAGCATGTCTGACCATGTCTGTTCTGTCCTTGGTCTGGTTTGCAACCCCTCTACTGACATGTGGGTTTATATTTAAGCTGGTGAGCTTATCTATAATGAACACGTAGGGTATTGTATAGAAGCCTTTGCAAGGTCCAGCTACACTGTGTGGACCACATTGCCCTCATCAATGACCTTAATGACTGTTTCAATTGAGTCAAACATGTTTAGGGGCAGGATCTGCACTTGAGAAAGCCACACTGGGTTGGGTCCGTGTCAGTAGGTCCCCAATATCTTTATGTCTGTGGTACATGCTGATCCTTTCCATAGCTGTGCAAACCGAGCTTCTCAGGATTCTGGGGTAGTAGTTTTCAGTATCCATTCAGGCAACACCTTTGTTGAGAAGGACCACTGTTGTTGTACACTGCTCTTTGGGTACATATTCTGTGGTAAGGTTGACATTGAGCAGTAGTGTGGTTTGGCATTCCATTCATCTTGGAGTCCATGTTGCACTAAGCCCAGGACACCATCTCATACCATTGCTGCTGTGTGTTTTGCTTTGTAGATGTTGGCTGTTACCTCAGCATCTGCAATGTCAGGGGGCCAGCATTCTGCTGGGATAGATATTCTGCATTCGGGGTTGCACTGCACCTGTCAGGATGTATGTTGGCAATATGTGTGTGTGTTTGTGATATTTGTGTTATTCAGGGCATATCTGTGAATTCCCAACATGGTTCCTACCATCAGTTGTGAAATCCTTGGGATTAACCTTAGTGTCCTGTACAATTTGTATCTTCATAGGTTCATAGGTTCATACTAGGCTATCCACCCTAGGGCATTTGTTAGCCTAGCCAGAGTGTGTGTGGCTTTTGCCACCCCTTGCTATGTGAATATTATGGCCATTTATGATTTGCTTTGCTGTGCCTCTGTCTGGACATGACACAGTGAAGACCCCCAGTGTAACTCTACAATCATCCATCCACTTGGCAAGATTCCTGTTGAAGAGTGTCAGTGAGGGGCTCTGCCTAACATGGAGTGGGATTCTGGTCCAGGGTGTGGGGAGCCTCTGGATTATGTATCTGTCCCACCAGCACATCCTATTTCATTATTTGTTGAGGTTGACATCTCTCACTCTCACAGCTCCGATGGATTTGAGTTTTCTGGGGTGGAGCATGTCCATTACTCCTGTGTTGGACATGGCCTCCTACAACAGGCATGTAATGCCTCTGTGTAGGCAGTATGTGACTGCATTCAGCTGGGGTGTCTACAGCCAGGCAGCATATGACATATATTTGAGACCCTTTATCCTGTTGGCGAGGTACCTTTGAGGTCTTTCTAACTGCTGTAGGTGTCAGGTAAGGTACATCCCATATGAGGCATTGTACTAGATTATGGGTGTGATTAGAGAAAAGTATAGGGGCACAATGACCTCTGTTGACGTAGATGTGAATCCTTTCCTGATACGGTGTCAAATGTAGACAGTCTTCCTAGCCACATTGGCAATGTGGGTGTCACATAACAGGTTACTGTCCACTTGTGTCCCTAGGTCCCTGGTTACTCCTTCCATACATAATGGTTTACCACCTATGTGGTAATTTGTGGTACCTTGTTTGGTATTTGGTGGGACATTCATACTGTCCAGTGTCTTCAGGACGGCTGGGTGGGGTTACTGTGTGTGAGCGTGTGGTCTGTAGCATGCTACAGACTGTACAGCAGTCTTGCCTACAGTTAGTTGCACATGGGTGGACTCCAATGCCTTGTGCATTGTCAGTTACCTGGACGTATGGGTGTCTGTGCTGACTATGGATACTCACCCTCCTTTTATGTTTTGTTCCAGGTTTTGGGGCCATGACACATGATACGTGGTATAACCTGGTAGTGCTGGTGTGCTGTCAGGAGGCTTGCAGCAGGTTTCTGTCACTGCACAGACATCGATGTTCTCCATACTGGGGATGGCCTTGGGAGCATGCATATTGGGGTGTACACATCTGGCATTGGTCAGCATTTCCCTTATGATTCTTCCCACTTATGTTTTCTAGGGTGGTGGGTCAGTCTTTTCAGCCTTGCCTACAAAAGGCTCTATGGAGGTGGCAAAGGCCTTATCCAATATTCAGACACCCAGGGGTAACAGGTGCAGGCCATCCCAAGAACAGCTGCTTGGCTTGTCAAGCATGACATCCCAAGCAGACAGACATTGGATCCCCTTGGAATGACACCAGTAAGTGTGCCACTTGCTATGACTGATCATTCCGTGTTTGTACTGTGGCATTATTCTTGGTAAGGGTAGGATGCTGCAAACGGTGAGTGTCATACCGGCCTGGACTACATAATCAGATAGCTCATCTATGTCTCTTTTCATGTAGTCTAGGGTGGTACATCTCAGGTCATTCACACCAGCATGGACTATGAATGCATCATATTTCTACTTGCTTTGGAGTGACCTGCATACTTCTGTTATGTGGCATATTGTGGCAGCCTACAGGCAGCTTACTGTACCCTTTCCCTTGTTCAGTCTGGTGTGCGGACAGCAGTGTGTCTGACTATGGAGTCACCTATTACAACTGTATCAGGCATGTTGTTTCTCCTTCTGGCCTGTGACTGTTTGGCACACCAGCTTTGTGTACTATGTGTTGCATGTGCTATGTTTGGAGGTTGTTTGATTGGGTGTCTGCTTTAGAGGCCTCTGTTGGTGTGCTGTGTTTGTAATTTGTGCCTCCGGGAATGTTTTTCTGTGTTTATGTGTTTGGTTTGCAGTTGTGATAGGTCTATGTGGGACTGTGTTTGTGGTGTGTGTGATTACCTTCTCCTCCTGACTTGTTTTGGGAGTACTGAGTTGAGGGAGCTCAGCCTCCAGTTTGGATAGATGGTTGCATCTCTCACATATATTTGTATTTCTTGGGTGGAGTTGGGGGTTGTCTGTGTACTTGGGGCAGGTGTAACATTGCCTCAGGATTCACAGATTCCACTTGTTGTGGCTGGCCTTAGTGAATTGTATGTGTGGACAGATTTTATTGCCATACTACTGATCAGTGATTACTTCATTGTTTTTGTTTGCTCTATCATGTAGTAGCTTCCTCATTCTCTTGCATGGTTTGGTTATGGCTGGTGTCCACCATGCCAGATTTCTGCGTGTATGGCATTGTGTCTTGTTTTAATTTAGGACTGCATGATCCAAGCATTCCTGGCAGTGTTCATGGAATGGCTGTATTACAGGTTCTGAGGTGTGGCCCATATTTTGCACCTGCACGGGACCTTTAATGGATTCCACATCAGTTTGTAGGAGTGCAAATATTGCTTAACTTTTAGTTATGTACTTACCATAACTTTAGATGTATGGGATCCATCTCGCCTACATTCTCTACAGATGGGTTCTGAGCCGATCCTCGGCTCCGACTCGGCCGCTATACAATAGAACGCAGTCTCTTATTGGCTGAGTTACCTCATATCCCAGGATGCACCACTACCACTTCCCCAGATCTTGTTTGTCCACACTCATGCTGACAGAAACATACTATTGTTATAACATTCTCAGGTCTTTCAAGAGAGGAAAGAAGTTCAATTTCGGATCATCTGGTCTCTCCTGGTCTATGAGGCAGGGGGAAGGAGGGTGGGTTATTAGGAATGTAGGCGAGATGGATCCCATACATCTAAAGTTATGGTAAGTACATAACTAAAAGATGTAATGTGATCCTATCTCGCCTACATTCTCTACAGATGGGACAGCGTCCCTAGCACCTAATTCCTGGGTGGCTCACTGGAAAACACTCCTGAGAACTGTGGAACCGAAGGAAGCTCGACCCCTGGATGCCACATCTAATTTGTAGTGAGAAACAAAGGTGTGTGAAGATGTCCACGTGGCAGCCGCACAAATGTCACCAATAGAGAGCTTGGAATGAAAAGCTGCCGAAGTGGCCATAGCCCTAGTAGAATGAGCTTTCACTGGAACTATAAGTTCCTTATTTGAGATGAGATAAACATGATTGATACAGTCCCTGATCCACTTGGCAATAGTGACTTTTGTGACGGCTTTGCCTAATCTATTATTCGAAAAGGACACAAACAGTTGATCTGATTTTCGTGCTTTGTGTGTCCTATCCAAATAGAAACATAATTGTCTGTGCACATCCAAGCAGTGAAAAGTATATTCAGCTCTATTCAAATACTTGGGGAAGAAGACAAGAAGACCGGTAGCTCTAGTGATTGTTGTAGACAAAAGTTAGAACAAACCTTTGGTATAAAAGATGGGTTTGGTCTAAGAGATACTCTATCCTTGTGAAATACCAAGTATGGTGGTTTAACACATAGGGCTTGAAGTTCTGAAACTCGTCTGGCTGAAGTAATAGCAACTAGAAGGGCAGTCTTCCAAGAAAGGAATTTCAGATCACAGGTTGCTGCCGGCTCAAAGGGGGATGAGGTTAATGCACCTAATACCACGTTAAGGTCCCACGGAAGTGCAGGTTGAGATATATGGGGTCGTAGAAGCTAAGCTCCTTTAATAAAGGCTTTGCACAACTTGTTGCTCATTAAAGGAGGTTCCACACTCTCATGAAAATTGGAAATAGCCGCCAATTGTACTTTGATGGTAGACACTGAGCAACCTTGGTTGAATAGGGAAGCTAAAAACTTCAGTACTTCTGATACCGAGGCTGTCATCGGGTCTAATCCTCGGAGTTGGGCCCAAATAGCAAACCTCTTCCATTTATTGCTATATATCTTTTTCGTAGAAGTCTTGTGGGCCAAAGACAAGATGTGCATGACTTCAGGGGCAAAAGAATGGCTCCTAACTATGGTTGGAAGAGGAGTAGCCAGGCTGCCAACTTCAATGAATGGAGGGACTGATGGAGCTGTCCTGACTGATGCGTCAAAAGGTCCAGAACTTGGTCCAGGAACCAAGGACCCTCCAATGCATATCTGTGAAGAAAGGGGAACCAGACTTGTCGAGGCCAGTATGGGGCGATTAATATCATTTTGTTTCTCAAGCGAATCGCCTTCTGAATCACCTTGGGGAGAAGGGGAACCGGTGGAAAGGCATATAGCAGACCGGAGGGTCAAACGTGGACTAGAGCATCCTTGGGGATCTCCCCCGGAACTGGGGTCAGAGTGAAGAAGTGCTGGCATTTCACATTGAGGGGACTTGCGAAGAGATCGCAACAAGGAACTCCCCATCTCGTGAAAATCTGCGCTACCACTCTGATGTTCAAGGACCACTTGTGAGGGGAGAGAATAGTTCTGCTCAGTCTGTCGGCTATCACGTTGGATTTCCCCGGAATGTGCGTTGCCACTAGGATACGCTTGGTAGCAATCGCCCAATCCCATACTTTCATGGCTTCTCTGCAAAGGGGGTAGGACCTGGTCCCTTCTTGCTTGTTTAAGTACCAGACTACCGACATGTTGTCGGACTGAATGGCAATCGTACCCTGGGGGAGGTGATCGTGCAGTGCTTGCAACGCTAAAAGAACCGCCCTCATCTCCAGGATATTGATATGGAGAAGACTCTCGTCGGAGTGCCACGTGCCTTGGACCGACCTGTCCAGATAATGCCCCCCCCACCCTGTCTGGGAGGCGTCCGTAGTCAACGTGGCAGAGGGGAGTGGGGGGACGAAGGGTCGCCCTAGATTCAGGTTGGAGGAGAGAAGCCACCAACGAAGATCCTGTTTGCACGTGTCTGTGATCAGTATGTGGTGACTGAGGGGAAGGTCTTGATAAGACCACTGGACTGATAGGAGCCACTGAAGTATCCTCATGTGCAACCTTGCCAAGGGGACCAGAAGAATGGTGGCTGCCATGGAGCCCAACAGCTGTAGGACCATTCTTGCTGGAGCATGACGTTTGAGGAGCAGAGCCTGAACCTGAAGCTGGAGCGTCGCTATCCTTTCCGCAGAGAGATAGACTCGCATCTGCCTTGAGTCTATTTCTGCACCAATAAACAGAATACGCTGAGATGGTAGCAATACAGATTTTGACCAATTGAAGGTGATTCCTAAGGAGTTGCCTAGTGTGATAGTGGCTGCTAGGTTTTCCAAGAGTAGATGCCTGGAGGTGGCAGTTAGGAGCCAGTCGTCTAGGTATGGAAACACCTGGAATCCTAGACTTCTCAGGTGAGCAGTCACCACCGCCAAACATTTGGTGAACACCCTGGAGGCTGTGGTGAGACCAAAGGGCAGTGCTCGGAACTGGAAATGACTGTCTCCTAGGCTGAAGCGTAAGTGTCTCCTCGACCCCTGATCTATCAGAATGTGATAGTAGGTGTCTTTGAGATCTATGGAGCACATCCAAGCACCTTTCTCCAAAAGCGGGAGAATGGATTGCAAAGTGACCATCCGGAATTTGGACTTTTTCACAAATCGGTTTAGTTTGCTGAGATCCAAAATGGGTCTCAAGTCCCTGGTCTTTTTTGGCACCAAAAAGAATCTTGAGTAAGTCCCTGATCCGGCCTGGTCTGCGGGGACAGGTTGGATGACCCCTTTTTGAAGCAGCTTTGATATTTCGTTGGCTGCATGATCCCGTTGACTGGGTGGCGGGTCCGGGATTCTTTGGACTGGTGGAGGGGGTTGAGCAAAGGGGATGGTGTAACCTCCGGCGATGATTCGAAGCACCCATTGGTCCTGAGTAATATTTTCCCAGGCCTTTAGGTGTCTTGAAAAGCGACCCCAGACTGGCTCCGGAGCTGCACAGTCGGGTACTCCTTCAGGGATGCTGGAAGGAAGAGGAGCCACGAAAGGACTCGCAGTCTCCAGTGTTGCGGGGGCCTCCACCGCCTCTGGGACGGCGTCTCCCTGAAAAATTTCCCCCTCCTCTGCCTCTAGAAGGGGAATCGCTCTGCTGCGACGAGTAAGGCTTTTGAGACTTACGGAACCACATTTTCCCTCCTCTTCGAGCCTTGGGATAAGGTCTGAAGGGAGTGGAAAACCAGGCTCCTACGGCAGTTAAAGTCTTACCCTCCTGTTCGCAGTGAGTCAATGTGTCCTTTACCTTGGGTCCAAACAGTGAGGACCCATCAAAGGGGGCGTCGGCAAAGGAAGACTTAAAGGCCTCTGCAAAGTGACACAGGCGTAGCCAGGCTTGTCTCCGTAGAGCAACACCTGTAACAGCCGCTCTACTCGCTCCTTCGGCCGCATAAGAAATGAGCCTCATGGACGAGTTAGATAATGAAGACAGGGTAGCCAACTGGGAGTTAACTGTCTGGGTCAACTGCTCAGGTAAGTTACCAGAGAGGGTATCCGAAAGCTCCTTGATCAGATCCCTCTGTAGTCTGGTGAAATGTGTCAGGTAATTCAGAGACCTTAATGTAAAGGCCGCTGAAGAAAGGGTACGCTTGCCATACTGATCCATGCTCCTAGACTCTTTATTAGGAGGATGGACAGACGTCGAAGCCTCTGCCACATCTTGTTGGGTGGCAGATGCCACCACCATAGCATCTACAGCCACGCCTTTCGATAGAAAGTCCTTGTCCGGGGGAGCCGAGAGGAACTTATTGGGGCGAGCTGGCACCAGTTCCACAGAATCCGGGTGTTCCCACGCCCTTCGAGAGATCAAATCCAGAAGCTCATCGAAGGGCGGAGACACCCAGGAGGCGGAGGGCTGAGCCCCGAAGGCCTTGAGGAAAACCGACTCTTCAGCAAAAGGGGGTTTGGACTGCCAGTCGCCTCGTTGCTTGAGGATCTCCAAGATGTCTGCAAAGGAGACATCTTCCGAGGACGACTTTGGGGACCCCTCCGCATTATCGAGGTCGGTATCCGAGGTGAGAGACTCATCAGGGGAGTCGACGTGTTTCCTCTTACACTGTTTCTTCCTGGGAGGTTCCTCCGAAAGCGTGTCGGAGGGACCTCCAGGAAGAAGGGAACCCCCAATGGGGGTAACCTCAGGCCCAGGGGCTCCGCTGTCGTGAGACAGGGGGATTGCAAAGGCGCCAGTCTCCATGCCCAGGGAAGGTGGTGGTGAAATGGTCGAAGTGGCCACAGAGGATTTGGCCAAGGCACTCCTCATGGCATCGAAGGCTGGACCCCCAGAGTCCTGGGATGGTTCAACCCCCGAGACCACAACGGCAGTCGGAACCCCTGCAGCCGACGCACCGAGAGGGAGGCTCGGAACCAAAAGGATCGGGCCCGAAGCGTCCCCCCTGGGGCCGACAGAGGAGGTCTGCGTACCGAACCCCGACCCGAGGGACGGGGTTGAAGTTAGAGTCAGAACCGACCTGATAACCTCCACCAGTTCCACCAACACCGACTCCAATGGCGCCGAGGCTGTTGGAGGAGGAATCGATGTAGCAGGATGGGAGATCGGCTCCAGAGCCAACTGGGCTGGAGCCAAGATCAACTTTGCGAAGACTGGAGACTGAAAAAGTCTTTGAAGCACCCTGTCTAAGTCTGAATCGGACATCCTCGATGACCGAGAAGAGACCGACCGGGTCCGAGTCGACTTCTCCGCCGGCTCCGAAAGACTGGGGGACCGGCTCCGTAATGGTTCTAGAAGTATCGGCGCCGAGGGAGACTCCACTACAACTGCAATTTCCCTCGGAGCCGGAGGGCACCGAAGGGGAAGAGTCTGAGCGGGCAACCCCCATCGGTTCCGAAGGCAGTGGAGCCGATGAAGGTGACACGCCTCTCGACGCCCGAGCTCTCGACTCCGAAACCAGAGGAGTCGAGGCTGGAGACATCGAGGCAGACCGTTCCGCCCTCGGCTCCGAAGTCCGTGGAGCCGACGGAGAAGCCTGCCGAGACTTTTTTGCTGCCGGATCCGACGGGCTGGTCGGAGCCGAAGGCTTTTTCTTCCTCTAAGGTGAAGAAGAAGAGGAAGATAGGGCTTCCTCAAAGGAAGGGGTAATAAGCCCTTTTAAGATCAACTTATTTTTCCTCTCTTGGAGGACGCGAGAGGAAAAAGCGTGGCAAACGCTACAGGACTCCTGAAGATGCTTCGGGCCTAAACAATAAACACATAAGGAATGGTCATCTGTTATAGACATTTTATAATTACATTTAACACACTTTTTAAAACCGGATGGTCTATGCTCTTTAGACATGGTTATAAAAACAATAAACACCGGCTACCAAAAAACAAAGTTAGTACAGACAACCTAGACTCTAACTTAAACGCCTAGGGTAGGGCTAGGCCCCTCTAACTTAAACGGGACCGTTAACTAACAAAAAAAAACACAATTTACCACAAGAAAAAATATCAAAACCAATCACACAACAACAATAGCTGTTAAAACAGCTTTTGGGTAAGTTTTTACCAAAATTCAGACAGAAAAAAATTCTGACTAAAGATACTTAGCTCAGCCAAGTCCGAGACCACGTCTATGCTGAAAAGCGGCAAACGAGATCTGGGGAAGTGGTAGTGGTGCATCCTGGGATATGAGGTAACTCAGCCAATAAGAGACTGCGTTCTATTGTATAGCGGCCGAGTCGGAGCCGAGGATCGGCTCCGAACCCATCTGTAGAGAATGTAGGCGAGATAGGATCACATTACATCACATGTTTTTCACTGTGGTTTTCTGGCCAGGGACTGTGGTCAGGATTTGTATGTTCAGTGTGATTACTCTATGGTCTGGTTTTACCAGTGAGCAATACACTTCTCATCTTGCCATCCAGTACCCATGTTGCTGATTATCACATCCAGTATGCTTACCCCTCTTGTGGGAGTGGTACGTTGTTCCTGGGCCTTTTGGTTTATGGATTCTATGAACTTTTGTCCTACACTGTTGGAGCTAGTATAATGCTCCCAGTCTATGTCTGGGTATTTTCAGTCACCCAATATAATGTGGTTTGGAGGACTTGATATATTCATGTATTCCAGCATAGGCCGGGTGCAGTTCCTGGTGTTGGGACAGTAGTCTGTAGCAGGCTATAAACTGGGAGGCAGTTTTAGCCACTGTTACTTGATCATGGCTAGTCCATGCTGCTTCTTGTTGTGGGACCAACATGGGGGTGTGGTTATCCTTGACAATTCTTGCTAGTCACCCTCCTTTTGTAGCTTGTTCCAAGTTTTGAGGCTGTACAGCACAGTATGAGGTGTAACCTGGTAGTGTTAGGGTGCTGTTGTGAGTCTTGGCTCAGTTTTCTGTTACAGCGCAGATATCCACATTCTCCATACTGGGTGAGTTTAGACTGCATGCATCTTGCTGTTTCAACTTATCCCTTATCTTATTCTTATCCCTTCTGATACCTATGGAGATAGGTTTGTGTTTTGAGCCTTACCTATTCAGGGCACACTGTGGGTGACAACAGCCTTTGCCAGTATCCATACGGCCTGCACTGATAAGTGCACGCCAGCCCTAGCAGGTGGTGCATCGTGTCATGCTCAGCATGTCATCCAAGACTGGCACACATTGGATCCCCTTTGACTAATTGCGATACTTCAGTCAATTGTTGCACTTGATCATCTCATTGTCATGTTGTGGCATGATGCTTGGTGAGGGTAGGATGTTAATCAGGGTCCTCAGGTGTGCATATAGTACATGGTGTTACATTACTTAACACATAGCATTCATGCCTCAGGTGGTGCTGCAGGGCTGTCTCTGTTGGATGCGCATATTACACTTCCCTGTACATGTTTGAGAGCAGGTTGTGTCATGTTAGGCATCCCTGTTACTATATGAGTGAGTCAGAGAGGGGTATCATTCCCAGGGTTCCTACTGAGCCAGTGTATGTGCTATGCATTGCCTCTTTGCCAAGGCCAGGGCATACTGGGCATGCCTCCTTCTGCCTACTGGGGCAGGCTCAGGTTGTTTCTCCTCCGAGTCACGCTCTGCCTGTGATGGCCTTGGCAATGGTGGGGGGCTGTTTGGCCCGGCCCTATGCTGGTCCTGCTGCAGCTGTTTTCGCAAGATCATATTATGTAGCATAGCACATACCATGACAATTTGGGTACATGTAGTTGGTGTGTACTGCAAGGCTCCACCAGATGTGTCCAGACATCGGAACCGTGACTTGAGCAGCCCAAACACACGCTCTATTACATTACGTGTTTGTGCGTGTGCCTCATTATGGCGTTCCTGTTCAGGTGTGTGTGTGTTTCTGATGGGTGTCATCAGCCACGGCTCCAGTGCATAACCTGCATCCCCCACTAGGTGTCCGTATGGATGTCCCCATTGGCAAATGTCTGGTACAGCTGCGTCAAATGCCAGATGTGGGAATCGTGGTAGCTCCCAGGACAGCCAGCACACACATTCATTATTATGCCCTGCGCATCACACACGACCTGGCAGTTGATGGAGGGGAAGCCCTTGCGGTTGATGTATGCCCTACCCCGCTCACCGGCTGGTGCTTTGATGCGTATGTGCGTGCAGTCTATTGCACCCACTACCTCAGGGTATTCCGTTATTTGCTGGAAGAGATGCATATTGCTGGCCAATACCTCACGGGCATTGGGGAAATATACATGATCACCGACATGTGCTGACATGGCATCCAGGAACTGGTGCAGTACCCTGGAGGCTGATGCCTGTGATATCCCCATCATATCACCAGTTGGTCTCTGGAAGGTACCTGTTGCTAGTATTCTTAGGCCAACACATACCTTAGTTTCCACTGGGATGGGTTCCCCTCTGTTGGTTCTGTGTCTGAGGTGTGGCCTGCACAGCTCCACTATTTGCTGCAGGAGGTCTCTGTCCACTCTATAGCGCTCTACTATCTCCAGCTCATGTAACCCGTGGTAGGTGACCCTGGGCTTGTACACTCTTCTCCGTCTCCTCACTGTGGGTTGTCTGGCACCATCTGCATTGTCACCACCCTCAGCAAGTCGCCTATGTCTCATTATGACAGCTATGGCAGCCCCTAACATTTCTGCTCTGAGTTCAGCTTTTTCAGTTTTCACTTCTGATAACTTAACTCCTGTCTTGCAGTGTCTCTTGAGAGAAATATTCTGCACTGCTGTTTGCAGAGTTTTAAGTGCTGGGCTGGGCTACTATTCTGCCTGTGTAATTGCCTGCATCTAATTGTTTTCACCTGCTAGCTCCAGCAGTATTCCCTGCTAACTTCCTACTAAATCTGTTGCTTCCTTTTTCCTTTCTGTTTCCTCAGGGAGGAGCCGTGTGCAAACCAGCAGAAACACGCTCACAGTGGCTTACACGCGCGCACACATACTTACACAGTTCAGAATCTGCTTATTCGGTTTAAAACGTGTGCACGCCCGCGCAAACGGTGTTAAACATCTCCCAACACGCTCCCACATGCTCAGTCTGCCTTACACGCGCGCACACTGCCTTACTCGCGCTTCGTGGCGTGCACACGTGCGCATACACATCCAGCAAGAAACTTTGGTGTAGGCAACAGTGTACACCTTCCATTTCTTGACTTTCTCATGCTTACTTAGTGGCACACCTCTTTCCATGATATCTGTCTGACATCTGTCATGTAACTCTAACCTCCAATGAACTGCATTTCTTTCTACCATTCCCCCCTGTGATGTCACCTATCTCCTACTCTGTTCCTCCCCCTTATGTAACTCTTACACTACTCAGAATGTGCTCATTTGCTATGTGACAGTGGAATTCAGTATCCTTACACTCATTTGCATCAGATTGCCTACTAATGCTTAGTTACATCTCTTAGACTCAGCTTCCCCCCTTAGCAACCACTACACGGTGGCCATGTTGGTTTTGGTCTGCTGGTCCCTGCATTGACATTCCATGTATTGCATAAAACCCACATTTGTGGGTTTAAAACCTTCGTTTTTATGTTCTATGCAGCGCAGCCCATTTGCGCGGGGCTGCGCTGGGTTTAAACATCGGCAATCGCCGAAAAAAAATTATATTTTTCATATATTTGCATCAGGTTACCTTGCCAATGGCCACATATTTGGCCATTGGCATGCTGCCTGACACATATGCACCCTTTATTTGGAGCTGACATGGCTCCATTGCTGTTTTTTCAGAAACGTACTCAGTTGTCAACTGAGTACATTTCTGCAGCTAAAACGGCTCTTACACGGGCTGTTCTGGGCTTCCTGGATCGCTAATCACCCTCATTTGCATGCTATTCGGCTGCAAGTGAGGTGATTAGCTTATCCACGCCCACTCCGTGTAAGAGCCGTTTTAACTTGTCTCTTACACGGACTTTGGGCTGTTCCTGGATCGCGAAGGCTGATGGAGTCTTACACTACTCTTAGACTCCGTGCAAGCCTTCGTGAATCCGGCCCAAAGTCAAGAAAAGCCTCTAATTGGAAAACTCCAGGTCCAGATGCAGTATCTAATTTTTGGCTGAAAGTATTAACATTTCTGCACGAATATTTAACTATGAGTAAGATCTATTTATATGCACACCCCGAACAGACACCAATCTGGTTAACAACAGGAAAAACAATGCTCCTACTTAAGAGTGAAACTGCAAGCTACCCTAAAAATTATAGACCAATAACTTGCCTTCCGACAACGTATAAACTATATATGGGAATTGATGCTGACAGAGTTTATAGTCATTTAGAAGAAAACTTAATTATGGCAGTAGAACAAAAGGGCAATAAAATAAAGTCATATGGAACAAAGGATCTACTTCTTCTTCTTCTTCTTTCAGCTTTTCCCGGTTAGGGGTGGCCACAGCAGATCACCTGTTTCCATTTCTTCCTGTCCTCTGCATCTTGATCTGCCACACCAATCACCTGCATGTCCTCTCTCACCACATCCATAAACTTTATCTTAGGCCTTCTTCTTTTCCTCTTACCTGGCAGCTTCATCCTTAGCATCCTTTTCCCAATATACCCAGCATCTCTCCTCAGCACATGTCCAAACCAATGCAATCTCGCCGCTCTGGATTTATCTCCAAACCGTCCAACCTGGGCTGACCCTCTAATATACTTATTCCTAATCCTGTCTACCCTCATCACACCCAGTGCAAATCTTAACATCTTTAGCTCTGCCACATCCAGCTCTGACTATTGCCTTTTTGTCAATGCCACTGTCTCCAACCCATATAACATAGCAGTCTCACTACCCTCTTGTAGACCTTCCCTTTCACTCTTACTGGTACTCATCTATCACAAATCACTCCTGACACTCTTCTCCACCCACTCCATCCTGCCTGTACTCTCCCCTTCACCTCTCTTCCACACTCGCCATTACTCTGAACTGTTGATCCAAAGTATTTAAACTCATCCACCTTCGGTACTCCCTACATCCTCACCATTCCTCTATCATCCCTCTCATTCACACCACATATATTCTGTCTTAGTCCTGATGACCTTCATTACTCTTCTCTCTAGAGCATATCTCCACCTCTCCAGGGTTTCCTCAACCTTTTCCCTACTCTCACTACAGATCACAATGTCATCTGCAAACATCATAGTCCACAGGGACTCCTGTCTGATCTCGTCTATCAACCTGTCCATCACCACTGCAAATAAGAAAGGGCTCAGAGCTGATCCTTGATGTAATCCCATCTCCACCTTAAACGTATCTGTCACTCCCACTGCAGATCTCACCACTGTCACACTACCCATGTAATACCCTGTACCACTCTTACATACTTCTTTGCCACTCCAGACTTTCTCATACACTACCACAACTTCTCTCTAGGCACCCTGTCATATGCTTTCTCTAAGTCTACAAAGACACAATGCAACTCCTACTGACCTTCTCTGTACTTGTCCTTCAACACTCTCAGAGCAAACATTGCATTTGTAGTGTTATTTCCTGGCATGAAACCATACTTCTGATAACTAATCATCACCTCCCTTCTTAACCTAGCTTCCACTACTCTTTCCCATAATTTCATGCTGTGACCAATCAATTTTATCCATCTGTAGTTACTACAGTTCTGCACATCACCCTTATTCTTAAAAATTGGTACCAAAACACTTTTTCTCCACTCCTCAAGCATCCTCTCACTTTCCAAGATTTCATTAAACAATCTGGTTAAAAATTCCACTGTCATTTCTCCTAAACACCTCCTAGCTTCCACAGGTATGTCATCTTGGCCAAAAGCCTTTCCATTCTTCATCCTCTTCATAGCTATCCTTACTTTCACCTTGCTAATCCGTTGCACTTCCTGATTCACTATCCCCACATCATCCAACCTTCTCTCTCTCTCATTCTCTTCATTCATCAGCCCCTTAAAGTACTCTTTCCATCTGTTTAACACATTCTCCTCGCTAGTGAGTACATTTCCCTCATTATCCTTTATCACCCTTACCTGCTGCACATCTTTCCTAGCTCGGTCCCTCTGTCTAGCCAATTGGTACAGGTCCTTTTCTCCATCCTTAGTGTCCAACCTGTCATACAACTCTCTATATGCCTTATCCTTAGCCTTTGCCACCTCTCTCTTTATAATGCAACTCATCTCCTTATACTCCTGTCTACTTTCTTCATCTCTCTGACAATCCCACTTCGTCTTCACCAACCTCTTTCTCCGTATACTCTCCTGTACTTCCTCATTCCACCACCAGGTTTCCTTGTTCTCCTTCCTCTGTCCAGATGTCACACCAAGCACCTTTCTAGCAGTCTCCCTTACTAGCTCTGCTGTAGTTACCCAGCTATTCGGTAACACTTCACTGCCACCCAGTGCCTGTCTTAACTCTTCCCTGAACTCCACCTCACAATCACCCTGTTTCAATTTCCACCATTTGATCCTTGGTGCTGCCCTCACACTCCTCCTCCTCTTCTTGATCACCAATGTCGTTCTACAGACCACCATTCTATGCTGCCTAACTACATTCTCCTGCATCAACACTTTACAGTCTCCAATCTCCTTCAAACTGGCCTTCCTGCATATGACATAATCCACCTGTGTGCATCTCCCTCCACTCTTGTATGTCACCCTATGCTCCTCCCTCTTGTTAAAATACGTATTCACCACAGCCATGGAACAAAGGATCATTTGTTGTTAAATAAAGTCATAGTGGAGAACTGTAAAAAGGGGAAGAATCTAAGTATGGCATGGATTGACTACAAAAAAGCATTGATAGTATCCCACATTCATGGATAAAAGAGTACTTAAAAATGTATAAAATACACCCCACACTGATTGACTACATTACAGTGTCCATGAAACAGTGCCAGACCACTTTGCAATTAAGCCATGGTAAAGGGCAAATTATTATCCCAGGGATAAAAATTCAAAGGGTGATATTCCAGGGTGACTCTCTGTCACCGCTGCTGTTCTGCCTTGCGCTTAACCCATTAAGCTGTTTACTTAACAGCTTAGCCCATGGCTATAATCTGGCTCCTAGAAAACAACAAAGTGTAAAGACTTCTCATCTCTTTGTTGATGATTTAAAACTGTATAGCTCATCAGATGTGGAACTGAAAGCACAACTGCAAGTTATCAAAACTTTTTCAGATGATATAAGAATGTCATTTGATTTTGATAAATGTGCAAAAGCAACCTTTAAAGCAGGAAAAATGCAACACCAGGAAAACATCAGTTTGGGACAAGAATGTGATATAAAAGAACTTGAGCAAGAGGGAGTGTATAAATACTTGGGAATCAATGAAGGATCAACAATAAAACATGAACAAATGTGAATTAAACTTAGTAAGGAATATTTTAGAAGACTTAAATTAATCCTGAAAACAGCACTGAAATCTAGGAACAAAATACAAGCTATAAACCAATTTGCTCTTCCTGTCCTAACTTACAGTTTTGGAGTGATTGACTGGCCCCAAAATGTGTTGGATAAGTTAGACAGGAAAACAAGAAGGATGCTTCATGCTCACCAAATTATTTATAAAAATCAGTGCATACCAAGATTATATATTCCCCATTCTGAAGGAGGGCTGGTCCTCCTTGAAATTGATCATATGTATAGATCTGCAATTGTGGGACTCCACACATATCTGCTGACCTCACAAGATCCAAATGTAGTGAAAGTTTTGAAACATGAGGAGAATAAATCTAAGATGACTTTTCTGCTTAATTTAGCAGAAGCATATTGGTGTCAAGCAGGAATGGAAATCAAAGTGGATAAAAATCAGGCAGCAACTGAATGTGCCAAAAAACAAAAGAAAGAATATAAGGTGAAGGACCAGATGAGAAGGCAAGAAATGAGAAGAAGTATAAATATAGTTGCAAGTATAGAAAACTTCTGGAAGAACCTCATGTTGATCAGGAATGAACTCAGGAATAGTTAAGGAGAGGCGAATTAAAACCAAGAGATGAAAGGTTAATATTGGCAGCCCAAGATAGGGGGGTACATACACCGTGGTTGACAAAGTCCATTGAACATTTGGGAGAAACAAACAAATGTAGGTTTTGTTAAACCTAACTGGAAACAGTTGCACACCTTGCCACAGGTTGCAACATACTAATGGCAGAAGAACTGTATACTGAAAGGCATAATAATGTGGCATGATTGTTGCACTGGAGATTGTGCAAACATCATGGCATTGAAGTGGCTGAAAAACACTGGAAACATGAATCACAAAGCATCATAAAAAATGATGAAGTTTATATCACATGGGACCACCATACCTCTCAACCTGAAAACATCAAAAATCTGGACAAGGCCCATGAAAAACAGGTACAAATCTGTGCGCTGATTAACATCTAATTTGCATACATCATTACATAACCCCACCCACTCCAGTGTAATTGTGGGATACCAATTTTCAAAAGCAAACTGAAAAACAGACAACCAAAATATGGCAATAGAGTCCCCCTGCAGCCATTCCAATGTCCCATTACCTGGCTATTTGCCCCATTTACCAAAAGCACTAATGTGTGCATACTTGCTTTACTTCTACAATGATTATTTGGATTTTATTTTTACATTTTGCAGCATAACAATGCACAAACACTAACAGACATCTGCTAAACAAAGCAATATTGTCACACAATGAAAATAGATGTGGCATTAAAACTTATCTGCCCTTGAAACTCACATTCATTGAAACAGCATTGAAATGCACACCACATCCAAAGAAAATGCATCTGGCCAGTGGTGGATAAAGATTACCTTTAAGCTGTTTTCAAATCACTGGCCCCTTGTACACAAAACAAGAAACATATATGTGTTCTTTACTTTGATACACCTTCCTGACTTTATTAAGTTATATTCCTTGTATAATACAGCACACTTGTTAGACAGAGTACATTTTAAATCTATTGTTTGAACATTTTTCCAGTAGGCTTCACTGTAGGCAATGAAACAAAATGCATGAACCAATAATGACAAAACTGCCCAATTCAGAACATTTCCATCATAAAAGTCTACTTCCACACCCACACTATAAATAGAATGACAGCAGTGTAAGCCATAGGCATCTTGCACAGCTTCTCGCACTTATTTTCAATTTTAGTTTTTTTTTTTTTTTTTTTTGGGGGGGGCACATTTTAAACATTGCTTTTATAATTTTGGAAAGTTGCTAGAATAAAATGTTGTGTTACCCCAATGCGTGTCACTGGCAATTCTTGAACCCAGAACCCTATGCACTACAGTCAAAGCAACATACCACTATGCCAAATCAGCAGTTTCCTGAAAAATAGGAAAACTGAAACTTAATGGCTATCATTTAGTGAATTCAGTTCTCACTTCTCACCATAGCTCTCAACTTCTTAGCACAAAAAATCTGGACAAAGCCAATACTGGGGGAATACAAATTCAGTTGTCACTTCTCACTCATCATAGCTCTCAACTCTTAGCACAAAAAACCTGGACAAATAACAAAGTAATAATGGGGGAATACAAATTCTGTTCTCACTTCTCACCATAGCACTCAACACTTCGCACAAAAAACCTGGACAAACAACAAAGTCAATAATGGGGGAATACAAATTCTGTTCTCACTTCTCACCATAGCTGTCAACTCTTAGCACAAAAATATCTATACAAAGCTCAGAAATGGTGGTGGGTAGGGACTTTAGGCTCTTTTTACCCTGTACCGAAGGTACAGGGTTTCAGCTTGAATACCTCTAGCTACCAGGTGTATTACATGGGGGCATTTACACACACACACACACTCACACACACACACACACACACACACTTTGTTTCCTTATATGAGTCTTCCAAACCGATTCCCCTGAACAAAGCGAAACAAGTGCTGCTGCCATTAATCCGTTCCCGCTCACATTTGCAGCCAGCCAGAAATGATGTGTGCATGACATGAGCTCCTTGATCTCAATTCTGACTGGCTGGTAGCCACAATGACGTCAGCTCTGACAATGCGATATTTGAAAAATTAAAAAAAAAAAAACAAAAGAATTCGAAAAATTAAAAAAAAATGGAAATGAAGGGGTGCCACTCTGGAATCGTGGCACCCCTTCATTTGGACCCCAAAACTTGGTAAAAAATGAGTAATTCTGTATGGTTGAGAGGTATGGGGACCACCCATTACCAACAGTTCAAAAGATAGATGCTAGAAAACCAGATATAGTGGTTCAAGAAAAGAAGACAAGTGTAGCGTTGATCACTAAAATCTCCATACCCAGTGACTACAGTGTCTTGCATACAGAGAGACACAAAGTCATAAACTATCAGGATCTGCAGGCAGAAATGAGAGCAGTGTGGAAAAAAGATACCCAGACAGTTCCAATAGTAGTATTAGCAATGGGCTTTACAAAAAAGAATCTACAATCGTATTTAGATATGTTACCAAGCCATGTAACTCCATACGAATTGCAGAAGGAGTCATTACTGGTCACATTGCAGAGCACTTTTGGCTGATATCAAAGATTGAAACAATACTAATTTTATGAACTTTAATAGTACTTTGACTTAGGAATGGGGTCCATTCCCGTCATGGTATTAGAAACCCAAAAAACTTGGAGAAATTTAAAAAACAAGAAAACATGGGGGGATTTGTTACATCAGGAAAACAAACACACAACCCAAGTATAATGTGGACACCACACCCATAATCAGACCAATATGTATGTGACCTATGTCCTGGGGTAGATGGTAACTTCAACATCCACCAGCTTGACTACTCCCTTGTATGTAACACAAGAACTGAGTATGTAAAGGAGATCCACATCAGAGGCCATGATACCTCCATAGTCCCCAGCCTTCATCACACTAATAACTGAGTACAATGCACCCTTCTTCATGCACCTTGCTACACTTCTTCCATTGATGTGTAACTGAGGTGCACCACCTTTGTCACAGTGAGCTGTAACTTTTTGTGGCATAAACATTACTGTCTGATTGTGCGGAACCCCCATCAAGTTGTTACACCAGATTTATGTTTGCTATCTATTCTGGTGATGCACACAGTACATACACAGGTGTTTGACAACATGGCATGCACAACATTCGTGACAGTGTGGATGGTGCCATATACACACACACACACACACACACACACACACACACACATATATATATATATATATATATATATATATATATACATATGATGTATATGTGTGTGTGTGTGTGTGTGTGTGTGTGTGTATGCATGCATGCCAGTCAACTAGTCTGTATTCTTAATAATGTCACATACAGGTATAAAAGTGTGCCTTCTAACACCTCCAGCAGATGTTATGGTGCCAGGACATTGTACATGATCACCTCCATAGAGTGTGGATGTATCACAGTAGTTGTACAAGTGTGTTTGTGCAGAATCATTTCTGATCACTCTAAATCACATATGTTATGTCAGAGGCATTTGATTACTGATGGTATTATTCTGATATTGTCCATGATTGAGGTTTGTTATTTTAATGTTGTCCATGAGCCTTTACCTGTGTTCCACTTGCTGGAGACCTCTGCTGAGATTACATTCATAGTCAGGCAAATCAGTTTGCACAGCTTCACAATATGCACCCTACCCCAATTGTATGTTAGATCACTGATAGATGTCCTCTGCATTATTCACGTAAGGATGCTTATCTCCCACAAACATCCACCCCCATTATGTCAACAGTCACATAATACACATGTTCACTGTGCAGTCCCTACTGTGCCATATTGATATGTGATTGGTGTTGCTTTTACAACCATCTTCCATTGGCATACCCTCATTTGCTGTACATTAGGTTGTTTCCCTCGTCCTCTTTACCTATGTTCATTCCTACAATCCTTCTGCATATCCCTATTCAATACACACACTTCCCCTGAGTGTTTATTTTACTGGAACTCCATGTACCATTACAGATCATTTACGCAACTTCAGTACAGAATGCCAGGAAAGGGATAGCACAATACTCTGCAGTGTAGATACACTGTGTTTGGAGCATATACGTAACATTCATACCTCTCATCTGTCCAGCATTTAACAGAATGTCCAGATGTGTTCCTTATCAAATTTGTGGCTTTCTGCCATATCACAGGGATGCTCTCAGAACTGTTTTGACTCTACTACATACATTTGAGTTTCATACTTCAAATCCTTCAGAACATGTATCTTAATCGAACCTCCTGGTTATTCTAACACACTTCTATAGAGCAAATATGTCAAACATGTCCCTATTTCTGGGTCATTGTCCTACCATTATGTTGGCCTTTGTCCAGATGTCTTGTTCTAAGAGACTGAGAGCTATCTGTGAAGCCCAGATGATCAGTGTGACATTTCGAGCAAAACCGCGGACTGTCAGTACTCTGAGTTAAATAAAAGCACTATCTGTGTTCGCTTACATGGTTTCCTGGCCAGCAGCATTGTTACTTGCCTTGAAACCTGCTTAAATGTGGTGCGCAGCATGAATATGCAATGCATTCTGCTGCTCTCTGCTCACCATCACACACACATGTAAAAGCCTACATGGAGTTTATTAAATTTCAGGGATTTAATTATTGAGTTCATAATGTTTTATAAACAACCTGTATTATTTCAACAACCACTATAGTTACATACATATACTGTCATCAGAATTTTGTTTACCCGGCTGAGAGCTTTCATATGACACTAAGCAATTGTGTCTATGCTAATAAATTGCCAAGATATTTAGAAAAACATGCAATTTATGACAATATAAATAAACAGTATATGAACAACAATTAATCTGCCTTTATCTGCACTAGACAGAGGCGAAATATCAATACAGTTATGTTTGTCACTATGTAAGCTTTAAGATAAAATATTTTAATTGTTTGAATGTAGCATGGTTTTGGAATTATCAATGCAAATATGAACAAGCAATATTTGATGTCTAGAATCGTCAGTAGGCTGAAACTACAAAAACACGTGGATGCATCACCCGACTGAAATGAGTAATGGTCATGTTTCATGTGTAATAATTTACACATTTGTCATGACAGTTGCATTTGGTCAATTCTTATATATGTGCCACAGGTGTACTATGAAACACATGAGGGACAGCACATGTTATTGCTGGTGGAAATATGTCTTCTGGAAGCACTTTTGAATCTAAGATGTGGACAGTTGGTGACAGGAGTACACAATACAGGCATAGTATCACATTAGTGCATATTTCATTTCTGCATATATTTGTGTTGTGTTATTGTTTGCTTTATCAGCATAATTAATCAGGCAATATCTGTTAATTAATCAGGCAATATCTGTACAAGACAAGCTTCACAATAGGCACCGGGGCACATTAATATAGCAGCAGAATAAGGGTGTGTTAAGGAAAATTATAACCAAAATTTACAGACACAGGAGTCATACAAAATGTTCAAAGACATTTTTGCATCCATCTGGATTTAAACCTTTAGAACATTCCAAGAAAAAAAAGAATACCTGAATATTATCTAAACACACCAAGTAGGCTGTCATACTTCAGAAAGTTCACACGTGATAGCAGATTGCAGAAAAAGGTAAGGTATGTATTCATCCTCATTATTGTCTTAACAACTGCAGGCTGTACATTCAACTCTTCAGCTTGCTGAAAAATATATTAAACTTAGTATACATTGCTAAGCACAGTAGTGTGAAGGGCACCTGGCTAATGTGGTTAAAGGCAAAAATTCACAAGATCTTGCCATAAGCTGTTATCCTTAGTTGCTGTTGGTGCTCAGCAGCAGACACTGCGCCATTCCAGAGGTATAAAAATAATTACACAGACGGTAGAGGATACATAGACAAGGTGAGAGCGAGGCAGGGACAAAGTAACTTATGACAAACGCAAGATAATAGTGGCTCATAACAATATGCAGTCAACAGCTACACATAAAATAGTGTACTAAATACAGTCAATAACACTTAGCTAATACCTGGATTAGAACTCTTGAAAGTACCCAAAAAAACCTGCCTATAGATGTGAGCAATATCTCTTCATGCCGCAAAGGAATCTCTTATTTGCATTATTTAAATAACACAATTGAAGGACAGTGACAATTTACTGAAGCAGAAGGTGTGAATAGAGACAGACGGAGAGAGGAATAACAATATGTATTGCGGACCATATAGGAACATCTGTATGGTGTGGTAGTCTTTTTAAATCATTAAACTCTCATGTTCTGTACAATGAAGTGTTTGCTATAGTGACAAGTAACGAGTAGGACAGTGCAACAAACATGAACACATAAGCAGGCTAAGTGCCCCTGTTGTGGCTCAATGTTTTTGCAAATAATGCCATGCTGCACTATTCAAATGGTGTGTTAAGGAAATGTTATATATGGAGATAGATACAAATGTTTGCAGTTAAATATATGATAGGAATATGAAATGTCATAAAATAATTTTACCTGCAGCTACAATCAAATCCATGAAACTACGCAAAAACATCAACCTACAAACAGGGGAATTATCTGAACATGACACATTCAAATTTCTAGTTTATTACATCCAGCAGTCTAAAAACTGTACTACAACTTTTTCACAGTACTGCCTTTAGTCTGCCTTTGCTCTGTATTCCCAGAGAACAGTGGATTTAAGTACATATATTCGAAAGTAACAAGACCACTGCAGATGAAATTTAATTCTTCAGCTTTTGCTATAGGAAGTTAAACAGTGTTCACTATTACTGAGCGTTGGTGCACTATGCCACCTGCCATGCAAATGTTGAGGACATAAAGTGAAGGCTTTTACATGGACCATTTCTGGCCATGTGTGTTGTGTGTAAATCTATTTTTTTTTACCAGATTAAACATGTGGAAAATTGCTAGATAGGACTGTAGTGAAAATGGGGGTGATAAACAGAGAACTGGATAAAGGGAAAAGAATACAAGAATTTGCAGTGAGAGTGCACCATAGTTATCCATGTCTTTGAAAAATAAATGTAGTACTGTGCACTCAGTTTCATGACTCTGGAAAGCCATCACACCAGAGACGGGTTGCAACAACAGAATAATTGTCTACGGCCAATTGGACTGAATCAAGTGTGTCAATATGACACACAAGCAAAGTGGAGAGAGCTGTATACAACATAACTATTTTTTTTTGGTATTGAAAGGAATTTTGTACGAGGTACTAAGGAATGAAAGGGTCATGTGTGTAGGGTAAGTTAGGAAGCATGTGCAGATGTACAGGACTTACAAGACAGACAAGGATGGTGATGAAGACAAAACGTTGGGGGACACCATGACTGGAGATAGGTTGGGGGCATCCAAGGTATACAAACTTGCAGCTTGAGAACAGTGAGAATCTAGTCCTCACCTTCAGAACTGTCATCACTGTCTCCTGTATCAGCTGCCTGGGTAAGTACTGGATGTGACATTGTTTTTGCAATCTGACATAGGACCTTTTCAACCCCGCCTATACATGCAGAGATGTCCCTCTCCATAATATCCTCCTCCAGCCCTGTTAGCTCCTGCCTGGTGAGAAAACTGTCACCTCCACTGGTACTGATCTCAGAGCGTACCACTGCACCTTCTGTAAAATGAATAATTAACTATATTTGAATCCTTCATTACTTGCCTTATTTCTCACAATATATTTCAATTACACATTGTGCAACAAGGATAGTTATCTAGATGTGGAATTTATTCACTGTGTACTACCCAGATTGTTGACATTTACACAACATTGTCAGATGTGTTTGTGCTACATAAGGCAGCCTACATTATTTTTTCAATTTATCCTTTGGTAATGAACCTCCTTGCTTGCTGTTGAGTAGTGCACAAATGCAGATTACAAATTAAAAAAAATAAAATATTGAGAATAATTGAAATACGAATTATAAACTGGATTTGAACAATGCATAATCTGCCTAATTTCTATTAATTCACTTCATTTACATCTTGTGCCACAAAGTTGGATATCTGTCCTGTGCATTCTCTGCAGTCATTACTATCCAGGGTATTAACATCTGTGCACCGATGCCAGGCTTATCTGCACTACTGAAGTCACGCCAGATGAAATTTTTTCACTTTTTACCTTAAGATGTGAAAGCTGATTACA
This sequence comes from Protopterus annectens, assembly GCF_019279795.1. NCBI lineage: Eukaryota > Metazoa > Chordata > Ceratodontiformes > Protopteridae > Protopterus > Protopterus annectens. The sequence goes on along the minus strand of NC_056732.1, from coordinate 855,670,955 downwards.
TACTGCCAAGTGGCACACAAATGCAGATGGCAAAATTAACTTCATTTACATCTTGTGCTACAAAGCTGGATATCTGTCCTGTGCATTCTCTGCAGTCATTACTATCCAGGGTATTAACATCTGTGCACCGATGCCAGGCTTATCTGCACTACTGAAGGCACGCCAGATGAAATTTTTTCACTTTTTACCTTAAGATGTGAAAGCTGATTACATACTGCCAAGTGGCACACAAATGCAGATGGCAAAATTAACTTAAAATGTATATAAATTGTTCTGGATAATTTAAAGGAGCATGAAATTAATCACAGTGTATATCTAACAAAGTGCAAAGCTTCAACTGCATTACACTGACACATTCTGCTTTCTCACAACTCCTTGTCACATTACAAATATCATGTATAACTCACAATATCAGGACTTTAGGTAATGCCATGGGAATGCAAAATGTGACAGAAAACAGCAGAAATTATTACAGTTCCAACTCAGCACACACAATTAATAGTGAAATAATTTCAAATGACATATTCGTCTGTCAGGTTTACTCAATACTGACATTACTTGAGTTTACCACCTCAACACATTCATACTCCAGAATGAGTGTAAATATTTATTATGACCTCACTTAGTAAAATGATCTGCAAACAGGATTAGAACCCTGCATCAACTTTGCTGTTTCTGTAAACTGAATGCATTTATACCTTGTACCACAGAGATAGGTCTGCAACAGCTTGAATTTCTTCACTCATTACTATCCAGAGTGCTCAGGAAAGTGCACAAGTACCAATCTCAATTGCACTACTGATGGCATTCCAAATTAAATTTGTCGTTGTTTACCTTGGAAAGGGAATTATCATTCACCGCTACTGAGTGCTGCGAGCCAACAGAGCTCAATGCCAAACAGCATGCAAACAGTCAAGAAAAAAAAAATAAAAGACACATCATGAAACAAATACTTTCAATGTACATTTCTGATGTTTCATCAACTTTGAATCTTACAACAGGAACGTGTATGGATTTTAACCATTCAACCATAGTACTAAGAACAATAATTTAAGATCATTTGCCATGTTTGCTCAGACAATAACATATATTAGCAAGGAGTAAAAGTATTACGATACACACAGAATGTGGCATTTTATCAAGTCACATTAAAAGTGTAGCAGAAACAAGTTATGAAAGTTGTCCTTTCTCATTTGCCAGTAAATGTCTGAATGGCTGGGATATTGGCAGCAGTTATAATACCCAAGCGTTCACACAATATTAAACTAAGACTGCAAGGACTGTAGGTGTATTTCTTTCTTTCTTTATGGTGCCCCATTCCATCTATGGTTTCCTAACACCAATGCAATCTCACTTTTACGTGCATGGTATAGATATCAATGCTTAACGTACTCCCCTGCATATGCACAGCATTTCCAAGTAAGAGGCAGTAACTACTTTCATTAAAACAGCATTTGGATGTGAGGAATGCTGCTCTCCTAATTCAGTCAATGTACTTTCAAACTTTTTGGTAATCTATTCTCCCCGATACACCCTCAGTAAGTGTACATCAAACAGAGTAGACTGTGAAACACTGATTGTTCTTGCAGTCAGACTAATCACAGACAGCTACAAGCCATTAGCAGGGAACACTACTCAATGTTTGTCCTTGCAGTGCTAGAGTGTGTGCTTGTAATTGTGTAGCACCTTACATCATGATTATCTTCCCTTCACTTTGTGTAAATTGTGGTATTCTGGAATACTAATGATTTAACACCTCACTTGCATACTCACGGTGTACAGAGGGCCAGATCTGTGATATATAAAGGTAACTGTATAGATAAGAAACTTGTATCATTGTGGGATGACTGGATCCACTGAGCTGAATACTGCTAAGTACGCACCTTTGGAGATTTATTTAGTTTCTAAATTGCTTTTGTCAAGATATGCTGTTCTTTCTTACATAATGCATTTAGTATACCATTAAGGATGAATTGGAATGCCAAATACAACCAATATATAGCAGATAATTGTCTACATTACAAAGTTAGGAAAAGAATGCTACCCAACAATATTTTGTAGGTTATATTTTCTTGAAATATGAACAATTATTGCAGAAGAGTGTAGTATAACTTTTTAGCAAGGTGAGATATTTTTACATGTGTAGCCCAAAGAATGTGCAAGGTTGTGAAATTATAACAGTTTTGTAATGTGGACAACAGTTGTGTAACTATGTAATACTTTCGATAATGTTTTGTGTCAAAAACTTGGAAACAGGCCCTGTTTTACTTTTTCTAGAAATTTAAACATTAAAGAATAATTAGAGGAAAACAGAGTTGTATTAACAAGACAAATGCAGGTACTAGGAAGTGTGGGGCCTGTGTACAGTGTAAATACATTTATGAAGGAAATTACTTTTATTTTAAAAGTATTGATTAGAAATTTACATTCACTTCAAGGTATGACTGTAATAGTAAAGGTGTGGTTTACTTGTTTTTTTTTTTTTACTTCAGTTTCTGTTTTTATACTGGGAAGCCAGAATGTCATTTAAAAATGTATTTAATTGTTGTATTGCATAATTTGTAATGATTTGGCAAAACAATTCAATTTACCTTAACCTAAAAAGGGGTGTGTAAACACCTTAGTACTATTCTGTCACACTGGTTATGAGGCAGGAAGAGGAATAATGGCAAAATTCATCTTCCTGGGTAGCATACTTTAGCAACGTAACTTAATGAGAAATAAAACAAACATGGCTGCTGGTTCACAGTCGTTGTTACTTCTACAACAGATGAAAATCACAGTTCATCAAAATGAGATGTACAAACAAGGTATATATTCAGGAGTTTGTAATTTAAGTGTTAAGTAAGGTTTACAGCAGAAATGTTACAAAGTGTGATGTTAACTGTATGGACTAATTGCTTGGCTGTTTCTTGGTGTGTGGTGGAAGGCTGTCAGCTATCGCTGTCATAATCAGCATCAGAATCATTGTTATTAAAAGGGAAGAACATTACAGTTGTGTGGTACATGTTATCAAAATTAGATGTACAAAGCAGTTATATATTCAGCAATGTGTACATTTATTTTGTATTAAGAAAGGTTTACTGCAGAAATGTACCAAAGTGTGACTCTTAACTGAAGGGAGTAATTGCTTGAATATTTTGTGGTCTGTAGTGGAAAGTTGACAGCTGTCGCTGTCATAATACATTCAAAACATTCTTTTTTCCTGTCAGTTTGAGTCTCACGCCAAATGTTTTCTGGTAGGTAAGACTCCAAATGGTGATGGGCTGCACCTCTCTGTTTTTTTCCTCTCCATTTAACGGAACCCCATATACTTTCAACTCCCCGAGTGTGTACACCAGTGTCAGGGTCAACAAAGTTATTTATGGTTTACTTTTTCATGTGTGAAACCAGCTTCTTCCAGTTGCTCTCCAACAGTTGGAATAAGTTGTACTGCCCTCTTGAATGTGTTCATTAATTTTCTGTAATAGAGTAGCAGCACTTCTGTCTGGCACAGTTACAAGAAATGTTTCTTTGGTCTCTCTGCATATACTGCCAAAAATCCATTTCTGCATCAGTACACATCCTGCATTACTCTTTTTCTCTTCGTGAACAGACTTTTATCAATTTCCACAATATGTCCTGGACCACTTCTTCTCCCTCCATTTGAAGAACTGACCCTCTTCAAGAGAAATCTTGAGTGGATGGGAAACAGAAAATTCACTCCGGGGATAACTCCAGTGGCTCTACTCGACAGAGGCACTGGAAACTAAGGTCGGGTGGCACTATGGCTAGGCTTGTAAAGGCCCCAGGTCCATTAGCCTAGTGCACACCTATGAACCTATTGAAGAGCACTACTATGACATAAATGGTAAAAGAGAAACAAATGCCCTCTTTAGGCACAGGACAGTTTGTTACAATAATAAGCTTTTTTATTTCTTCATACTTGAACAAGTGAGTGTGATTCCCATGGAAGGACCCTGAGATTATATTTTGGAACAACATGAACTATTATGGCAATTAAGATTTAATGCCACTGAGTATCCTGATTGGAATGATACCAACAGATGAATGGAAAGAATGGCATTCTGTCATACAGGGGTAAAAGCATTACTGCTGCATATAAATAATGCATTAACACTTCGAACAGCAAGGCTGTGAATTTGAAGGTGTGGGATTCTTCACCCTTGTTTATGATTTACAGACACAAATTAAGGACCGATGATTTAAATGCAGTTTGTTATGGTTGCTATTTATTTATTTTTTTTTTGGGGGGGGTTGTGTTTTACAAGCACCTGTTTCTTTAATGTGTTATTGATGAACTGACATTTTAATTAATCAAGTAAAATTATTGGGCAATTTATTTTTGATTAGACCTATAAAAGGGTCAGGATTGAAATATGTTTTAGTTCTGATAAAAATCTACGGACGAAAGCGCTTAACTGTTTTTATAGAATATTTTTTTTATCTTGTTCTTCTGCAGTGTTTGACTGGTTACACATTATTTCCTTTGATTCTTTGTCATTGTTTAAGTTGTGGACACTTCAGTTTCATGGTTTGGATCATTGGAGGAACCACCACCATAACCTCCACCAGCAACTTTGATGATGACTCTGGGGCAAAGGAAAGGCCAAAGAAAGCATCTTTCACTTGTAATGTAGTATTCCTAGGGTACAGCAGAAGACTGTGTTGTGGGTTTCCTTACTGCTGATATACTAACAGGCATCCATCAAATCCAAAGACAGCACACAGTTAACCTGAAGAAAGTAATATCATCAGAAACTGGGTGGTCATATTACAGAACCTCATACATAATGTCCTTACTGAAGTTACTAAAGACAGACTAGGCCACATCTCATTCAGGACCAGGAAAATTCCTCCTTTCAGGACTGGAAAAATACTTAAGTAAAATCTGCTTCTGTGATTTCTTACAAATATAGATACTATGGCTCCCTTCAGGAAGGGATATCATGACAGAACATATAAGTTCTTTGAAACCACATGGTCATGTAGATGAGATACTGATGAAGGAGGCAGACCTAATTATTCCAAGGCATGACACGATAATGATGACCATTTTCTGGATCCAACTCTACGGGGCTTTTCGATGGCTTGCCTAAACAGGAAAATGATAATGGAGGTTTTTTTTTTTTTTTTTTTTTATGATCAGCATTAAAAAGACTGTGAAAGCCTAATGCCAGGTGTGTGAACAACCAAAGGCCCAATGTGAACAACAGTGCTTCACAAGCCTGCTAAATACTTGTCAGTGAGCTAGCCTTAGCTTAATGGGAGGAAATTAAACCGTGACCATTCACAGGCCAGAAAATGATTTTAGAGTCATGCACAGTGACATAAGAACACACTCCTTGTCAGGTAACTGGGAAGCCCTCTACATAAGCAGTGAGTGGTAAGTGCATCCTGCTGCCTTGACACTGCTCCCAATGGGGAGAGTAGGGCAGCACTGCTTTAAACATGCATAGGGTCATCTACAGATATTAGGTTCTTCTAGCAGTAGGAAGATCAACATATGTGACTGCTGTGGGCTTTTTATAGGATGCAGGTTTTGACTGCAGCCTGGCTTTGTGCCTTTTTACCTTAATCATCAATGGTTCATGCATGGTTTTGCAGAAGTGACCATCTAACCAATCCTTGCATTAGGATATGTCCATCACTATCAACCTGTGTGCAGCCTAGCTTCTCACACTATTTCTTATGGGTTACAGGACTGAATATCTGACACTTGCAGCATCTTTCCTTGCAATACTTTGGGTCTAGACAAAAGAAGCAACTCTTGTGATAGGCTTGAATAGCATTGTGGTGATCTCAGGAACACAATAAATATAGAGTCTTCTTGGATAACAGTCATGAGAACTTTATAATAATGCATGTTAGGATGAGGTCTGAACTACAAAAGTCCTAGAAATTACTAGGATCATGGGGCTGGCCATTTTCTGTGTGCTTTAACCTATGCATTTGTAATGGTATGCACTACTCACAAACTGTTGCATGATCCATATTATCCATTACACCTTCATGTTTCAGTACAGTGTTCACAGGCATACATTGAAAAGTAACATCTATTGTTTATACTCAGTACAGTGGTGTGGATGGATACAGTCCTGACTGTACCCCAGACAATGTATGTCATCTAGCAGTATTGGTGCTGGTGGGATTGGGCGATGGAGTTTTGTAGTGAATGGCCAAGGCTGGCTCGCCCAACCTTGAGGTGATGGAGGCAGCTTAGCAGAATGCAGGTGTATTGTTGACTGCAAATAGACACTTGTATGCCTGCACTGTAAATGCTGTGCTGCTTGGTTGGGATGATGCATGAGCAGAAGCATGCATACACCTCACAAAGTTAGCAATCGCTAAGCTCACAAAACAGCTGAGGGGTGGGGATAGGACAGTTTGCAGGATCTGCAGAGTGGCCTCTCCCTAACAGCCAACTCTTGTCTCTACCAGGGAATGAATAGGCTGGAGGGCTGCAAGAAGGGGAGCTGCTGGCTAGCCCTTTGAAATAATAAAAATGTGACTACCTGTGTAATGCCTTTCTGTATTTTTCTGCCATTTCTATCAAAACTGAAACATTGACAACACGCGTCATAGCAAATACCTTGAAACACAGGCAGGCTATGTTCTGGAAATGTATTTATGAAGGTATTCCTGAGGAAAGTTTAAGAGTTCTGAAAGCATGTTCTTTTCCTTATAGCAGTCACCTTTAATCCACTGCCTGTAGTAAGTAGCAGGCTTTGTTTTAGGCATTGTCCCAGGTGTACCAAGAGTTTCAGAGAATGTATGCCACTGTCCTCAATAAAGATTTATAATTCTGTTGTGAGTGAGACTGGATAATCTAGTTAAATATTCAGTTAACACTGGTATTAACAGCCCAGAAGGTAGCCAAATGTTTTCCTTCTCTTTTCACTTCCCAGATCTGCAATTTGTCTGAACTCACCAACATTCTGTTATCTTTCTGTAATAATAGGAGAACAGAAAAACAAAACACGAAGACTCTAAAGTAAGATGAAAAGTGCTTGACAGCTTTACTGGTGACTCCTGGTACCTCAGCTAAAAAGCCTTCAAGGGATAACTTATACACCAAAAGCACATCTTTATATACAAAATCAACACTTAGACATTAATTAATTAGTTGTAATGACATCATAAATTACAACCATTTAAAATAACATTGTCCTTTTTCCAAAAAAATCCCTATTAATGTCATCTCCCAGTCTAGACATAAATACAATTTACACATTTTATGTGTAAATAAACTCTGAATTTTATACATTGATATTATCCACCAGAAGAAACCAGAAGGAAAAATAATATATTAAAATACTAACATCAATTACATATTTCCTTTGAATGAACTTTTTAACAAACATTAATTTTATACATCAATATTTATTTTATATATTAATATTTACCTCCAGGTTAAGACCTGAAAGAAATAATGTTTTGAAGTTAATAATGAACCTGGTCTCTAAAGCTAACAATTTTTCATTATACGCTTCCTCATGTTCAAACAATATATATGGGTCTACTTCAAAATATTGAAATACAACTTACTTGAATCCCAAATCATCAAGATGACAATATTGAAACCAGATATAATTGAACTGTCAAACCTTCAAAAACGTTCTCTGTCAAAGGAACCACTTGGACACCATGGTGAAGTTTGCCCTTTTCCCCAATATAGTGTGATCTTGGAGTTGGTATATTTCATTGGGGGTTGTAGGGGATTTTACTTGGTTCATTGTGTGTGGCCAAGTGGTTCCTTTCCTGGTGAACGTTTTTGATGGTTTGACATTTCGTGCATATGTGATTTCAATATTGTCATCTCAATGATTTGGCATTCGAATAAGTGGTCTTTTACTATTTTGAAGTAGACCCATGTATATATATATATATATATATATATATATATATATATATATATATATATATATATATATATATATATATATATATATATATATATATATATATATATATATGTCCACTTCAGAATGTCGATCGCTCAGAATGCTGACTTTCATATGGCCGACACCATATGATCGACATTCCAAAAGACGGATATCCTGAAACAGCACCATTTACTTCTCTGTAAAGACAGCAAAACTGTGTTAAGCAGGGGGGCAAGTCCCCCTGCACTCTCCACACCCCCTGCTACTTAAATATTCTCACTCCGAGATCACACTACTGTGCAGAAAAGAGGAATCTCCCAGTCCCGCACTGTAGCGGGATCTCCGCTATCATTTCATAGGTTCATAGGTCGGTACTAGGCTATTGGCCCTAGGGCCTATATAAGCCTAACCAAAAAGGTACCCTGGCTTTCACCACCCAAGAAAATTATTTTCCTGTGCCCCTGTCGAGCAGAGCCACAGAAGTGATCCCCGGGGTGAATTTCCTATTTCTCATCCAATCATCAAGATTTTTCTTGAAGAGTGCTAATGAGGAGCTTTGTTTGATATAGATAGACAGTTTGTTCCAGAGTATGAGGTCTCTGGGATAGGAATCTTTCCCTTCAGCATGTTTTGTTTATTGTGGTGACAAGGTTTAGATCCCTAGAGCATATAGCTTGGAGGGATTGGGATTTCTTTAAGTGAAGCATGTCCAACAGCTCTGGGTTTGACATAGCTTTGTGTGTCAGGCAGAGATCACCTCTGAGTAGGCGATATGCGATGGAGTAAAGCTGGAGTTTGTTGAGACGGTCTGCATAGGGCATCTGTTTGAGGCTGGTAATCCTCTTTGTGAGGTATTTCTGCGGCCTTTCCAGTTGTTGTAGATGTCTTGTGAGGTACATACGAAAAGGGGCGTTGTACTCTATAATGGGTCTAATGAGTGACGAGTAGAGGGGAACAATGACCTCTTTTTTCCTGGATGAGAAACCTTTTGTAATGAAGTGTGCCATGTAGAAGGACTTCCTGACTACTGTGGCGATGTGGTTATCAAAGGAGACACTACTGTCCACCTGTGTCCCAAGGTCTCTTATCACACTTTTAGTGTTAAGTAGACTACCGCCTATGTGGTAGTTCATGGGTACAGAGTTTTTACCAAAAGGGATGACAATGCTCTTTTTGGCATTGAGCCTGAGGCCATAGCTTTGACACCAGGCATTTGTCTCAGTGAGGCCCTTTTGTAGGATGCCCACATCATTAGGAGTTTCGATTATGGCCCCTAGTTTGCAGTCACCTGCGAATGTAGTTAGCCAAAGACCTTCTGTGTTAGCCTGTACTTCAGAGAAGAACATATCAAACAGGAGAATACCCAGAACTGAACCCTGTAATACTCCACTTGTCACTAGTCTGAAGTCGGATTTGGAGTCTGCTACTTTCACATTGTGAGTTCTATCAGTGAGCCATTTGGCAACTCATCTTGTGACATAAGGATTTACACCTAGTTTAGTGAGTTTATCTATAATTCCAGAGTGGGGGATGGTGTCAAAAGCCTTGGCGAGATCTAGATAGGCTGTGTGAACCACCTTACCCTCATCTACAGCTTTGATGACTGTTTCAAAGAAGTCTATCAGGTTTAGGAGACATGATCTGCCTTTTACAAACTCGAACTGGGTGGGGTCCAGAGTTTGGAGATTACCAATGTCTTTGTTTATAAGTTCCATGATGATACGTTCCATGGCCTTGCAGACCAGGCTCGTCAGGCTAATGGGGCGGTAGTTCCCAGGGTTCGTGGTGACTCCCCCTTTGTGGAGTGGGATAACCATTGCTGTGTGCCATTCAGTGGGTACAAAGCCTAACATGAGGCTATGATTGAACATGGTACTTAGGTGGGGTGCCAGTTCATTCTGTAGATTGTGTAGCACGCAGACTGGGATGTTGTCGGATCCCATGGATGTTGTGTTCTTAGCTTTGGAGAGTGTGATTTTTAGCTGTGCAGCTGTGGTTACAGGACATCTGCATTCTTCCAGTATAGAGATTGGCCCACTAGAGGGTGAGAGGGTGGTAAAATTACCACTGAACCTATCTGCCAGGATGTTGGCAATATCAGTTGGTTCTGCATATTTAGTGCCATTGTGCTGTAACTCAGAGCAGATCTGAGTGTTTCCATTGAGATTCTTGACATAGCTATAGAATGCTTTGTGGTTGTCTTTAGAATTAGTGTCGATTTTGTTTTCATAACTAGCTTTGGAGGATTTTATGAGGGATCTCAGCTTCTTAGTGAGGCTGACCAGGGAATTCCTCCAATCATGGGATTTTCTCTTTTTTGCAACAGTTTCTTTCTTCTGGTGTAAAGTTAGTTTATGGCATGGGACCACCATATTGGCTTCCTTTTTTTGGAGGCCAGCATCTTAGTTCTGTTCGGGATAGCACAATCCATGCACTCATGTAAGTGCTTATAAAGTACATTTGTGTAGGATTCAGCAGTCATACCTCTATTGTCCGTCTGCATGGGTGTCGTGAAGTTTGCCACTTCTGTCTTAAGAAGAGTGAAGTTGGCTTTGGAGACATTTTTTACGGTGGTTTCCCTAATGGGGGTGGGGGCAGGATGTGAATGTCTAGGATGTTTAGCTTGTGGTCAGATCTGACCAATGAGGAATTGACTTCTAGTGTGAAACACTGGTCGCCCATGTTGGTAATGACCAGGTCTAGTATATTGCTGCTCCTGATGGGGATGTGTATAAATTGATCCAAGGCACTGAAATTTATGAATTCCAGAAAACGTTGAGCAAAAGAGATGGTACATGAGTAGTTTTCCCAGTTAATGTTGGAGTAGTTGAAATCGCCCATTATTAGGGTGTTAGGTTGTACCCTAATATTTTCCAATGTATCAAGAAATGAGGAGTAGGAATCCTGGGGCAAGGGGGGGTCTGTAGCAAGCTACAATTTGGATTGTGGTCTTGCCAGAGGTAGTTGCACTTGGATAATCTCGGATGCTTTATGCTGAGTAACTAGCCTGGAGGTGTGGATATCCTTAATGAATATGGACACGCCTCCACCTTTAGTGTTTCGGTCCAGGTTAGCTGGCTGAAAGTTATAGTATGAATTATAGTCTGGTAATGCAGGGGTGCTCTCTGGAGCCTAGAACTAGGTCTCTGTCACTGCACAGATGTCGATGTTCTCCGCTTTAAGGAGTGCCTTGAGTGAGTGCATTTTGAGGTTTAGACTTCTAGCATTGAGTAGCATTACCCTCAGATTTTGCTTGCTTGTACCTGTTACGGTGGTGAATTTGTCATTTGAACCTTGCCTAAAAAAGGCACTATAGTGTTGGCAAGAGCCGTTTGTTCATATGGTGTCGGCAAGGGCTCCCATATATATATATATATATATATATATATATATATATATATATATATATATATATATATATATATATACACATATATATATACACACACCTATATATATATATATATATATATATATATATATATATATATATATATATATATATGTGTGTCTACTTCATTTGATCGAAATTTCATTTGACCAAAATCCATTTGATCGAAATTTCATTTGATCGAAAACCAGTATTCAAAGCAAATAACAGAGATTTGTCCCCCTCTACAATGTTGTGCAACCCTGGAGTTGGTAAATATACTTAGGGGGGGTGTGGGAGGTGCAGCCCTCCACCTAGTTTCATTTAAAAGAAGAAAAAAACACAAAAAGTACAGATTTTAATCGAAAGTAGATGGGGGTGCTTCGTCCCCCACATCCCCTAACTATATATACCAACTCCTGGGTTGCACAACATTGTGGAGGGGGACAAATCCCTGTTATTTGTCTTGAATACTGGTTTTCGATCAAATGAAATTTCAATCAAATGGGTTTAGGTCAAGTGAAATTTTGATCAAATGAAATAGACCCATATATATATATATATATATATATATATATATATATATATATATATAGATAGATACACACACACACATATATATATATATATATATATATATATATATATATATATATATATACATACACACACACACTTAAATATATATATATATATATATATATATATATATATATATATATATACACACACACTCACACACACACACACACACACACACACACACACACACACACACACACACACACACACACACACACACACACATTTTGGCTCCTCCATATATAAAGTTTTTGCATTTCTTCAAAAGCTGTTTTGTCAACTCCATTTGGTTTACCAACTAAATGATCAAAGACACTAATGCAAGATATCAGTGACAATGGAGGTTTGAAATATGCCCTGCTATAGCACAATTTTGGAGTTGTGCTCACTCTCCCATTCTCTCTCTCTTTATAAGTACATATATATATATATATATATATATATATATATATATATATATACACACATACGTATTTAACAGGGGATATTTGGTGGTGCAGGGGGCTTAACTTCCTGCAAAAAGCAGAACTTTTTTTCACAATTTCCAGGCCCAAGTTTATGATTTGGAACATGCATATTGAGCTGTTGACATTTTCATTTGTAATCGTTTTTTGTCCATAATCAGTGCTGTGATGTTTTGCAGCACCAGTTATCTTATATACCCATACCCATATATGTGTATATCTACATCTATCTCTTGCTCTCTCTCTCTCTCTCTGTATATATATATATATATATATATATATATATATATATATATATATATATATATACATACACATCTACGTGTGTGTGTGTGTGTGTGTGTGTGTGTGTGTGTGTGTGTGTGTATACCAACACACTACATTCATTTATCTTCTAAATACCAAATTAATCAAGTGCAGGCTTACTGGGATGTTTGAGCTGCATTTATATTACGTGATCGAACAGTGAAATGTTCGAACACGTAATAATCGACATCTAAATGTCGAATCGCTATAATGTTGAACAGCAAAAAAAAAAAAAAAGTAAAAACACCCAAACAAACCATAAAAAGCTCTAAGCAGGGGTCAAGCCCCCCTGCACACCACCACTTAAATATACCAACTCCGAGATCGCACTACAGTGCAGACAATGGAAAACTTCCATGTCCGCACTATACGGAGATCTCCATTGAACCATTCGATATTCTAACGGTTCGACATTTAGGGGTTGATTATTAGGTGTTCGAATATTTCACTGTTTGATCACATAATATAGACCCGTTTGAGCCTACCCTAGCACTTGACGGATTCAGGGAATAGAAGCAGCTCATTAAGAATGTGGTGTAAACCCACTCCAAGAAGCACACATTCACTTACTCCAATGTAAGACTATCAATGGATGTTTTGCTGACACTCATTCTAAAGAAAATACACATTGACTATGCAAACTATCAGATTCAACAAAAAATAACATTCTTTGCAGAGAGACAAACTCTGCTGTATTTCTCACACCCCTGAATCTTTAAATATAATAACTCTGAGATCACACAAGAGTGGGGACTCTGAAGACTCTGACGAGAAGGCATCCAAACCAAGAACCAGACTGAAGAACCAAGTGCTGGGAGGTAGTAATGCTAACCACTGTTCTAATGTATCACTCAGCAAGCTACATAACTGCAGTGCTATTTCTATATTACCTACAATACTTACCAGGGGTGGGAGTCATGCAGATTATTTACTCCTGACAGGCCAGGACTGATTCAGAGTACATTACCTTCAGGATAATGTGCATTAATGTTTATGAAAAAGTGTCACATAAAATTCATTTTTCTAATTGCCCTTTGAAATCTTCCTAAGCACAAGGAAATTTTCTCCCCATCAACTTGATCCTTAGGTTGCCCACTTACCAGTTTATAGGTAGCAGGGGGATAGGAACAAAACAGCTCCCGTCATATAAGTGGTAGCCTCATGTGCTCCTTTAACAAGAATTGTATTATTAACAACATATGTAAAAGATGCATACTGAAGCAGAACAGAATATTTCTATCATTCTCCAGACAAACCCACCACAGAAACACTTATTCAAGTTAAAAGAATGAGAGGAGAAAGGGAAAAATGGGGGAAGAAATAAAAGACCTCCACCCAAGCCATCTAAGAATTTAAGGGATACTCTATTTTAGTTCAAAAGAAGAAGCCATCCTTCAGCATGAGCCAGAATCACAATATTTTTATATCCCTATCACAGATAAAACTTCAGTTACATAATGGATCATTTAGATATTAAAATATGTTATGGTACTTGGGTACAATGGTGGGCAGCCCTTGGCTCTAGATGACTGGATAAGATACATGAAAAACTAAAGTGATTCAAAAAATCAGGGAATACCGAAAGCTGTTAGAGAAAATAGTTATGGTCTGTGTCAAGAAAAACTACATTGGGGAATTCGTAAAGGTTACCTCAAGGCATACACCTCACTGTAAACTTTTTGAATTCAGAGACAGACCTAACATTGTGCTGTAGCACAAAGATGTGTAGCACCACATTGGGCTGTCTTTAAGGCTGTGCTACATGCAAGTGAGGCAGTCTAGGGGAGAGCCAAATGCTAATTATCCATGTGCTCCTCACCTGGAACTGCCTAAAGGAAGGCATCTATGTGTTGAGTGATTCATAGACTCACTTGGCCATTTAGATTATCATGACCACTGTTACCATGTCGCGATAGGACATGTTTAGCCATGGTGGAAGAGGTAAGTACTGGGGAGTTTATTTTATGTGAAGAATGTGTGTGGGTGAGTGTATGTAAAGGTGTGTGCCTGGTTGGTAGATAGTGCAAAATGGGGGTAGTGAGAATGTGAGTTGTGTGTGTGTGTGTGTGTGTGTGTGTGTGTGTGTGTGTGTGTGTGTGTGTGTGTGTGTGTGTGTGTGTGTGTGTGTGTGTGTGTGTGTGTGCAGATACCTCTAGACTAATGAGCATAATCTACAACATTGGATTGGAGGATTACTAGCCACCATGGATAACTGCACTATGGGAAAGAGGGGGCCACTAGTCACCAGGCATTAGTACTCTTTTGAACTAATGGTAATTAAAATGATACAAGGATCAGTGGGTGATGGGGACACCAGGGGTACTATTCTAGTGTCCTAACAGCACTTACAACAGTAAGGGGTTCAGGGATGGGGAATACTACTCGTGTGCTCTAATGGCACTTACTGCTGTATGGGGTTTGTGGGTAGGGGAACAGTAGACATCAAGGATACTATTCTTGTGTCCTAATGGCACTTACTACAGTATGGGGTTGGGGGTGGGGAGATACTAGACTGCAGGGATACTAGTCATGTGCGCTAATAGCAGTTACTACAGTATGGGATTGGGGGGGTTAGGGGGAGCACTAGACACCAGGGATACTACTCTTGTGTCCTAACAGACCTTAGAACAGTAAAGTGTTCAGGGATGGGGATGGACACTAGACACTAGGGATACTGCTCTTGTGCCCTAATGACACTTATTGCAGTATGGGGTTCGGGGGGGCACTAGACACAAGAGATTTCTACTGTTCAACATTTGAAATGCCGAATGCTGAAATATCTTAAAAACATTAAAAATGCAGGCAAAGAGTGAATCTTGAACATTGCTCTTTTAGACTTCTTTTTTTGCAGGGGAACCCTGATATTGGGGACAAGCCACCACACCCCTAAGACATGTTTGCTTAACTCTGAGATCACCATATCATACTCCAAGAAATGTCCAACTTAGACTTGTTATATGCAAGTCTTTTTTTTTTTTTTTTTTTTTTTTTTGACCTTCAGTCTCTTCATTTCAGGACTCCCTGAAGTGGGTCCCAACATTTCAAATGGTTACCCTCACGAAAAGAATAAGAAGATACATTCAGGTGAGTAAACAAAAAATCAAATTCTCCTGAAAATGACTTAATGAGGGGAAAAATAAAATGTTCTTAGAAGTATTAAATGATTGGCTAAGTGAAGCAAATAAAGCAGAAAATTTACTGTGCAGTTTAGTATGTTTTGTGTGGAAGAAGAAATGGAACACTTGAGGAAATGGAGACCTGTTGCATTAATTAAATATCACAAAATCCAAATGAAGATAATTTCTTCAAGAACAAGGGAAACTATAGAAAAAATTAGGAAACATTTTAAAGGAAGACGTATATGAGAGGGGTAAAAACAGGATCCCCCAGATTCATGAAGCTCCATGCAAGAATAAGACTATTCTTGCATGGAGTGGTTCATGTCCATTTGGAACAGCAGCATGCCTTGCATATTCATGAAGGTGCGCTGCTGTTTAATCTACATGGACATAAACTGTGAATGAGTGCAGTGGGCATGTCCAAGCAGTGCATGGACACTAAATATGCCCCCTGCACTCAGAAAGTACCACACAACACTTTCTAAGCAGAACTGGCATAATATTAGAGCTTTGTTCTAATATTATGCCAGTATTTCAATGTCTGCAGGCACTGAAATGAAAAAAGGATCATTTCAGTATCCGTGGACACTGAAACAAAAATGGCAACAAGAAAGCAATGCAGAGGGTGTGTGACAGGTTCTGTGACACACCCCTTGCATTGCTAAAGTGCTGTATGACACTTTTCTAACCGGCTAAAGCAGGAAATGTGGGCAAATGTGCACATAATGCATCATAAATCCCCCAAAAAAGAAAAAGCACAAGCACGGCCTCACAAACAGAGAATGTTTATAGAGAACAGGTCATGCATCAGCATGAATCATGTAAGGGTAGAAGTCTGAAAGCAAATGTATACCAATATTCCCTCAGAGCAGTGCATGTTAACAAAGGCACAAATGATGGGGGGAATAAATACTACATTAGGGACACGTTTGAAAAATTGCCCTCACACAATTAGGAACTTGATAGATAACAGGATATTTATTAGCAGGAGTCCCTGAAGGATAGAAGCCTGAAAGCCAAATGAATGCCATTATTTCATGACTGCAGTCCTCAATGAGTTGTCCGAACACCGCAAGACTCACTTATATAACATAATAATTTAATAATAATATAAACTTTTTTTCTAGCCTAAGGAATGTTTAAGCATAGCTAACCGTGTGTGTGTGTTATGGTTGTCTGCTTAGCATAGCTTAAACATCCCCTAGGAGATAAATGGAAATATACAGGTGAAGCTCCCAAGCTGAGAGATTGTAGTTGTTAGAGTCTTGGCTTTACATGCAGGTGTTCACAGCTCAAGTACTAAGACTGGCAACTTTTTTTTCTATGGGAAAGTAGTGTTAAAATTATATTTGTAAACTTAAATCTTGTATCAACTGTTTTTTGTCAACCAGGGTAGTGTAGCAGGTCCAAAAGTGAGATGTCAGTCTAGAAAAGATGTGAATCCCCCATATAAAACAAATGATCAGTATACTTGTGAAAAATAGAAGCCTATACAGTTGTTAATTGCCATCTCTCTCTCTCCCCCACCCCTATCTGCATCAATAATGTATACACATAAATAATGGGTATGTCTTTCTCCAAACCTACTGTTGGGACTTGTGTTTTATTGTTCTACAAATATTGACTTGGTTGAATATTAATGAACCTTGTTCAAATACTATAATTGGTGGTCTGCTGCTGTCAATGTAACTTGCATGCCATTATAATGCCTACTGTGGTTCCAAATATGCATGTGTTCTGTTTGCTATGCAACTGTTTCAAAACTGTTTTATGGAGTCAACTGGAACACCCACGCATGCTGCTATAACTAATCTTGAAATGTGTTGTTCATGACTAACCAACATATTTTCTAAAACCTGAACACCATAGCACATGTGCAGCAGATCCCAGCAGATCCACTTGTCCCTCCTCTTGTGGCCATGGCACTGGGCCCCAGCACATCTGGGACTGAACCAGGGCCTTCGTCTCCCATTGATCCTGCACCACCTTCAGGACAAACCGCCTCAGAGGATGGGGCTTTTTTTTTTTTTTTTTTAATATTTTTATTTGTTTCCAAAAACAAGAAAACATGAATGCAGGTTATTTATGACAATGAAGTATTTACAAATTATTTAAAAAGGTAGGCTAAAACCTCTAAACATATATCAAACATTAAAACCAAAATAAAATATTTACAAGGGTGTCTATTGTTGACATATAATTGACTTTCTATACAATTGTTTCCCGATTATAATCTGCTGCAGTCATTATTCTCCAGTATTTCAGTTACTTTTTGCCATGCTACGTATAATGATGTAGTTCTTTCAGTTCTTCCTTTAATAGTGTTCATTTCCAATTGCGATACTGCTGACACCATATTCATGAATTGCTTAAAAGTTGGAGAAGCTTTGGATTTCCAGTTTGATGTAATGTTCTTCCTTGCAATAGCTAGGAGAGTCCATAAGATTACATATTTTGTTCTTGGCACACAGTCGGGTACAGGTGCATTAAACAAAATAATAGATTTGGAAATCTGGAATTTATCATTGAATACCATTTGCAGAAAATAATTTATTTTATCCCAATATGGTTTAATCAAATGGCATTCATAGAACATATGTTGCCAGTCTGCTTTTATTGATAAATCACATCTCCAGCAGCCAATATTTTTCTTAAACATAAGTTCCATTTTATGAGGGGTTACATAAGATCTGTGTATGAATTGCCATGTAAAAAGTCTCCAATGTAATGAAGGTGATGTCTGCTTTGGAGAGAGAATAATTAGTTTTTTATCTTTGCCATTTGGCACATGTCCATTAACTGATCTATAATAATTCCATATTTTGTCATTATTATGCATTTTTATTTTTTTGTTTGTTTTATAAATAGATGATATGTATCCCTTTCCAGTAATGGGTTGATTCGTTAGTAATATTATATGTTCTATAAGGTTAGGAACATTTTGTCTTATTGCTGGTTGCATTGTTTCTTGTTTGCTTAATCTATACTGTCTTAATTCTTGTACATGTAACCACGAACTATCTTCCATATTTAATTTCTGTTTAATCTGGTCTATTGTCAGAGGTTTTCCAGAGTTTAGCAATTGATGCCAATATATTAATCCCTTTTCTTTAAGCATGTTGACTACTTCCATATTAAATGTTATTATATTACCTTGTGTATACGCTACTGGATATAAAAGAAATGACCATGCTTTAATATCAGGATTGCTATTATTAATATAAGATTTTGGAAAATTTTTAATGTATAAGTAATGTATTTGGAACTTATATTTTTATTCTTATGTATCATCATATATTCCTTCATCAGCCATAGAAAATTGTTTGGTATGAAATCTGTATACTTATTTGCTACAACAAGTCCTGATTTTAACCAGATTCTCTCATGAACTAGCTTCCATTTTGATGTATATTTTGTATTTAGCCATAATGGTATTGTTTTAATAATGGATGAATGCAAATATATTTCTATGTCTGGTAAACCTATACCACCTATATCCCAATCATCTAGATGATACTTCATAGCTATCCTTGTTTTTTTTGGATACCATAGAAATCTTACCATTAAATCATTTAATTGTTTTAGATGCGATTTAGCTGGTGGCAAAGAACAAGCTTGTATGACATAAAGAATTTTTGGAAATATGGTCATTTTAATTATATAAAGCCTTTCTTCCATTGAAAAGAAGAATTTATTCCATCTTTGTATTAGATTTTTAATATTATTTAAGGTCTCTTTATAATTTGTTTCAATTGTAGTATCTAGGTTGTTAGTTATTATAATTCCCAAGTATTTAATTATATTATCGGTAGATATATATTTATGGTATTTTTTATTTAGATCTTTTTATTAGTATTTATAAGCAATACATTTGTTTTGTTCTCATTAAATTTAAGACTTGAAAAGTTTTGAAAGTTTTGAATTGAGTCCCATAATGCTTTTAAACTGTTATTATTATTTTTTAAGGTAATTAAAATATCATCAGCAAAAGGTTGAATTTTAAGCTCTAGGCTGTTGTCTAGTTGTATTCCTTCAATATTTTTATCCATACGTATATTATTTGCTAAGGGTTCAATGACTAGCGCAAACAATAATGGAGAAAGAGGGCAGCCTTGTTTTGTGCCCTTAGTTATTTTAATAGATTTAGACAGACAAGATCCCAGTTTTATATAAGCCAATGATTTTTCATATAATGATTTTATTAACAAAGTGAAGTTGTTTGAGAAGCCATATTCTTCTAAAACTAACCACAGATAATCCCAGTTCACTGAATCAAAAGCACTATTTATGTCTAAGCTAATAACATTCATTTTGTTTTTTGTGACTTTATATAATCAATTAAGGAAAGAATTATTTTAATGTTGTCATAAGTGTTCCTATCTTTTATAAAACCTGTTTGATCCTCCTATATCAAAAGTGGTAGTAATTGTTTTATTCGAGCAGCATGTATTGCCATAAAAATGTTATAATCTATATTAAGAAGTGAAATGGGTCTGTATGATGAACATTCACTGGGATCTTTATTTTGTTTCAGAATTGGTGATATTAATGTGTACTTCCAAGAAGGAGGAATGTCTTTACCATTTTTAATTGATGTAAAGACATTCAATAACATCAGCAAAGCCTCATTTGATAGTAATTTAAACATTTCTGGGGTGATATTATCTATACCTGGAGCTTTGTTTAATTTTAGCTTATTTACTTCAGCTTTAAGTTCTGTCATTGTTATTTGTTTATCTATTAGTTGTACCTGCTCCTCTAATAACCTAGCTTTAACATTGTTTTTGAGAAAAGCTTTCAATGCTGAATGTGTTTCTGTTTTCTCATTTTGATTATTAAGTTTATGAAAAAATAGCCTAAAAGCTTCTAGTATTCCTTTTAAATCAGATACTTTCTTTTTGGTTTCTATATTATGTATTTCCTTGATTTGGTTTGTTTTAATAATCTTTTTAGTCCTATTTGCTATTCTTTGTTGGTTTTTAGGGTTCATTGAATAGTAACATAGTTTAATTTTTTCTAAGTTGATCATTGTTTTGTGGTGTACCGTCTCTGAGTATTTTTTATTAGTATATTCTAGTTCTTTTATTAAGTTGGTGTTTCCATTTTGAATATCAAGCTTTAAATTATCTACTTTTGACTGTAATTCCATTAAATCCTTATTCCACTGTTTTTGTTTATTTTTATACAATCCCACCGCTCTTCCATATAGGTATGCTTTCAATGCATCCCATATATATATATTTCAGATACATCTTTTGTAAGATTGATATCTAGGAATGTTTGTGTCTCTTTAATATAAAATTCCTTAAAATCTTTGAGATTTGTTATGTAAGATGGTATTCTTGTTACTGATATCCTTTATTTTAATTTAGAGGTTAAATCCTTTGTTATGTACACTCTATCTATTCTAGAGTATGTATTATGTATATGGGAAAAATGTGTAAAGAATAGTGAATCTGGGATAGCATACTCATTTATGTCAACTATATTAAAAGTTTCAACAAACTCAGATAACAACTTTGTTAAAGGTGATCTCTTACGTGTAGTTTTAGTATTTGTGTCAGTTTATTTTATAATGCAATTGAAATCTCCAGCTATGATTAAATTGCCTTTGGTATATTGTACAATGTCTTCTAAGTGTTGTTTGGCCACTCTAACACCTAGTCCTGGTATCCAATAAATATTCACTAATGTATATATCATTTCATTGATAGATATTGTCACTAGACAAAACATTCCTGAGTTGTCATGGAACGTGTTTATGATTTTAGGCATTAAAGTAGTGTTTTTCCACAAAATTGCTACTCCCCTTCGCTTCTGATTATAGGTGGAACTTACCAGTATTGTATAATTTTTATTGTTTATTTTATTTATGTCTTCCTGTGTAAGGTGTGTTTCCTGTAAAAATACTAGTTGCACTTCACATATCTTTAAATATCTATAAAGACTTCCCCTTTTGCAGCTATTATTTAAACCATTTACATTGAGATATACATTTTGCAATTGGATTTATATTAGCTTTGCTTTTATCCATATTCATATACTCGTAACAATGTGTAGATGTGTGTACATGAAGAGAATGACTTGTTCTTTCTTCTTCCAACAGTATTACAATAGATTATAGACTCCCAATAAAAGTAAATTACAAGATCATAACTGAGAACAATATAAGATAAACCACCAAACCCCTCCATGAGAAAAAACATCTCATCCTTGAATGATCTAATCATTCAAGTGATCTCTCTAAGTCTGCATTTCAGCATCCTCCTCCGGCCCCGCCATATGGTAGTTTTATAATGAAAAGTATCTTATATATCTTTTAAATATACATGTATCTGTCTTTACAGATTACTTAAATACAGTCTTTATCTATTTTTAATATTTTATAAAA
Organism: Protopterus annectens; assembly: GCF_019279795.1. Lineage (NCBI taxonomy): Eukaryota > Metazoa > Chordata > Ceratodontiformes > Protopteridae > Protopterus > Protopterus annectens. The sequence goes on along the minus strand of NC_056732.1, from coordinate 855,648,837 downwards.
CACTAAGGCAACACAACTATACATAGATTTAATACTTGACTATTTGGTTTTGTTTAAATTGTAAAGGAAAATATTTTATTTTAATATATCTTTTGTGTAGCAATAATGGTTATGCATCTTAAAAATAATATGCTTGCTGTCTATCTCCCTTATAGTGTGAGTGGCATTCATAGGTATCAAATTTATTGTAATGGTCTACATATATATATATATATATATATATATATATATATATATATATAATACATATATATACATATATATACATACACATACACACACACATATATATATATATATATATATATATATATATATATATATATATATATATAGGCTTATCCCCCTGGAGTGGGCACTGGGAGGAGACCGTCGCTCATAGTCAGGTCTGGGGTCTGGTGAGCAGCGTCCTCTGATCAGAGTTTAGTTATCAGCTGCACCAGCTTGAGGGCTGCCTGGCACAATTTGAGGGTCAGCCTGCCCCTCTTGTTCAGCCCCCAGCACAACCACCTTTGGGGCCATGAAGTTACAGTGGTGACTGCCCATGGGTGGGGACCTCAGTCCCACTGTATCCATTTGGGGGCTCATGTGCATCCGATTCCCAACCACCGTCCCTGTACAAGGTGTTTACCCCCATGTGTCATATTCCGCCTCTGTCTGCTGTCTTGTCTGTCTTCCTACCTAAATTACCTGCCCAAATGTACCTACTATCCTTCCCCAGCATCCCACTCTCACATTAAAAAAAAGGGGGGGCAATCTGTTCCCACAAAAAAATTACACCCCACACATAGTTGTCCATTTTGCACATGTATCCACTGGACACATGTAATCCAGTTCAACTGACATGACAACACATTACTGTTGTTCTCACCCCTCTCTCAGGGGTTTGAGTGTCCAAATTCACTTCCAAATTCTGTAGACATTCACAGCTGTTGCTGTAGAAGAAATGGACAGCTATGGACCTTTCCTACACCCGTTCTGCACATCCCTAGCTACCTTTAATACTGTTCTTCCCTCTGCATGCTCCTTTTTTCACCACTTTCCTATAACCCCTTTTTCTTTTCTTTTAAAGAAATTAACGTGGAGGTAAGTGCCGCTAAATGAAGCTAAAACAGACTAAGCGTGTTTTAGCAATGGTTAGCGTCATGCAAACTCACACAAAACTGCTTACAACTGCTTAAAAATGCCTTAATCACTCTATATCCAACAGCCCTTTTTCTGCCCAGCAACAAAATAATCAGTGCTGCCAAGTCTCAAATCCTGAACACTGTGCTCTACAATTACACCAACATACCACCACACCATCGGAGCTGCAAGAATTACTGTTGTTTTTTCAAACTTATCATGCAGTCTGGTCTTTTAACATTAATGAAAAAAACATCAGTCCCAAGTCTCGAACCCAGGAACTCATACATTAGAGTCAGAGCATTGTACTAATACATTATCTGCACTATAGAAATTACTGTTGCTTTTTAAAACATATCATGCAACTGAGGCATATAACGATAATGAGAAAGCTCTGTGGAATCATTCATGTGTTGTATATAGACACACACACAGACACACACACACACACACACACACACACACACACACACACACACACACACACACACTCACACACACACACACACACACACACACACACACACACACACACATATGTGTGTGTGTGTTGTGTGTCTGTTGAAACATATATATGAAAATATAGATACATAATATGCATATACACATATAAATATATGAATGTGTATATGTATATATATGAAAATGTAGATACATAATATGCATATACACATATAAATATATGAATGTGTATATGTATATATCTATATATATATATATATATATATATATATATATATATATATATATATATATAAAAACATATATGTATATTTATATAACATGCAGTGTAGCCATACCTTAGTTCAACAAACCTGTACAAGGGCAGTATGGGGGGGGGGCATATATAGGCACATATTTGAAATACTGCTGTTATAAGGGAACATTTGTACAGCAACAGGGTACGTTTCAGCCAAAACTTCTGAAGGATATGAGGATGGGAACTGACATGTTATGTCATTATTCACTGACATAAATCCTTGGATCATCACAGTGATTTACCAGACAAATACAAATAAACTTGGGAACAGAACCAAAGTATGGGCTAAACATCTGGATATTCTGTCAAACGTCTGGCAGTGGAGAGGCATGCTCGAGAACCCTTAGTTCAATGAATCTGGCCCAATTCTGACAAAGTGGGGAGACAAACACATGACAATAGAGACGTATCCAACATGCGTGAGTAGATAAGCTGAGAAAGTTGCTGTACTAACACTGTTAGTCCTAACATATATTGAATGAAATATCACAAGTCTGGGACTCAATTGCGTCTCATAATATAGTGGCCCCAATCCTCACATCATCCGACTGATGCGTCAGGAATACACAACAGTTATAGGGACCAGACAAAAGGTATTGGCCAGACAACTGTAAATCCTACAAATATATGGACATAACACAGCATTATGGAAACTGCACTGAGCTACCAAGCACATCCAAACTATAAGCAGACTGACGTAACACTACCCAAGTCCAGCTCTGGGGCTGTACACATGCATTTGCAAAGATAACAGGCACTACAGGGATGTAACACCACTGGAAAACAGACACTGGTGTGAAAGTGCATACCCATATCCAATTGTACCACAGTCACAGTGACATACCAGTAAGCAAACTGAGCACAGCACTATAATGACAGTGTGAACACACATATCCCATTTGCCACTCACATACTACCCATACATATATTGCCCCAAGCCCCAGTGTAGTGTGAATCTTGAGGTGTTACAGGACATGTTACGGTCTGCCTGTACAAACATATAACAGCAGATAGGGAACCACAAACAGGAGCAGCATGGACAGTCAGATAGAAAGGGGCCATGCAACTCACATGTACCTCCCTCCTTACACAGCCCAAATAACATGTACACATGACACTAATGCACAATCCTGACAGTCTGTTAACAATGGCCAGATATACACAGACCTCTCAAATGTACAGTTCACCTCAGAAAGTACAGGCTCAGGGCTCATACCTATGGCCTCTTCCCTATCGTGTCTGTGGGTCTACTATATCACTGGGATGGTAGCAGGAATGAAAGCAAGAAATAATGATACTAAATACCTCTGAGCCTCATAATGCATGACAATTGGACAAAGCCTAACATAATTTGGGGACAGAGGCACAGACACAGACGTAGATTGGACATATTGCTGTTATAAATTGAGACAGTTGCGAATGTTACTGGTATGTTGTAACATCCTTTATGAGGAATATGTATTCAGTAATACCAATGGATGTTGGTATTTAATGACTGCATTCCCCAGAGTTCCCGACTGATTTTCTAAGGAAAACAACTTTCTGGGGAACAGACCAAACATAACAGGCAAACGTGTGGCCAGTCTGTGGACAGCATGCCAGTGGAGAGGTATATCAGAGACATATCACTGTCAGACATGAAGTCACTCACTAAATGCATGTCCAGACAAACCCTGTCAATCTATCAACCCTCTATGTGTATAACAGCACTAATGACACACAGTCTGCTCACAATTCTGGAGATATGTCCCCCATGTTCTTGGGCTGTCTCCACATGTCCTGTCCTGTGAAGTATTCCACCTACTGTCTGTGAATATGTAGTCCTCACACCTCTGTAATGTCCCTCGCACAGGCAAGGAAAAGGGGCAAGGTCCACATGAAGGACATCCCATATGTTGGAACTAGCAGCATTGTCCAGGCCAGCAGCACAATACTATGTGGGCACCTACATAGTTGGATGGTCTTAGCAATACCTGATGGGAGAATATCAACCCCTCAAGGTAAGGTGGAAGCCTGTAGTGGACAGCAGACATACACAACTACTATCATAGGTTGAATTAATCACTGGATGGGCCAGGAAGGAACAGGTGCCTTATTGGAAGCCATCTCACCTTGGTCTGCACAAGCAAATAAGGTCACTGATTATGTACCCTCCAGCTGTCTTTGAGTGCAAACTGGATACATCGACCAAGGCCAATCACTAGGCATTCCAGACATATGTCTGCAATTCCAGAGGCAGCACACATATCTCCTCTGTAATAGTGGTCAATAACACCACATACACATATGTCATAGATATAGGCAACCGGCTGCAGATCGGTGGCATGTAGACATGACCACCCTGTCCCCCCATAGGTACACATGTGCAGCACCTGCCTCCCTCTCATCATGTTCACACAGCAGGTCTGTAATGCCCTCTCAAAGGCAACACACAGAGGTCTCCATAAGCCTGATGCCCTTTCTGGCTGCATCCTACATGAACACAGGCATGGCTTCTCAGACCTATTCTGCAATGTAGTCTACCACTGCCTGAGCACCGGTATCATCCCATCTGCACAGAGGAGCCAGCAGTCTAGTATGTTCCGCTGCAAGTACAGCAGTGCACAGCGTAAAAGAGACAATGATCCAAAAATAAAAAAGCCAGCACAAAGGTGTATCAGGTGCAACTTTTAATAAAAAGTTAACACATACACACCGGTTTCGGCATACATAAAAAAGCCTTCCTCAGTGTAACTAAACCAAAGACCCAGCACTCCTTATATACACACACCCATGTATAACAAAGATCATTCATTGGCTGTTTACAATTGCTCATTCAATCCAGGGGGAATCAAACCCCCTAGTTTAATTATCCATCATTTTTCTTTATTATTAAGAATATTGTGCCAACCAATTTTATTAGTTCTGTCCCCCTTAAAAAAGGCCAAACATGTACAGGCGGCTAGGTATATGACTCAATCAGATGAACAGTTAGCAAAATAATTTCTAGACTAGTGTTACAACTACTGAAAGTTTTTGTCTGATTGATTCTAATACAGTGTGCACAATGGCCACAACTGTAATAGCCCTGAAGGACATCCCCCGATAAAGTAGATTGTTGAAGGGGGGCAACCATCTGAGCTGGCACCTTATAGTGATTAACATGAGATGTCAAAGACCTATCCCTCCTGAAACCAAAATGGCATTTGTCCCCAATAAATGTCCTGATTCACTCATCTGCTTGTAAGATGTTCCAATTCTGTTGTACAAATTCACAAAAAAACAATAGTATTCTGACCATATGTATTAATCATTCTGATAGGGGTTGATTCAGAAGTGGATTTATCTTTATATCGTAAGAGCTCCTGTCTATCCGTACCACTCACCTTCCTACATGCCATGGTGATTACTCCAGATTTATATCCACGTTCCTTAAATCTTCCAATCATATCCCTCTTGTGATGATTATGTTGATCCCTGTCAGAGCAAATGCGTTTTATTCTCATGAACTGAGACTTCGGAATATTCTGGATGATGTGGAGGATGATGGCTGCTGGCATGGAGGAGGGAGTTGTACTCAGGAAATTTGAGGAACACCTGTGTCTCCAAAGACCCATCGGTGTTTTGAGTTATGAGAACATCCAAAAGATAATTTAATTTAGATCTTGTGTACAAGTAAACTCAGTACCCCATTTATTCCCATTAAGGTAGTCCACAAATTCTTGTAAATACTCCAAAACCCCCTCCATATGAGCCAACAGTCATCCAGGTAACATTGCCAGATGTCCATTTCAGGCAAATAAAGATTGTGTAAGGGATCATATATAAGTTGCTCTTCTATAAAAGCCATAAACAAATCGGCATAAATGGGGGCAAAGGATGCCCCCATCACCATTCCCTTGGTTTGCCAGTAACATTTGTCCTGATAATAAAAAAACATTTTTAGTCAGGACATGTTCTGTCATGACCACTAACAAGGTATTAAATCCAGGGGGATATAGTTGGGCAAGTCCAAGCCAGTGTTCCACCACCAAAAAGCCTGCCCAATGGGGGATGTTAGTGTATAAAGAGACTACATCCAATGTACAAACAAGCCAATGGGATTCAACCTGAGCATCTGATGTAATTTGCAAAAACTCAGTAGTATCGCGGATATGAGATCTCACCAAAGGCAACAACGGTTTAAGATATTGTGTCAGAAACACTGCCAAAGGTTCCGTCAATGATCCAATACCCGAGACAATAGTTCGACCCAGCGGATTGGATAAAGATTTATGAATTTTAGGTAGCAAGTATAAGTATTGTTTTTTAGGGTCTGCTACAGTAAGATGTTTAGCAGTATTGTTGGATTTAATCCCCTCATCGACGGCCAATTGGATGAAATCATCAATCTGGTGTTTGAAATTACTAGTGGGGTCCAGTGGCATGGACATATAATACATGTGGTTATTCAATTCTCTCTGAGCTTCATTGTTATAAGTGTCAAAGTCCATCACCACAATGGCTCTCCCCTTGTCCTCTGGTGTGATAACAATATTGGTGTTAGATTTATGTTCCATTAATGCATCTTGTTGAATCTTTGAGAGGTTATGTGGTTTAATCTGGGTCTCACCATGATAAATGTGTAGATCTTTGAGGACACTATGTAAAAATAATTGAACCACTGGGTGCATAGGTGGCATAAAATTTGATCTCTGACAATAAAAAACATTATCAGTGGTACTAGTGTCATTATTCATATCTAAAAATAACATAAGATTCAAAGTTCTACTAAAAGTCAACAAATCAGTCACACAATCATTTTCAGGCACAAAGAAAGCTGGCACAAAATTCAACCCTTTGTTAAGGAGGTCAAGTTGCACAGGAGTCAAAGTCTGAGAAGAGATATTAAGGACATTCTTATGTTGTATTTGTTGCTCAGAATCTGAAGTAAAGTTTCCACATTTGATATGTTTCTTGTGTTTATGCCCCCCCACCCGTACGTCTGTGGTTCCTAAAGGGAATTTTGTGCTATTGTTAATACATTTTGGTCTAGCTGAGGTTAGGCCTGGGGGTGCCTCAGAGTCAGTATAAGAGGAAGACTCTTCCCCAGAGGTACCCATTGAAAATGAGCTGGATTTCCTTAATATCAATCTGGGACATTTCCTTTTGTTAGGTTTGGGACTCGCATTGGAAAATTTGGCACTCTTATATGGACCAAAAGGTCTACCCTTTTCATAGTCCATAAGATCCCTATTAAATTTATGTACCTTACATTCCTTTAGCTGTTTTTCCAAAGTTGAGAGTTCCTGTGCTAAGTGTTGTAAGTGAGTGGAATAATTTTTATGTCCTACAAATTTCTTCAACTGTTCACACAGTTTTGTAACTTTCAAAACGCCACCATCTATACATCGGTCATAATATGAAGTAAGAGCCTGAACAAACCCCATTGATGCCTGTTGTTGTATCCCTTCCCATGTTGTTTGTAATTCCTCATCTATATTATTGACCAAGGGCTGAATTCTCACCCATAATCCTCTGGGACTAATGTTTTTCAACATATAGGCTTTAAATAAATGCAAGTGCCAAACATTGGCTCTTAAGTGTTTCATGCTCCTAGACAACTGGCCAAACAAGTCCTGACAATCCAAATCCAATTATACTGATTCCTGCCCCTCTGAACCCATCACTTGAGCCCCTACTCCAAATATGCCTAAATTATCCTGATCAGATAATATACCTCTAAGCAACTGGTTAAGGTCCATGGTGAGGAAAAATAACTGATCAGTAGACCAGAACAAAAACTGTTTCAGTACCAAATGGGAGCACACATCCCCTATTTTTATTTGAGCCAAAGGAAAATTTACCAACAAGAAAATTCAAATAATACCAATAATAATGCTTCCAAATGGAGTACAATAATAGCCTCCACCACCTCCTGAACTCAATAAATGATGGTGCTACATCACACCACAGATGAATGCCAGAACAGTTAGTATAAAACAACCATCAAAACTCTGAATAAAATACTTTAGTATGACAATACTGTGTTCTGGAAAAATCAATATTATTCAATGGAGTACTATGATAGCCCCCACCCTATGAGATCCAAAGTGGTGCAATGTGGCTCCAATATAGAAAACTAAATCCTGATAAATAATATGTATAAATGGCTACAATAGATGGGTAGAAGGGGTCCCAAATAGCTTCTATAAACAAGGATAGAGGCAGGAATGGAAAGGTCATATGATGCTTATATGCTGGAAAACACCAATAATGTTACTACCCAAAAATCAAATAGAGATCATGGTGAAAGTCAAAATGGTTTAAAGAACCAAAAATATCAGCCATAAGATCAAATTACTATTATTTAAGTCCCCTGAAAAATGATATTGTCTAATGTAACTGATCTGTACTACTAATAATCCCCAGTGTAAATGTAGTGCATGTGTAACAAAATCAGAAGTCCAAAAAACAACAGTACATATATATCCCAAGTCAAAATGACTATATCAAACAATCAGTACATAAAATTGGGTTGGTCTGCCCTCATAAGGTGGTTCAAAAAATGTGCATGAACATATGAATCAAACAAACACTGAAAAAGAGGTTATAACCATATGCTAATAATGCGTGAATATTACTTATTACTGTATGGTTCAAATATTGAGAAACACAAGCTGTAAATGCATATTTCCTAAATCATCTCTCATTACAAATAAGTTGTAACCATATAGGATATAAATATGAACCGATGCAGGTATAATTCAAGTGCTGAAAAACGCCCCACATAAACATATAAATCATAACTTCTCACGCATTACAATGTTCAAATATAAATGACCAATACTGAATGAAAATGTGTCCAAATGAATCTATTGTGGAAAGATGTTTCAAAACTCAAAAAATGGTAACACTACAGAAAAAGTTCCACATTATTAATTCAGTCATGGTCCAAATTTCCTGCATTCATGAAGTCGCAAATCGGAAAAGTATTCAGCTGGTTCACTGTGTCAGATGCGAGTATCCAAACACCAAAAGTTGAAATCCAAAGTCATATAATCCCACTATATGAAGAAAAGATAGTTCCAACCAGCAAAATCATTTCCCGATGGTTAATCCATTTAATAAAGAAGTAATACATGCAGAAACAAGCTAAATGTGCTCATACACTAAAGGTCCAAACCCATATAACAATATGAAACAAAAATTACCACAATGTTCCTTAGTCCCAAATGTAATCGCTACATGTACCTCATGAGAGTGATCTGAGGTCACACGAACCACCACATTCATATGAATATACAGTCCAAACACATACCAAAAATTGTGTACAAAATTCAAAGCAACTATAGCTTACGATAGGGAATAGCACACTCGTAATTCCAATGACAGCTCCATGTTGCCAGACCTATAGAACAAGCCAATATGTTTGCCCTACACAAAATATAATCCAAAGATAGCTAAATCTCCAATTCAATACGAACAGACAGTCCCAGAACCAAAGATGATGTCTGAAGTTCAAAACATGCTATAACTTCCAACGAAAGCAGCACGCCAATGAGTTAGGTATGCATCTCACAGCAAACCAAATACAGAACGTTCAAAACAAGGATAACAAAATCAATATAGAAGAAAATATCAGCAGGGGAAAAAAACAAAAAATATATAAAATGAACTCGAGGATAAGGCAAGGAGTACTCATATAGAGCATCACATAATCTCACCTACACCAAAATGGCTGACAGCAAGGGACAGAGAGACAGACAGAAAGGAGCTAGAAAACAAGTTATGCATTAGCATGAATCTTCTGAAGATAGAAGTCCGAAACTGAAATGTATGCCATTGCTACATGACAGCAGTCCTCAATGACATGGCCAAAAAACACAGTACTCTCCAGTTAATATAATAATATGATATTAATATCCAATAGGAGATACATAAAAACATACAGCTCAAACACCAAGAATAGGATAGTGTAGTACTCAGAGTCCCAGCTTTGCATGCAGGGGTGCATGGTTTGAATACTACAATAGGCAACTGAATTTTACACAGAAAAGCAATGTTAAAAGTACTAACTTAATAGTACAATATGTGTTAATTTTTTTGTCAGCCAGGGTAGTGTAGCTGGTGTAACATGGAAGTGTGAGTGCATATAACATGTGATACCTCCCATGTATATACAAGTGTCCCATACAGTACAGTCACACCTCTTGCTACTGTAATGACAGCACATAGAAGCATGTTATGTAAAGGAAATCATATGCACTTACTAAATGAAGTCATTATTCTGCTATTTTATAAGACTGGAATGTGAACAATGATTACCAGTGCTCAGGTATACTTAGCAAGTTTAAGCATTGCGCAAAGATGAATGCTAACCAGCAGTTAGCTCAGCTAACTGGATATGCGTACTGGTAAGCATTGCTAAGCGAAGCCTGCATGGTATAAGCACCTGTTTGTTTAACCATGTATTAGCATCAAATACCATTGCACAAACCCGCTTAAAGGCACTCAGAATTGCCTTAATCACTCTGTCTCCACCCACCCTTGTTCTGCCCAGCAATAAAATAAACAGTCCTTGCAGGTCTTGAACCCAGGATCCTATACACCCTACCACTAAGCCATCTGAGCTGTAGGATTGCCTGATGTTACATACCATGCATTACAGCCAGTTTACAAAAGGGAAGAAACACTGTGGAATCAGGAATGATTGGCATTTACAAATATGAAAAGAAACATATATATATATAGAGAACTATATATGTATGGAGATACAGATATATTAGCAATAAATACTGAGGTGTGTATGTATGTATGTATGTATGTATGTATATATATATATATATATATATATATATATATATATATATATATATATATACACCAGTGGCGGCTGGTGACTTCAAATCAAAGGGGGGCTGCAGGAGACAGCTGAATGGGTGGGGTCAATAGAAAGGGGAGAAGCTATGCTCAAAACCACAAAAACTAACTAAATACACTGCCCTGGGTGCCAAACCGTCATTATGAGAGTCCAATCAAGACAAAATGAAGTGTAGAAGAATAAAAATATTTCAATGCATTGGCTGCATGACAGCTTACTTAATATCTAGATAGAAACAAAAAAGTTGTGAGGCATGAAAAAATAAATTACTTTTTAAATATATTAATGGAATGCCAGTCAAAATCAAGTATAAGAAAAACAAGCAGCACTCAACTCAAACCACTTCCTGCACTGCAGTTCTAATTATAATTTATATTCAGCTTTATTAAAGTACCAAGTAACATGCTGAAAGTAGAAATCTCTGATGCCCCCACTTGTAAAAATGTTTCTTATCCAAAAAAAGACCTGCTGCCTGACAACTATCTACTTGTTTCATGGGGAAAACATGATCAAAGTAAAAAATGAAAAGCAAACAAGAAATAAGCTCAAGATACATTGCTTAAAAGGATTACTGTACAGGTTATGGACCACATGATTGGCATTCTGTTTAGTTTACGGGTAAAGCCTGCAGAGATGACTGGAAGTCTTCAAGTGTAATAAACTTCTTAAAATAATGTAATCTGTCCTTTATTACAAATACTGTCATATGCATTTCAATACCCAAGGCTTATACATTATCTAGTTAAGTATTCTCTACATGGCAACAACAGAAAGGCTTTCAATGTTGGCAATTCTTTAACAGTATGCTTATTAAAGCTTACTTGCATCTTACGATCTCAGCCAAGCTTACCTGATGGTCATTAAAGTATTGCTACTTAAACACAGAGCAACAGGCACTTTGAGTAATAAGCATAAATCAACAGTACAAAAAATATGACAGAAACCAGACCATTCTACAAAAATCAAGGACAGATGAAAAGCCACTCTAGTACTTGTGTCTACCTTGGATGGGGGGGGGGGGTACTCTGCACATTTACACTGCATAACTACTCTTTGCCTTGCTTCGACACATCCAGAGTCACTACATGGGGGAGTGGGGTGCAACAAGTATGTCACAATTTGAAATGTCTCTGGCTGACTGTGATGGTCCTGACACATTTGTCATACCTCTCAACCTCAGAGCAAGAAATCTGGACAAAGCCATACAAAGAAGTGGGACAAAGGCCCAAAAATAAGGACAATTTTTAAATATTGCTCTTATAAGCTTATAAAGATAATAGAATAGGTCTTGCATTAGTATGAATTTTCTGAATGGTATGAAATCTGAAACTCAAATGTCTGCCATTATATTCTAACTTCAGTCTTTAATGATTTGTCACTCATTTGCCAAAACCCCCCCCACAATTTTATGAAAAATGGACTAAAAATGTGATATAAAAATATAAAATAGCCACACAATACAGCTGGGAACCTGTCAAAGAAGGGACACTTTAATATTAGTACTGCTAACTTGAGCAGCTGACAAAATAAAATAATCTACATGCATTTCTGAAATAAAAGTAATCTATAACTCTGATTATTACAGTTATTTCTTAATTGTAAACCCTCCATGTTTTCTTCCAAAATTGCTATTTTGCGGAGGGATTATTAGGGGAAGAGCAACATTTTGAGCCAAAATCAGGGACAGTTGAGAGGTCTGGCTATGCCTAATTCTATAAAGCAATTTGTTTGCATGCACCTCTTAACCTGTTAATGCAATAAATCTGGACAAGGCCAAATATATTGGGGGAACATATAAACAGTAGTAAAAATTGCTCTTGTATAAACTGAGACAGTTGATAGAACAACAGGTCTTACTTTAGCATGCATTTTTCTAAAGGTTATGAAGTCTGAAACTCAGTGTGCCATTATTTAGTGACTTAATTCCTAAATGATTTTGCCAGAAAACCACAAATTTTATGAGGAACAAACCAAAAATAAGAAGCAAAAATCTATTAATTCTTTGAAAATCTGGACAGTTGGGAGGTATAGTTCATCTGGGGCTGTCTTTAAGTTTGCCACCCTTCCCCGTCACAAAATCATGGTCAAATGGAGCCTCCCCCTGCACCCATTCCAATGATCCAGTACTTGGCTATTTCACTCCATTTACCATAAACACTAATGTGCATACTGATTTACTTCTATGATGATTTGGACTTCATTTGAAAGTTTTATTTTGCATTTTACAGCACAAATACTAAGACATCTGCTAAACAAACTTAGCATTAAAAATTCTCTGCCCTTGAAACTCACATTCATTGAAACAGCATTGAAACCCACATTCAAAGAAAATACATTTTACCAGTGGCAGAACTGCCCAATTCAGAACATCTTTCCAGTAAACAATGAAACAAAATGCATGCACCCATAATGACAAAACTGCCCAATTCAGAACATTTCCATAACAGAAGGCACCCCAGCCAAGAATCAAACCTGAGAACCTGCATCTGTGAGGCAACAATGCTACCACTGCACCATCAAATATCAAGCGTTGCAACATTTAGAAACCACAGATATGAGGAACAGATCAGATCAAATATGAGGCAAAAATCTGCAACTTTTTTACAAATGGTGGTGGGTAGGGAATTCAGGTACTTAACACCTGCATACAAGGTACGGGGTTCAAGCCTGAGGTATTCCACACCACCATGAGTTTGTTCTAGCCGCCAGTATATAGTAACTGGGGCATTCATACACACACACACACACACACACACACACACACACACACACACACACACACACACACACACACACACCTTTGTTCCATAGTGCGATGTAGATCCCATCCCTTTGTTCCATAGTGCGATGTAGATCCCATCCCTTCGTTCCATAGCTGTCTGCGATGTAGATCCCATCCCTTCATTCCATTACATCCATAGCTGGTGCATTACGTCCGGGCACATCCACCACGTGAGATCCCTGACGAGACTCCTGGAGCACATCCACCATGTGAGATCCCCGATGAGACTCCAGCCTGCTGACGTTGCAGTCCGAGTTTGATCCGTTTCCAGTGACAGTCTATGCAGTTAAAACTGCATAGACTTCTGGAAGCTCTGTTCTTACATGTTTCCCATTCCAGACTGCTTCTGAAACAGTCTGCGCATGCTCCAGACTGTCTCAGCAGCAGTCCGGACTAGTGTGTATGCGTGAAAGTCCGTGAATTTTTAATTTTTTTTATCTTTTATTTTTCTTTTATTTTCTTTATTTTACAGCTGGGGGGGCTGCAGTCTGGCAGTCCACACATACATATATTGATATATATATATATATATATATATATATATATATATATATATATATATACATGTATGGGGATACAGATATATGTAAGGGAACGTATAAAAGTGAAAATGACAAATACACACTCACACACACACACACACACACACACACATATATATATATATATATATATATATACACACATAATATTTCTCTATAACATGCAGTGCTGTCATAACCCAGAACACCTTAGTACAAGGAGTCTGGACCAAGCCAGACAAAGTGGGGAGACAAGGGTATGGAAATAGGAACACATTGGTAATAATTGGGTAGATAAACTGTTGATGTTGTTGCTGTAACACTATCTGTCCTAACATATGTTGAATGCAATATCAGATGTCTAAGAAATCAATTGCCTGTCATTATGTAGTGAGTACATTCCACATATTATCTCCATGAATTGTCAGCAATACACACCTGCCATGGGGACCAGACTGAATATATGAGCCAGACAACTATATGTCCTATGAACACCTGGAGGGTTGAGACCTATGAGCACAGCTATGTAACATTAGGGAAACTACACTCAGCTGACAAGAATGTCACCAAGTGTTCTATCAAACTGAGAAACAGTCATTTTCCAAAACAGTACCCTACTACTGTCTACATAGTGAAATGTATTAAAATGTACAGCTGTAGAACTTTCTTCTTTAATATCTCTCACATGTTCTCACAGCCTAATATTGTAACCCTTCTTACTCTTCCCCACATAAAATTTGTTACAAGGGCATATAAGAGCATTCTCTATACACCAACATCTTGACTGTACAGAGTTCAACATGTTGTCCAGCATTTGCCCTCATATTTGTGGCCCCTACCCCACATGTGGGATTCCACAACATCTCTGGGATGATAGCAGGAATGACAGCACTAAATAATGATAGACCATACCTATCAACCTCTTACTGCATGACATCTGGACAAAGACTGACATAATTGGGGGACAGAGGCCCAAAAACAGGGCCATATTTGAAATATTGCTGTTATATACTGATAAAGTTGCTGGTGTTACAGGGTTTGTTGTAACATATCTTTCTGATGGAATATGAAGTCAGAAACTCAAACAGATGTTGGCATTTACTGATTGCAATCACAGAGTATGCTACTGATTTGTCAAGGACAACACCTGTCTGGGGATCAGACCAAACATAACAGGCAAACCTCTGGCCATTATGAGGCTAGCCCTACAGTTGAGAGCTATGCAGTTACATAATTTTGTCAGACTTGAAATCCATGCAGAATTAGCACGTCCAGATAATCCCTGTTAATCTAGCAGTATTCAAACCATATAACAGCAATACTCACATTCTGTCCCTAAATCTTGAACCTCCTCCACCATTTGGTTGGCCTGTCTCCACAAGTCTTGTTGTATGAGGTATTCCCACCTGCCATCTGTAACACTGTAGCTCATACACTTCCAGGATGTCTTCCTAACAGGGAAGGTAAAGTGCCAAGGCCGACATGAAGTACTCAAGTATAGGAGTGTGTTGCCATGACATTGACTATTGGAATAACTACACAGCTGCTCTGCATGCAATTAGCAAATGGGGAACACCAATTGGTGCACAGGCCATCACCTGGTCATGACCATTACCTACAAAAGTCAAGCTGCCACCTATTCAAACCAGCTCTATACCTGCATGTGACACAGAGAGAGAGAGAGAGAGAGAGAGAAAGACTGCAATTCAAGATACCAAACCTGAAGATATTACCCAATCTACTTTCCAAAAAAAGGTATGTGAAACATGTAAACATGTAACTGAATGCAGTAGGTGGTCTGCCATCATGGGAAATAGGAGGTTGAAAGAATATGTCTCAACAAGACTTGCTGTACTGCTGAACAGCACCTATATCAATAGCATCTGGTCTGTCTGCAGTGACACAGAACACAGCGCAGGCCCTTGACACACCCCAAGAAAGGACAGCTGACATATGACAACTACTGCAATGTCTGTCAAACACTATTGGCTGTGCCACTGCTAGCCCAGCTACAGGGATGTTGTACATATCCATATGTTACATGTGAATATAACTATGATACACATGGTTGCCTTGCAAATATAAGAGAATTATATAGAGCATGTGCAGAGTAAAGTAATGGTGCAGAAGTGTGTGTTGAAATGCATGTGATATAGTGAGTTCATACCATTTAACTGTACAGTGTTCCGCTGGACAATAAGCACGTGTTCCTGATATCTGTAGTCACTTACACATAGAGTTGTGTTATGTCAGGCAAACCACTGACAAGTCTGTGAGCAATGACATTGTAACATAATAGCCTAGTTATAAATGCCGGACACCTCCAGGTTATCACTGTGATGGCAAAGCCTACTGTGCAATCAACTTTCTTATGTATGTTACAGCAATATTAATACAGTGTCAATATTGATGTGCCTTTGCCACCCATTTATGTGTGCCATTGTCCAGATGTCCTGCTATAACAGGTTGAGAGGTATGACTGAGCAGCAAGACAGTAAATACAGTGTGCCATACTAACATATTACAGAAATGCATACCAGGCATCACCTGTGCACATGTATGTAAGCTTATGTTCAGCTGGAAGGCACAAAACAGCTTACATGGGTTGCAAGCAGACAGGTAAATAAGTTGTGCATGTTGTACATATGTGTAATATCAGTTCCCGTGCATACAACAGATATACATGTCTACAGCTACTGGTTGCTGCATTGCCCTGACACTGATATGGGTACTAGAATAGGCGTGATTATCAGGTTGTAATCGGAGAAGTGTCCAACTGTATGACTGTCTGTCCATGCCTACCACAAACAGCTATATGAACACCTACATACAGTGGATATCAAGAGTGTACACACCCCTGTTGAAATGCCAGGTTTGTGTGTTATATGAAAACGAGACCACAGAAAATCATTTCAAAACATTTCCCACCTTGAATGTGACCCATAACCTGTACAATTCTATTGAAAAACAAACAAATTTGTTAGGGGAGAAAATATAAAACATAAAAAACATACTATAAGCTGGTTGCATACATGTGCACACACTTAAACTAATACTTCGTTGATGCACCTCTTGTAATCACAGCATTCCGTCTTCTTGGGTACACACACGCCATCAATTAAAGAGACTCTGATTAACCCCAAATAATGTTCAGCTGTCCTATTAGGATTAATTTGACATTTACCCAGTTGCCTGCTACAGCAAAAGCCATGTTTTGCAGAGAGCTTACAAAGCATCAAAGGAATCTCATTGCGGAAAGGTATCAGTCAAGGGAAGAGTAGAAAAACTATCCACAACACTGGATATACCATGGAATACAGTGAATGCAGTCATCAAACAGTGGAGAAGATATGGGACAACAGTGATGCTGCAAACACCTGGACGTCCATCCAAAATGGATGAAATGACAAGATGACAACTGGCCATTGAGGCTGCCAGGGGACCTAGAGCAACACTGAAGGAGCTGCAGGAATGCCTGGCAAGTATTGGGTGTGTACCACATGTGACAACAATCTTCTGTTTTCTCCATATGTCTGCCCTATGAGGTAGGGTTGCAAGATGGAAGCCTTTTCTTACACAGAAAAATGTACAGGGCAGGACAAACATTGCCAAACACTATATCAAGTCTCCCAAAAGCATGTTGGACAATGTGTTATGGTCTGATAAGACCAAGTTTGAACCTTTGGCCCACAATTCCAAAAGGTATGTTTGGCCCAAAACAACACTTTGCATCACCAAAAGAACACCATCCCCCCAGTGAAGCATAGTGGTGGCAATATCATACTTTGGGGTTGCTTTTCTTAAGCTGGAACTGGGCCTTTAGTCAAGGTGGAGGGAATTATGAACAGTTCCAAATACCAATCATTTTTGTCCCAAAACCTTCAGTCATCTGCTAGAAAGATTAAGATGAAGAGGGATTTTACCTGTCAACTTGACAATGACCCCAAGCATACATCCAAATCAACAAAATAATGGCTTCACCAGATGAAAATTAGTTTGGGAATGTGTGTGCCAGTGCCCAGACCTACATCCAATAGAAAATCTGTGGGATGACCTGAATAGGGCTGTGCACAAGAGATGCCTTCACAAATTGACATATTTGTAGCACTGTTGCAAGGAAGAGTGGGCAACTATTGCCAAGTAAAGATGTGCCATGATGATAGACTCCAACCCAAGATGACTGAATGCTGTAATTATCTCAACAGGTGCTTCCACAAAGTATTAGTTTAAGGGTGTGAACACTCATGCAACCAGCTTATTGTACGTACTTTAATTTGCATATGTTTTCCCATAACAGACTCTTACATTTTCAATTGACTTGTACAGGCTATAGGTCACATTAAAGGTGGGAATTGTTTTGAAATGAGTTATTGTGGTGTCATGTTATGACAGCACAAAGACCAGGCATTATAACAGGGGTGTGTAGACTTTATATCCACTGTAGCTGTATGAAGTCAGCAAAACCTGACCTGAAAATCCCACGTCCACCAAGGTGAGTAATACCCTTTGGTGGACAGCAGCAATACACAAACCACATAATAGGTTGCTATATTGGCTGTACAGAGCCACATAGCTCCAGGCAACAACTTGGAAGCATGTCCACCTCTATCTGAATAAGCATGTAAAGTCACAGGTGACTCCCTGTAAGGCAAACTATGAGTAGAAATCAGGCATATCCACACAGCCAAGACCAATCACAAGGGTGTCTCCACATAAGTTGTCAGTCTCAGAGGCAACAACACGATTCACCCTGTACTGGTAGTAAATCACACCTCAAACACACATGTCATTGCTATAGGCAACCTGCATCAGACCGGTTAGGTGTGAACATCACCCCCCCCTTCCCCCCATCTGTATAGGAGGATTTGCACATCAACCACAACCCTACCCTCATCAACACTGAACAGGTGCATAACTGCCTACTGAAAGGCAACAACAACAAGTCTCCATGGGGCCTGATAACATCCCTGTTTGCATCCTACATGAACTCGGGCATGTGCTCACAGTTCCATCACACACTGTAGTCAAACACAGCCTCAGTACCATCCACACCCCATCCACATGGAAGATGACCCTGTCATCCCTCTACTCAGAAATGAATGGGGAATATAGGGTTATTCAATTAACATCATTGGGGGGAATATGACACATCAGGGCCAGGAGTGCAATGCAAGCTGATATTGTGTTGATAGATTAGAGGGGTATGGTGCAGTTGTGTGTGGTGGCAAGAAATATCCACTGTTGATTAGCAATTTCTGTCCATCCTGTTGACAACTGTATGAGGTCCTATGATGTGCTTCCCTGTTTGTCTTCCAGGTGGTAGGCAGCATCCTAGGTTTCCACCATATATAGAGGCTGAGACAACTATCTTACTAGAAACCATCATCCATAACCATGGAGTCATGTTTGGCTGTAGCCAACAACATCTGTGGGAGAGGACCGTCCTGTGGAATGACCTAGTCCTCAGGGTAAACTATGTTGGCCTGCAAGCACGAACCTACGAGCAGGTCTGTCATTGTGCACCCGACCTCAGACACAATGCCCGGTGAAGGGCTGCTGCTGTAGCCAGGGTCTGCTTAGCTACAGGTGGGGGCCCAGCCATGCAGGCCCCACTGACACTCACTGAGGAGCTTCATACCAACCTTGGGGCACCCACCACAACCATACAACAGGATCCAGAATCCAGCATTGTGGAGGTGGGTGGCATCCAAACAATGGATGAGGAGCGTGCAGGTAAGGCCCCAGTGCACATTATTAGAGCACTGTAACATACATAGTTGTATCTGTAGACTATCTACATGCATATGCCAGATAAGATAGTTGTGGACGAGGTTTTGTAATGCACAGAAGTGCACATCTATGGTGATGTGCAACATATTTTGTAGTACTGGGGGTTGTACTGTTAATGTGCAGAAAAAAGAAGTCATGTCTTACCATAGCATTCCATCTATGTTGCTGATATTCTTCCATTCATCACTGATGGGTCAGTTCTGAGCCCTCGGAACCATGTCGGCCAAATGCCAAGCTCTCATGCCACCAAAAAACTCTTGAGCTAAGCTGCTACCCACAATGCCCTTCTCCCAATTACCTCAGATCGAGTTTGCAAGAGACAAAATATAGAAGGAGAGGCCACTTCTGTGCAACACAACCTTAGAGACACCACTAGGACCCATAAGATCTGCCAGGAGCCTATGGAGGGGGATGGAGGGAGGGATATGATGAATGGAAGAAGATCCACAACATAGATGGAACATTATGGTAAGACATAACTTCTTTACCTAATGTTGTTAATCATCTACCATTCATCACTGATGGGATAGAATCCCAAGCTACCTGATAGACCTGGGTGGCCCTTATGGCAGAGCATTCCTGAGCACCATAGAGCCAAAGGCAGCTCTTCCTCTGGAACTCACATCCAATTTGTAATGCTTGACAAAAGTGTGAGGTTTAGCCCAAATGGCTACTGCTCAGATATTATCCATTGTGGCTCTAGAATGAAAGGCTACCGAGGTAGCAATAGCCCTAGTAGAATGAGCTTTGACATTATTAGGCTTGGGCTCATTAGCACAAGTGTATGAAAGGGATATACAATCTCTGAGCCACTTAGATAAGGTGACTTTAGAAATGGCATTTCCCATCCTGGGGCCAGAGAAGGAAATGAAAAGTTGGTCAGACTTTCGAAAAGATTTTGTCCTGTCCAGATAAAAATGTAATTGTCTATGCACATCCAAGGAATGCAGTCAGCATTCACCTTTGTTGGAAAAATTAAGAAAAAACACTGGAAGTTCAACTGATTGGTTCATGTAGAAGTCAGAAACCACTTTGGGAAGGAAAGATAGGTTAGTGTGTAGAGATACTCTGTCATTATGAAAAATGAGATAAGGTCTTTTGACACATAGTGCTTGTAATTCGGAAACCCTTCTGGCAGAAGTAATAGCCACCAAAAAGAGAGATTTCCAGGAGAAAAATTTGAGATCGCATTTAGCAGCAGGTTCAAAGGGGGATTGAGACAGGGCCTGCAGTACAAGCGATAAATTTCATGTTTCCAAAGGGGATTTGATAGTAGGTCTACTGTGAAACATTCCTTTGAGGAAGGTTTTGCACAGTTGAGTGGACATAAATGGGGTACTTTGTAAACCGTTGTGAAAATTAGAAATAGCTGCTAAATTAACTCGTATAGTAGATGCAGACACTCCGTTGTGAAACAATTCAGTTAGATACTGAAGAAGAAGAGAGGCAGGGGCTGCAAAAGGATCCAATCCTCATTTTTTGGACCAGAAAGAAAACCTTTTCCATTTATCTCTGTACAGTTTCCTGGTGGATGGTTTGTGAGAGGCCAGAATAATGTCACTAAAATTAGAAGGCAGGGCTTCTTGCCTGGTGACTAACAGAAGTGGAGAAGCCAAGCTGTCAGCTTAAGACTGAACAAATTTGGTGGTGTCAATCCTTGGGGGATGAGATATCAGATCTGGATGGGCATCCAGAATCCATGGAGGATGTATCAGGTGAGGCCGGAGAAAGGGGAAGCACACTTGATGGGGCCAGAATGGGGCAATGAGGATCACCATGCATCTCAACTGAGTTGCTTTCTTTAGAAACAGGCGTATCAAGGGAATCAAAGGATAGGCGTATAGGAGACCCATGGGCCAATCACGGGACACAGCATCTCTGGTGACTCCCTCCGGGGAAATAGGGCAAAGTAGCTGCTGCGTTTGCTGTTCGTGGGAGAGGCAAACAGGTCACAGCAAGGCTGGCCCCAACAGCTGAAAATTTTTGCCACTATCTTGGGATTGAGAGACCACTCATGAGGGAGCAGAATGCACCTGCTCAGCTTGTCTACAATCACATTGGACATCCTCGGAATGTGCATTGCTATCAGAAAATGGTTGGAAGCTATCACACATTGCCAAATTCTCATGGCCTCTTGGTATAGAGGACATGACTTGGTTCCCCCTTGTTTATTGATGTACCAGACTACTGACATATTGTCTGACTGAAACACAATCATTCCAGATGGAAGGAGTGGGTGGAGTGCTTGCACTCCTAACAGCACCGCTCTTAACTCCAGAACACTGATATGCAGATTGGCCTCCAAATTCGACCATGTGCTTTGGAACATCTTTCCCTGAAAATGGCCCCCCCCCCCACCCTATCAGGGAGGCATCCATGGTCACAGTGGCACAGGGCTGAGGGGACTAAAAAGGACGGTACCAAATTTCCGATTTTGAACTCATACACCAAAGGAGATCCTGCTTGCACAAGTTGGTTTTGAGAATCTGTGAGTCTAGAAGATGCATGTTTGACCACTGAGACAGAAGGAGCCATTGCAAAAGCCTCATGTGTAACCTCTCAAGGGGAACTATAGGGATGGCAGCAGCCATAGACCCTAGTGCTTGGAGAATTTCCCTTGCTGACACCTTTTTCTGGCAGTATATCACACGCAGTTGTAATCTTAGTCTCTGAAGTCTGTGGGCTGGAAGAGATACCAGGCAAGAGTGAGTGTCAAATACTGCCCCTATAAACTCCAGTTGTTGTGTGGGGTCTAAGTTGGATTTTTCCAAGTGTACAGTTATGCCCAAGGAATCCACTGGAGAAAGTGTGTAGTGGAGAGCCATTGTCAGGAGACACTTGTTGGGGGTGGAGAGGAGCCAATCATCCAAATATGGAAATGCCTGGAATCCTAGAAGTCTCAGATTAGCTGTTACCACTGCTAAACATTTCATGAAAACTCTGGGGGCCATTGATAGACTGAATGGCAGTGCACAGAACTGATAGTGATTGGCTCCTAGCTGGAAGCGAAGGAGACTCCTGGAGCGCTTGTCAATTTTGGTGTGGTAATACGCATCCTGGAGGTCTATCGAGCACATCCAATTATCCTCCCTCAGAAAGGGGAGGATGGATTGAATCGTAACTATGCGGAACTTGGTTTGAACAACTGATTTGTTTAAGTGGCTGAGATCCAAAATGGGTCTCCAGTCCCTGGTCTTTTTTGGCACTAAAAAGAATCTTGAGTAAAAGCTGGATCTGCAATGGTCTGGAATGACTTTTTGGATGACTCTTTTTTGACATAGCTTTGATATTTCTGAAGCTGCTTCTTCCCTTTGATTGGGTGGAACATCGGGAAGGTTTTGGGGAGGTTTGGAGGGGAGGATAATGGGATGTAGTAGCCTCTGGTGATTATTCTCTGCACCCATCGATCATTTGTAATAGAGCGCCAGGGAGTTTGGTGCAGAGACAAATGACCCCCGACTGCTTCCAGAGGAAAGCAGTCGGGCAACACTTTAGGAGTGCTGATAAGACTATCCAGAGAAAGAGTCTCTGGAGTCTTGATTCTGTGGACCCCCTCTGCCCCTGAATGGGCGTCTTCCACCACTGTTACCCCCTCTGCCTCTGGGGGAATCCTCACCATGTGCGTTTCGAAAAGTACCCTGCAATTTCTTTTGCCAGATTTTTCTACTCCTCTGGATCCTAGAAAATTAACACTGAGGTTTGGAATAACACATGCCCACGGCAGACAGGGTCTTTCCATCTTGTTTGCACCTGGCCAGAGTGTCCTTCACTTTAGAACCAAACAAGGAGGATGGTTTAATAGAGGTATTCAAAAAGGAGGACTTAAAGGGGTCTGTGAGGTCACAAATTGCATCCAGGCATGACGCCTCATGACAATGCCTGCACCCGCAGCTCTAGATGCCCCTTCGGTTGCGGGGGATAGCAGCCTCATGGACGAATTGGATATGGATTCAAGGGTGGCAAGTTGAGAGGCAACCTTGGCTCACACCTCATCAGAGACTTGACCCATGAGAGTTCCAGAAAGCTTGGTGAATAGATCTCTTTGGAGCCTCGTGAAATGTGCCAGGTAGTTCAGAGACCTAACAGCAAAGGTCGCTGAAGCAAAATCTCGGTTACCCAATCTTTCCACCGCCTGAGATTCTGTACTGGGGGGTGAAAAGCAGGACTTTCTTCCTCTAGGTCCTTCTTTGTGGCCGCCACCACCACCATCGTGTCAACTGGCAACCCCTTCGACCAGTGTGGGTGTTCCTCAGGCAGGAGTATCTTATCCGGTCTCCTAGGTATGGCATCTATGGAGTCAGAATTCTGCAAGCATGCTGCATGACCAGTTGTATCAGCATTTCGGCAGGTGGGTTCACCCAAGAAGTAGAAGGCCGGGAGCGAAAAGCCTGCAAGAGCACGGATTCCTCCAAGGAGGGGTTGGAGGACTTCCAGCCACCTTTCTGTTTTAGAATTTCAAGGATGTCTCCAAATGCATCAGGGGGTGACCGTGGGGACCCCTCCCCATCACCGTAACCCATGTCCTCAATTAGCGACTCTTCAGGCGAGACCATGTGCCTCATCTTCCACTTCTGGTTCCGACGGGGTCCCTCAGTGGGATTTACCAAGGAAGACTCGGAGGAAGGGGCATCCTGAACAGGGATATCCTGAGGCTTTTCCTCCTGGTGTCCCGGGGAGGTGGCCCATGGAAGCTGCAGTTCAGAGGGGAACAGAGGGGAGTTCCGATGTCAGTGGAGCTCTTGCAGAGCCAAGCACTCTCTCCATCATCTAGAAAGCAGGCCTGCCCGAAGAAGAGTGGGAGTCCAGAACCGAGTAAGACAACCTTGGAACAGGGGTCACACCATGCAACGTCAGACCTACTCCCATAGATGGAACCTCCAGCAAGATCGGAGCCGGCGAAATTCCTGGAGACGAGGACGGAACCGATAAAACAGTCGGTACCGTGCTCTGCACAGAGGAACCCACCCGCAACCATGAGACGGAGGAAGGGTCGGTTCCGATGGAACCAAAAACCAAGGAGTCGACCTCGGAGCCTCAATGACAGGTATTGTAGGTGCCGAGGGAGGGCAATCTACCACAATAGTCGGAACAGTAAGCTTCGGTACCGGGAGGTCTGAAGGAGGAGTATACGTAGGGGTACTAGGAAGAACAGTACCCAGTCCCAAATGGGGATGATTCTGAGATATGCTGGGAATCCCTCTGGCTGTCAACAGCTGACCCAGCAAGCGCACCACATCATGTTCAGATAGGCTACTGGTGGACCTAGTGGAAACTCCTGAGGGAGAATCTGGCTGGTCCAAAAAGGGACTATAAGCATGTCCTGTGAACGGGTCCATGGAAGGTGAGTATCGGGTATGTGATGTATGGGAAAATGGCACCATAGTCTTTAGTTTGGAGACAGGTAGTAAGGGCGATGATATGGTTGGCTCCAATAGGGTACTCAGTTCCTGAGAAATAGTAGT
Source organism: Protopterus annectens (assembly GCF_019279795.1). NCBI lineage: Eukaryota > Metazoa > Chordata > Ceratodontiformes > Protopteridae > Protopterus > Protopterus annectens. Next base: position 855,623,555 of record NC_056732.1, on the reverse strand, counting down.
GATCGGCACCGGGGGTGAAGTTGGATCATGAGAAGGTGGTGCCATAGTCGAGGCAGTCAGGGCCGGAGGAAGCATCGGCACTGATGCAGTAATCACTGGAACAGTTGAAGTCATCACACAAGTAGTCGAAGCAGAGGTTGACACCGCTGTAGTCGGAACTGAAGCAGCTCTATGCTCTCATGAAGTCTTGTGAACATTATGCTTTAAAGTCTTACCTCTGTCACCAGAAGGTGAGGAAGGGTCAGAATGTGGCCACTTTTTTACCTTGACTGTAGGGGTTGAAGCCTCCAACACAGAAAGGGCCTCTGCAAAGGGAGAAGCTAGAAGGCCTTTCAAAATCAGCTTATTCTTTCGTTCTTTCAGCGTCTGCTGAGTAAAACTTTGACATATCTGACAGGGAGGTTTCACAGATAAATGAGAAACCCCCAGACAATAAACACAGTCATCATGGTTATTACTGTTAGGGAGTTTACCACTGCAAAGTTTAAACCCCGAAGTCCCTTTCTTTTCTGACACAGCCAAACACACACACGCAAAATAGTAAGAAACAAAAGCGGATACCAGCAATGGTATCAAGAGATACCACAATGATAGGAGAGGGCGTACCAACAATGGTAGAAGAAATACCCAACAGGTAGAGTTAGGAAAAGGAATTTTAGACTAAATAGGAGACAATAAAGGTAGAAAAGTATACTGGGTAGAGAAATTGACAAAAGTCCAATCAACAATCAGTAAATATCAAAAAATATATCAGTTAGCTGAAGAGCTCGATGAAACTTGCGTATAAGGCTACGTGGCAAACGAGATCTGGGGTAATTGGGAGAAGGGCATTATGGGTAGCAGCTTAGCTCGAGAGTTTTTTGGTGCATGCAAGCTTGGCATTTGGCTGACACCTGGTCTACAAGTGGGATAGCAACCTGTAGCTGGTGAGTATGGAATTGTTTTGCTGTGGTTTGCCAATACCCAAGGCATGTTATGGCCATGCTATTTGCCATGCACACAACTGTCACACCTAGCCATATTGCTTGATGTGCGTGTTCACTTGTGGTGGTGTTAACTGCAGTGCATCACAGTGGTCACCACGGAGGCCTATCTGAAGGTTATGCAATATTCCTGTAGCATACTTCACAACCTGTCAGTGCAAGACGTCTGGACAGTGACTACCAAAATGGGGTTTCAAATGGGCTACAGTAGGGACATGTGTGAAACATTAATCCTATACAGTGGATACAACAGTGTACACACCCCTGTTAAGATGCCAAGTGTTTCTAATATACAAAACAAGAGACCACGATATTCCCTTCCTCATCTTTTCCAACCTGCAATGTGACCATAACATGAACAATTAACTTGTAAAACAGAAAAATATGTTAGGGCACTGTATACATTCATTTGACTGGCCGGTGGAATGCTGACCAGAATACGTTTGAAAACAGTGCGGCAAAAACTCAAAAATGCAAATGCAATAGTTGGGAATCGCAAAATATCCACCCCTTTTTGACCCATGGTAGTGCTTGTTTAGGTGGTAGAGTGGTCAAAATGTCAGATTTAGTGTTTAGTATGACATTCGGACCATTCGCCACTCAGAAATTCGACATTTCCACTCGGTGTTATACCCAATCGAGCAACGTTAGCTCGATCAAATGAATGTATTCCTAGGGCACCAAATACGGGGTATACAAACCTTACAATATGCTGGATGCATATGTGTACATACCCTCCAAATAACATATTATGGAAGCAGCTAGTGATTACTGACAGCAATAACTCTGCTTGGGTACACACCTGCCATCAAGTACAGGGACTCAATGTAACACAGAATAACGATCCACAGCCCGAGCGGTGTATTCATGACATTTGCTCAGTTGCCTGTAACAGAAGCAGCAAGGCTTGCACACATCTTTCAAAGCATCAAAGGGAGCTCATATTTGAAAAGTATTAGTCAGGAGTAGGGTACAGCTACATTACCACAGCATTGCATATACCATGGAACACAGTGGAGATAGTCATCAAAAGGTGGATTAAATATGGGACAACAGTGCTGTTGAAAAGAACAAGATGTCCTTCCAAAACAGATGAAAAGACATATCAAGAACTGGTCTGGGATGCTGCCAGGAGACATGCAGCACCACTGAGGGAGTTGCAGGAATATCTGGCAAGTACTGCTTGTGTAGTACATGTGGCAACAATCGCCCAGATTCTACATAAGTCTGGCCTATGGGGTAGGATCAGTAGACAGAAGCATTTACCCACACCAAACACCATCCAGGGCTGTGTACAAGCAGCAAAACATAACATCAAGTCTGCCAAAGGCATGTGTTGAAATGTGTAATGTTGTAATGAAACCAAGGTTCAAACTTACAGCCACTATCCCTAAAGCTATGTATGGTGCATAAGCAACATCTCACTTCACCTGAAGACCACCATCTACAAGTTGAAGCTCACTGGTGGCAGTGCCCTGCTTTGGGGTTGCTGTTCATTAGCTGGAACTAGGCCTGTAGGCATGGTGGAGGTAATTATGAACAGTTCCAAATAACACTCGTGTGAGCCAAAGTCATCAAGCATCTGCAAGATGGCTGAGGATGGACAGGGGTTTCAGCTTCCAACACAACAATGACCTGAAGAATACATCCAAAGCTACCTAAGAATGGCCCCACCTGAATACAATCAAGGGTATGAATGGGGCCAGACAAAGCCCAGACTTAACACAAATAGTAAACCCCCATTGTGACCTCCAAGGTACACATGAGCTGGCATTGCAATCTGACAGAGTTGGGGGACCTTTGCATGGAAGACTGCCCAAATAACGCCAAATCAAGATGTGCCATGCTGATATACCCCTTCCTCGGAATAGTGACTGCTGTAGTTCACTTAACTGGTGCTTCAAAACAGCATTGGTTTAAGGGTGTTCACACTTATGCAACCACCATATCGTAGGCATCTCACTCAGTATAATTCACAACTAGCACATTTGTTTGCTTCTTGATTGGATTGTACAGGTCATATGTCAAATTTAAAGTGGGTAATGTTTTTGAATGCAGTATTGTGGTCTCATTTTATATAATACAAGAGCCTGTCATGTTAACAGGGGTGTGTACACTTATGATATAAGCTCAGAAGGTTGTTGGTGTAACAGGATTTGTTAGAACATATATTCACTGCTGGTGATGAGGCCTGCAAATCAAACGTATGTCATTAATTAATGACATAAATCCTTTTATCATCCAATTTATGTGTCAAACACAAAGGGTTTGTAAGGAATAGAGCAAACATTTGTGCCAGACATCTACACATTCTTCAGTGATTTGTACAGTTGTGAGCTATGGTCTACAGTAATTGCCACTGTACTGTACAGGTGATCAGCAATAATGTGTACACGGGTGCAGTATGTGCTAGGGGAACGGACGTCACCTACTAACAGTACTCATGCATCCCAGAGATGTATATTGTTAGTTGTTGTTACTGCTGTTTGTCTTTCAACTTTTCCAGGTTAGGGTCGCCACAGCGGAACTTTGGTCCGCTAATGATCGGCAGTGGATTTTTACGGTGGCAATGGGGGGAGGGGTTGGGGTCCCTCCGGCTTGGAAACTGATGTCAGTGTCTCTGCAGACTCTGACTATGATGATAGGCATAGTGAGGCACAGGCAGGGTTGTCAGGGGCTGAATCTGTGCCATTGGTTTGCATCCCACTGTTGTCCACCCCATCCCCACACACAGTCACAATGCCCACACATACCCCATCACCAGTGGCCATAGATAATGGACAGTTGGCAGGAGGTGGCATGGGACAGGCAAGTGTGGTGACTATGGCAAGTGTGTCTGCAGACACCAGCCATAACTAGATAACAGGCGAGGTCCCACACAGGAGGATGGACAGGGGTGCTCAAAGGAGGACTGCTGCCTGTGATGCCCTTCTCACAAGTGCCACAGCAGGTGTCACCAGACACGTGTTTCAGAACATCATGGAGGCACAGGCATGTAATGAACATAACACCAGACAGATTCTCAGGGTCACGAAAGCAACTCTTTCTGCTATACGTGACAACATCCATGATCTTGCTGATGCCCAACGTTATTATGCTGAGATCATGGATAGACAGTTGGGTGAGATGGTGGCAATCCTCGACTGTGGAATGTCTTTGTTAGACCATGTGGTGAGAGTTGGCCATCGGCCACATGGACGTAGGACAGCACCACAAAGAGCTGAGGGTCCACGTGGCTGTGCAACTTCTTGCTCCCATAGAGGCAGTACCAGCAGCATGACTTCAGTGGGGGGGGTTGCTGTCCATGCCACAATGCAGCAGGCCATGGGCATGTGGTCCTGGCCAGTCCCAACAGGGACGTGGATCCAGCAGACAGCAGTCACCATCGGGGAGTAGTACTGCATTTGGCCTTGGGCCTGGTGGCGCCACTGGGTCCCCTGGCAGGCCCAGTTTCCATATCCATGGTCAGAGACGGTGTACTGTACACACTGCCATGTACGGTCCACAGCTGTCCAGCATACCCCTGTGTAAGACAATGGTGTGACTGTATGCATCCATACACACATACATCACCATCACAGACAGGTCACTTCCAGACTTACACACACCACCTCTGGATGTCCCATTTAATGAACACCCCCCAAACACACACACACACACACACACATGATGTCAACCAAATGGCCCAGCCTAGGCATCTGGCAAATTCACACTACACTCTGTGCATATGATGATACCTGTGCCACATCCCTGTCATCCATACCATCGATGTAGGGACATGCTAATATGGTTCTGATGCACAGGGTAAATGTAGTACAGTTTAGCAATTTAATGCTGTGTAAAGTATTGTCAGCTCTCATGTTTAATGGTTACACATCAGAGTGTGTAGCTGTCCAGCCATGATGCATTATTGTTGCTATTAAAGCTGACTGAATGTGGTCTCCATAATGTATTCTGTTTGTGTTCTAGGTGTCTGTATGTCAGCAGGATGTGGCCCTGCAGACATTATCTACAAGGGGTATGGCAGTGTGGTAACACATTGAGTGTGTCATATCCAGGGTACAGCTGTACACAATTAACAGGTCTGTATAACAGTTATTATATCTGCCACATAGCTTATAGGGATGAGGGGTATATACAGGTAAGTGTATGGTGGCTGATGTAAGCAGCTCTTGCACAGTGGACAATGATAAGTGTAGTGGGTGGAACACAAATCTGATGTGTAAATCCCACAAACCCAGATGGTATTGTGTTGACCCAACACACAGAGAATATTGTTCACACACATACACACACACACACACACACACACACACACACACACACACACACACACACACACACACACACACACACACACACACACACACAATCACAATTGCCAGTGTTGGGTTTGAAATCCCTACCCATCTAGTTTGTGGTAGTACAGTGTTAGGCAGTTATCACAGGTGACACAGAGTTCATAGTATGTTGAGTTTCCAAAGTACATGTATAGTGAGCAACAACACATGCCCTTGTAAGGTATGGCAATGGGTGGTGTAGTGGGTGTGACAGGTTTCATAATAATGTCATGCATGAGTATACACACTCCCAAACACTGCTATACACACCAATGCTCACACACATGTGCCAGTACTGTGATTAGGAGCCCTGCCTCTCTAGCTGGTCATTCTATACTGTTACATAGCTGTTGCACACAGCACAGGGTTTATAGGTCTGCTGAGTGTGTACATAAACTTCTATGGTTGATGTAAAAAGTGGCCCTCATAGAGTGGAATGTAGGATGTGTACTGGGAGTATGATAGCCTAAAATTGTAAAACATGCCCACGTAATTATATATAAACACACACACTCAGGATACTGGTCTGGCACACACACATTTGCCAGGACTGAGATTAGAACTCTTACCTATCTAGCTATTGCTTCTAAAGTGTTAGGCATTATTTGCATGTGCCACTCAGCTTGTAGAATGAAGTGCGTTCCACACTTCCTCTAAGGTGAACAACATCACCAGGCCTTGTACAGTATGGCAATGGGAGATGTACTGGGTGAGAATGGACTCAAAATACTCCAGCCTACAGAAATATACACAATGACCACCACCAATACAGTCATACTCACATTTGTCAGACATGAAATTTGCAGTCCTGCTTATCTCGTCAGTCCATTATGTTACATAGTTCCTGCACACAGCACAGCCCTTATTGGGCTGAAGAGTGTTATCAGATACCTCTATGGTTGATGGAGTCAGTGAGCCTCATACAGTGGACCTTGGGACATGTACTGGGAGTACCTTGGACTACAAATGTAAAACCCACACCCCCATTGGCTATAGCTCTCACTCAAACACAGGGTACTGTTTTCATACACACAATCACATATTTGCCTCGACTGAGGTTAGAACCACTACCTATCTAGTTATTGCTACTACAGTGATATGCATTTATCACACACACCACAGAGCTGGTAAGGTTCATCTTTTTCCATGTCTCTTCTAAGGTGCGCAACATCACCAGCCCTTATAAAGTATGACAATGTGCAGTGTAATGGGAGAGTGAGGCCTCAAAATTATGTCTTCTACACATATACACATTTACAAATACTTGCACACACACACACACACACACAAACACACACACACACACACACACACACACACACACACACACACACACACACACACACACACACACACACACACACACACACTCACATTTGCTAGGACTCAGATTGGAACCCCTACCTATGTAGTTATTGGTACTATAGTGTTATGCAGTTAACACAAGCACCAGGGAGCCTGTAGGGTGAAGAGTGTCACAAGGTACCTTTAAAGTGAATAACGTCACCAGCCCTTGCAAGGTATGGCAATGGAGGTGTAGAGGGAGAGAAGGCCCGCAAAGTAATTTCACCTACAAGTTTACACACTCACAAACACTTGTATACACAGTAATGCACACACACACACACACACACACACACACACACACACACACACACACACACACACACACACACACACACACACACACACACACACACACACTCACATTTGCTAGGACTCAGATTGGAACCCCTACCTATGTAGTTATTGGTACTATAGTGTTATGCAGTTAACACAAGCACCAGGGAGCCTGTAGGGTGAAGAGTGTCACAAGGTACCTTTAAAGTGAATAACGTCACCAGCCCTAGCAAGGTATGGCAATGGAGGTGTAGAGGGAGAGAAGGCCCGCAAAGTAATTTCACCTACAAGTTTACACACTCACAAACACTTGTATACACAGTAATGCACACACACACACACACACACACACACACACACACACACACACACACACACACACGCACACACACGCACACACACGCACACACACACACACACACACACACACACACACACACACACACACACACGTTTGATCATGTGTTCGTGGGTGTGTACCAGGCTGATGGGCATGAAGCCATGACAAGCTTAGCGCATGGGAGTACTTAGGCATCATGCCACCTGACATTTGTTCCCAGTGCATCTATTGAATATTAAGTGATGCCCAGGTTGACAGTTATATTCCCCATCCACTCATCCAGATTTCTGTTGAAGAGGGCCAGTGAGGTGCGCTGATTGACATGTATGCAACATATATTGCATAACATGATCCCTAACTGGGTTATAGACCTGCCCCCCAGCATGTTCTTGATTGTGGTAATGAGGGTGAGGTATCCATGGCATGTGGTGCATACAGATTAGAGTTTCACTAGATATGGCATTCCTAATCCAGTTGGCCAGACATGGCATTGTCAGTCAAGCAGGGATTGCCTGTAAGTAGTCAAGATGTGGCTGAGAATACTAGGAGATATTGGACTCTGTCCATATAGGACAGTTGTTTAAGAGCTAGGATCCTATTTATGAAGTACACTTGCAGCCTCCACAGTTGTTGCAGGTGTCTAGTGAGCTACATGGCAAATGGGCCATTGCACCTGATGGTTGGCCTAATGAGAGGAGAGTAGAAGGAGACATTGACCTCTTTCTTCCTGAATGAAACACCCTTAGTTATGAGATGTGCAACATAGAAGGTATTTCTGTCCAAAGTAGCAATTTGGTGGTCATAAGAAAGGTCACTGTCAACCTGTGCTCCCAGGCCTCTTATAAGGATTTCTGTGTCCATTTGACTGCCAGCAATGTGTTAATTCATGGAAACCACATTGATTCCACAGGCAATTGTGACATATTTCTTTCCATTCAGCCTAAGGCCAGTGTTCTGACAACAGTCGGAGGTCTCAGTGGGGACTTTATGCAGGATATCAACATGATATGGGGATGTACACATAGCAACCACCTTTCAATTGTCTGCAAACATTGTCAGCCAGGGTCCTTTTGAGTTGGGCTGGATGTTAGAGGCATACATAGAAAACATGAGGGGACCCAGGACCAGACCCTGTGGTAATCCACTAGTTACTGGTTGGCAGTCTGACATGGAGTCCACTGCTTCACACTGTGGGTTCCATGTATGAGTCAGTTTGCAACCCACCTAGAGACATAGGGGTTGATGCCTAGATGGGTATGTTTGTCTTCTATGATTCCTGAGTGGAGAATAGTATCAAAGGATTAGAAACCCCACCTATCTTATTTTTTAGTCTGTACAGTTACATAGTTATTTCACATGGCACACAGCTTATGGGGCTTCAGAGTGTCGACAGCTACCACTACAGTGGTTCCTGTCACACGCAGCTACCACAACAGTGGCTGACAACAGCGGGCCCTGTCACACACAGCTACCACTACAGTAGTTGACAATAGTGGGTCCTGTCTCACACACACACACACACACACACACACACACACACACACACACACACACACACACACACACACACACTTGCCAGGACTGAGATTCAACCCCCAACATACTTCTAAGGTGAGGGACATCAGCAGCCCTTGTAAAGTATAGCACTTTGAGATGTACTGGTTGTGGATGGCCACAAAATTACAGATATACACACACTGGCACACAGACAAATTTTTCCATTTGCCAGGATTGAGATTAGAACACCTACCTAACTAGTTTTTTTGCACTATAGTATTACGCAGTTATTGCAGGTGCCACAGAGCTTATAGGGCTGAAGGCTGACCAAAGGGATCTTTAAAGGTGACTGACATCAGCAGGAGTGCTAAAGTAGGGCAATGGGAAGTGTACTGAGTGTGAATGGCCTCAAAATCATTAACCTACTCACACAAACACACTTTTACATTTGCCAGGACTGAGATTTGAACTCCTACCCAATTAGTTTGTTGCATTATAGTCTTATGCAGTTATCACAAGCACCACAGAGCTTATAGGGCTGAGGGCTGACCAAAGGGATCTTTAAAGGTGACTGACATCAGCAGGAGTGCCAAAGTAGGGCAATAGGAAATGTACTGAGTGCGAATGGCTTCAAAATCATTAACCTACACACACACACACACACACACACACACACACACACACACACACACACACACACACACACACACACACACACACACACACTTTTCCATTTGCAAGGACTGAGATTAGAACTCCTACATAAACAGTTAGTGGTACTATAATGTTACACAGTTATCACAAACACCCCAGAGCCTAAAAGTCTGATGGCTAACAAAAGGTATTTCTAAGGTGAATGGCATCAGCAGATCTTGTGATATAGGGCAATGGGATGTGTACTGGGTGGGTATGGACTAAAACAGTAATTCCTACACACACACACACACACACACACACACACACACACACACACACACACACACACACACACACACACTTGCCAGGACTGTGATTAGAACCCCTATCTCCTTATTTCCTTTAGTATGTTATGTATTTTATTTATCGTACATGCTATAGAGCTTACAGGACTGAGGCTTACCCAAAGGTACTTCTAAGGTGACATACATCAGCAGATCTTCTAATGTGGGGCTATGGGATGTCTACTGGGTGGGAAAGGCCTCATAATGCAACTCTCTCTGTCACTGGCTGTCTTTCTCTTCCCCATGTCTTTGTGTGTGTATGCTTACATGTAGTATGTTGGCCATAGATATGTGTGTGTATCACACACAATGGATGCAGATTTACCACATGTGCCACCTACAGCTGGCTGTGGGTTTTCCTGACCAGTGTGTGTGTGTGTGTGTGTGTGTGTGTGTGTGTGTGTGTGTGTGTGTGTGTGTGTGTGTGTGAAGACCAAAAGGTTTACATAGAGTGAGGGAATCCATTTCGGGAGAGTTGTACTCCAGTCCATGGTGTTGTGTGCTACAGCTATACCTTTCAACCTGTTTCTGCAGGATATCTGTAGATAGGTTGCCAATATGGGGACATAATCATCCAAACATTGGGGGATACTGTAACTATAGTTCGTATTATTGTCTGTGTTGCTTGTGTAACATGGTTGGTTTTAGCAGAGATTCTCTGACATATGTAATGTATGATGCTGTAATGTATTGTGTCATCAACTACTGACAGATATCATTGGTTGATCACAGTTATTTACCGGGGAAATACAAGAGGGATGGTGCACAGACCAGTATTTTGAGGCAAAGGCTAGACATTTTGGCACAATCCATCCTTTGTGGAGGGGTGGCTACAGCCAATTAACTGATGGAACTGGATAATGGTCCAACACCTTGGTGGTATGCTGGCTGGGGATTTTCTTGTGCATTTATCATCTTACCTTACAGGTGATATCCTGGTGTGGGCATAACTCTCAACTGTACAACTTCTCCCAGTTTATCTAGAGCCATGCCTCAAATATCTGGTCGATTTCCCTTTACATTGTGGTTTACAAGCAGGATTGCTGCTATTCACTCAGGGCTTTGCAGTCATGGGGAATTATGACCAGACATTAGAGTTTCAGACTTCACACCCTCCATAACATACATGCTTCTACACACCCTCTGTTATTCCATCCTCTTCCTAACATTATGACAGCAATATCTCAGAAGTATCCCTATAGTTGGACCTCTATCCCAGCAATATTTGTGGCTTTGTCCACATATCTTGCTATAGGAGGTTGTGAGGCATGCTACTGGCATTTGGCAGCATGGCATTTCATTTGTTTTCTGTTTATTGTGTTAGGTTGTTAGTTAGAACCCCATGACATTCCCTACAATGGCACTATGAGTGAGGCACGAGCCTTTGCCAGAGCTGTGTAGGCCATGTGAGACTGATGCAGGCCATCTGTAGCAGGGCAGTGCATTCTGTCACTCGTACATTCCCAGGCTGCAAGCCAGTGAATCCCACTAGGCTGAAAGTGGTAAGTGGATCAGGTGTTACTGGCAGTCCTTCCTGTTCGTATTGATCCATCCATTGGTGTCATCAGGGTGCTGCTTACAGCTAGGGACACACCTGCATGGGACACCAATTCAGCATGCTGCATCACGTGTGTCTTCCCATACTCAGTGGGGTCATTCTGAAATCATTCCCAACAGCAAGGATCAGACCAGTGTGATACCTGTGGCTGTAGGGGAGTGACCTGAGTGCATGTGTGATATGGAAGCTTATGGCACCTGCCTCACAGATCTAACTCTGACCTTCTCCTTATCCTGCCTTGTGTGTGGACATCAGCAGTCTGTCATTATTTTGTAACTGTGGCTTTTGTGGTCTGCCACTGATTGGCTAGACAACCAGTATTTCATGGTAGAGGGACAACAAATGTGATGCTAACCTCTATACATTATTCCAAAGTTGTGTGCATTTGAGTGCTATGATAAGCACTGTGTAGGGTACTTCCACCTGTATACTGTTTCTATGTACGGCCCCCTATTTATGACCTGTTCAGCTTTCCACCAGTGACTGATATTGACATCTAGACATGGTGTACAACTGCCAACGTAGGTGTAGCTGACAAGCAGATTAGTTGGCACAGCAGTTCTTGCGACATGGCCATGGCAACAACAGTACTGTGCCTAGGCCAATGAGACATAACATCCAGGGGCACATGCTGACCGCTTCCTGACAATATTAACCACACACATGATTAGCACATTGACCCCTGCATATTGTGGACATGCAGCAAATTATCATGCTGATTGGGACAGGCCTGGCAATGTGTGCTGCACTGATATTACTCTACAAACTTAAATGTTACTGCATTTATATGTGGGGGGCACACCTGATGACTTTACACATTTGCACTGACTGTGCTGGTATTTCACTTGCTGTTTGCTTACATTTAGTATTGCATTGTGCCATATCTTGCAGAATGGAGGCATATCAGTGGAGAACTCAGGTTAGATTATAATGGTATACATTTCAGTTTCAGACTTCTTACCCTTCAGAACCATACTGCTACTGCCAGATGTGTTGTACTATGTCTGTGTAGGTCTGTATGGGGGAAGCTCACCATTGCCAGCATTTTGGGCCTTTGCCAGACCTTTCTTTATGGTCATCTACACCTGTCCTGCTGGGTAAGGCTGGGAGTGCGTATGGGAACCCTCATTGACATCCATATGTGTGACCTATGTTAGTTGGCCCCCCACCTCACATGTACTGTAGTGGGGGTGTCAACTTGAGTACTACTGCCTAGTATGGTGATGCCAGTAGTTATCATGGATTTCCTGCTGTCCCACATAGCTGTCATTTGTCTGCTGCTATCCCATTTGGCCAACCAATTCCCTTACAAGCTTGCATCAATACCACAGATATACTATTAGACCATACTACTTCATGCATTCATTGTTAGGACAACTAACTTACCTTGTGCCTGAGATAGTTTTGAGGATGGTGCTTAAGGGCTGACTATGCCAGATGCAAGCAGTACACTGCCTATACATGGTACAGTACAGGTAGTGTCATGTTTGGCATCCCTTTTACTTTGTTTGTGAGTCAGAGAGAGGTATTAGTCCCTGTGTCCCTACAGTATCAGTGTGTGTGCTATGCGTTGCCTCTTTGCTAAGACATGGGAATACCAGGCATGCCTCTGTCTGCCTACAGGGGCAGGCTCAGGAGGTTCCTTCTCCAAGTCCCTCTGTGACTGGGATGACCTTGGCAATGGTGGGGGGCTGTGTGGCCCTTCCCTGTGCTGTGCCCGCTGCAGCTCTTTCCACAGGATCATATTGTATAGCATGGCACATACTATGAACATGTGTACGCATGTGGCTGGTGAGTACTGCAAAGCTACACCAGATATTTCAATGCAGCAGAACCATAACTTGAGAATCCCAAATACATGCTCTATAATGATCCTGGGTTGTGCGTGTGCCTCATTATGGCATTCTTGTGTGGGTGTGGGTGCCTTTCTAATGGGTGTCATCATCCACGGCTCCAGTGCATAGCCAGCATTCTCCACCAGATGGCCATATGAGACATTCTCCCTGGCAAATCCCTGATACAGCTGTGAAGAATGCCAGATGTGGGAGTCGTGATAGCTTCCAGGGCTACCAGCACACATATTCATGATTATCGCACACAACCTCGCAGTTGATGGAAGGGAAGCCCTTGCAGTTTATGTAGGCCCTACCCTGCTCACCAGGTGGTGCTTTGATGTGGATATGCATGCAGTCTATAGCACCCAGTACTTCAGAGTACTCTGCTATACAGTGGAAGAGATGCATATTGCTGGTCAACTCCTCAGGGGTGCGGGGAAAGTATATATGCTCACCGGCATGTGGTAGCATGGCATCCAGGAACTACTGAAGCACCCCGGATGCTGATGCCTGTGAGACCCCCTTGATACTCCCAGTTGGTCTTTGGAAGGTACCTGCAGCTAGTATTCTTAAGGCTACACATACCTTGGTATCCACTGGGATGGGTTCCCCTCTGTTGCCTTTGGTTCTGAGGCGTGGCTGGCACAGCTCGATGATTTGTTGCAGAATGTCCCTGTCCACCCTGTAGCGCTCCACTATCTCCAGCTCATGTAGGCCCTTGTAGGATACCCTGAGTCTGTACACTCTTCTCCTCCTTGGTCTGGGATGGCTGTCAGCATCATTATTCTCCTCACCACCCTCAGCATCTAGCACATACTGATGGATCAAAGCAACAGCAGCCCCTAACATTTTTCATTGGTTTTGTCAGTTTAAAATTTCCCCGAATATGTACACCGGTGGTGTAAAATTTGTCGGAAAAAAACAGACTGAAAGGTGTTTGCATAATTTATAGCAGTGTGCTGGGTTGCTGGCTGCATAATTGGCTAATTCTGATGCATTCCATCTGACAGCTATGGTAGTTGTCCTTTTTTTCCCTTTCCCATTTCCACCTCTTTTAAGCCCTGATGCACGCTGCGCATACCCGCTGCTCAAATGTAAACAGTTCTGCTATTTCCTATTTTTTTTTTTTTTGTATAAGAACCGGTGCACACCACGCACACCCGTTTAGGCAATGTAAACACTGCTAAGCAGCCTCAGACACACTGCCTTCCTTAGCTGTGCTTAGCTAAGGGCAAACATGGGCTGCAGAGCTCCAATGTGCTTACAGCAAGCATAACACATGCCCTTTTGATGTCCTCTCCTTCTCCTGCTTACATGGCCATGTTAGAGCACCTACACAGTTAGGCGCAGTCTGACACTTAGAAGAAATGTGTGATTCAGTAAAATTCCCCTCATTTGCATACCCCACTGTCTTACTCCATAGTTACTGCACTCACACTGAGCCTTTCCCCTTAGCAACCACTGTTCCCTGGTATTGTTTTCATTCTGCATGCCATTGACTATAATGGCAAAATGCAAATTTCCCTGAAAATTGCTTTTTCAGATTTTTTTTTTTTTTCAGCACGATCATTTTTGCATGCCACTGCCCTATGCTTAAACGTCTGAGATCGCCCAAAAAAAAAAAATAAAACTTTTATTTTTAAAAAACTAAACTATTTTCAATGCCAGTCATTGGTGTGCCTAATAAGTAGAATACATGCTTTCTTTGTAGCTGTCATGCCTCCGTTTTATTTTCAGAAATGTATTTGGCTAGTAGCCAAATACATATCTGCAACTAACACTGTTACTCGCATTAGGGGTCGCCACAGTGGATCATCTGTTTCCATTTCTTCCTGTCCTCTGCATCTTGCTCTGTCACACCAACCACCTGCATGTCCTCTCTCACCACATCCATAAATCTTATCTTAGGCCTTTCTCTTTTCCTCTTACCTGGCATCTCCATCCTTAGCATCCTTTTCCCAATATACCCGGCATTCCTCCTCAGCACATGTCCAAACCAGCGCAATCTCGCCTCTCTGACTTTGTCTCCAAACCATCCAACCTGAACTGACCCTCTAATATACTGATTCCTAATCCTTTCCATCCTTGTCACACCCAGTGCAAATCTTAACATCTTTAATTCTGCCACATCCATATCTGGCTCCTGCCTTTTTGTCAATAACACCGTCTCCAACCCATATAACATAGCTGGTCTGACTACCCTCTTGTAGACCTTCCCTTTCACTCTTACTACTAGCCGTCTGTCACAAATTACTCCTGACACTCTTCTCCACCCATTCCACCCAGCCTGTACTTTCTTCTTCACCTCTCTTCCACACTCACCATTACTCTGAAACTGTTGATCCCAAGTACTTAAACTCATCCACCTTTGCCAACTCTACTCCCTGCATCCTCACCCTTCCTCTAGCCTCTCTCTCATTCACACACACATATTCTGTCTTAGTCCTACTGACCCTCATTCCTCTCCTCTCTACAGCATATCTCCAGCTCTCCAGGGTCTTTTCAACCTGGTCCCTACTCTCACTACAGATCACAATGTCATCTGCAAACATCATAGTCCATGGGGCCTCCTGTCTGATCTCGTCTGTCAACCTGTCCATCACCACTGCGAATAAGAAAGGGCTCAGAGCTGATCCTTGATGTAATCCCACCTCCATGTTAAACACATCTGTCACTCCCACTGCAGACTTCACCATTGTCACACTACCCTCGTACATAGCCTGTACCACTCTTACATACTTCTCTGCCACACCTCACTTCCTCATACAATACCACAACTCCTCCCTAGGCACCCTACCATATGCTTTCTCCAAGTCTACAAAGACACAATACAACTCCTTCTGACCTTCTCTATATTTCTCCATCAACACTCTCAGAGCAAACATCACATCTGTAGTGCTCCTTCCCAGCATGAAACCATACTGCTGATCACTAATCATCACCTCCCTTCTTAACCTACCTTCTACCATTTTTTCTCATAACTTCAAGCTGTGACTTATAAGTTTTATCCTTCTGTAGTTATTACAGCTCTGCACATCATCCTTATTTTTAAAAATAGGTACCAAAACACTTTTTCTCCACTCCTCAGGCATCCTCTGACTTTCCAAGATTTAATTACACAATCTGGTTAAAAACTCCACTGCCATTTCTCCTAAGCACCTCCATGCTTCCACTGGTATGTCATCTGGACCAACAGCCTTTCCATTCTTCATCCTCTTCATAGCTGTCCATACTTCCTTCTTGCTAATCTGTTTCACTTCCTGTTTCACTATCCCCACATCATCCAACCTTCTCTCTCTCTCATTCTCTTCATTCTTCAGCCCCTCAAAGTACTCTTTCCATCTGCTCAACACACTCTCCTCACTTGTGAGTATGTTTCACTCACTATCCTTTATCACATTTACCTGCTGCACATCTTTCTTTGCTTGGTCCCTCTATCTAGCCAATTGGTACATGTCCTTTTTTTCCCTCTTTAATATCCAACCTTTCATACAACTCTCCATATACCTTATCCTTAGCCTTTACCACCTCTCTCTTTACCATGCTCCTCATCTCCTTATAATCCTGTCTACTTTCTTCATCTCTCTGACAATCCCACTTCTTCTTCGCCAGCCTCTTCCTCTGTATACTCTCCTGTACTTCCTCATTCCACCACCAGGTCTCCTTGTCCTCCTTCCTCTGTCCAGATGTCACACCAAGCACCTTTCTAGCTGTCTCCCTTACCATCTCTGCTGTAGTTACCCAGCTATTTGGTAACTCTTCACTGCCCCCCAGTGCCTGTTTTAACTCTTCCCTAAACTCCACCTCACAATCACTCTTTTTCAACTTCCACCATTTGATCCTTGGCACTGCTCTCACGCTTGTACTCCTCTTTTTGATCACCAACGTCATCCTACAGACCACCATTCTATGCTGCCTAACTACACTTTCCCCTGTCACCACTTTACAGTCTCCAATCTCCTTCAGACTGGCCCTCGAGCATAGGATATAATCCACCTGTTTGCATCTTCCTCCACTCTTGTACATCACCCTATGCTCCTCCCTCTTCTTAAAATACGTATTCACCACAGCCATGTCCATCCTTTTTGCAAAATCCACTACCATCTGACCTTCTGCATTCCTCTCCTTAACACCATACCTGCCCATCACTTCCTCATCCCCTCTGTTCCCTTCACTAACATGCCCATTGAAATTGCTCCCATCATCAGTCTCTCACCCTTGGGTACACTCACCACTACTTCATCCAACTCACTCCAAAATTTTTCTTTTTCATCCATTACACACCCAACTTGTGGAGCATATGCACTAACAACATTTACCATTTCAACATCAATTTCCAGCTTCATAAACATTACTCTGTCCGACACTCTTTTCACCTCAAAAACACTCTTGGCATACTGTTCCTTCAGGATAACCCCTACCACATTTCTCCTCCCTATACACCTGGCTTTACTCCCCTTCCATCTGGTCTCTTGCACACACAATATATCAACCTTCCTTCTCTCCATCTTATCAGCTAGCTCTCTCCTTATACCAGTCATACTGCTAACATTGAAAGTTCTTACCCTCACTACTACACTCCTAACCTTCCTCCTCTCTTTCTGCTTTCAGGCATGCTTTCCCCCTCTTCTTCTCCTTCGGCCAACAGTAGCCCAATTTCCGCCAGCACCACGTTGGCTAACAGTACTGGTGATGGTCGTTGTTAACCCAGGCCTCAACCAATCCGGTATGGAAATCTGTATTGTTGTCCGCATATATTATTTGGCAGAGGTTTTACACCGGATGCCCTTCCTGATGTAACCCTTCCCACTTATCCGGGCTTGGGACCGGCAAGAAGAAATGTACTGGCTTGTGCATCCCCAGTGACTGGGTTCAAAGATTACAAGTCTGAAACTAAGTCCTGAACTGTAACTGGGGAAAGAAGAGAACTGTAAATGGTACAAAGACAGTATCTGGATGGGGACTGTTAGATAATAGATCGACTGGTAATTAAATAAATAGGGAAAACTGCAGAAAAAATAAGTGATCTGGCACATTTTATTTGGTGAATATTTTAAAGATTAGCTACAAAAGCTGAAATTAAACCAAAATGTATACCAGAAAGATGGTATTTTACAAAAGGGTAGGTAGCAGAGACTTCAGAACATGCGTTTTTTAAAGACTGCCATACAATTACAAACTTTTGGAAAATGACATTTTACACTTGGTATTCCACACTTTGACCTGTGTGGAGAGAATTTTCTCATGGTGCCAACTATTCAGAATTCAGTCCTAGGCTCCCTTCACCAAATGTTTACTCTTGCTTCCCTCACTAGCTTAGAGCTAGCTAAGTGAGTGCAGAAATACAAGATTTGTGACTTAGCAACTAACCTACTTCTCTATCACCATTTTACATCTGCTTTCTTATAACTATACAGGACAACACTGCCCAGAGCATATATTGTATTGAGTGGTACTACTGTTTTATGCATAGTTTTGTCAAGGTTTGCCTCTACTATTGCTCTTTTGTACAATACTGTAACATTACCTTTTGCTGGTATACATTCTTCTAGTTTTGTAATTAGGCCATGATAAAAAGAGGCCCAGTGGTCTAGTTCAGCTACTTGCCTAAAAAGAAAAAAGAAAATGAATATAACTATATATTTTATAACATTTATTTATTTATTTATGTTTATTTATCTTTTATTGAGCAGGATGGTCCTACTAGCTATGGCCTATTTTCAACAAAGGCCCAAGCTGATGTTCACAGTGAATGGACGTAATTTGGCTGAGACACTGTAGAAATTCAGATTTAACTACAGGGGCAACAGCGGACTGCAACCTAGAAAAAAGGCAATGGTGTCATCAGGAGTGAGTTTCAGTGAGAAGCAGAGAATGAAAAAAGTCATTACTCTCTATTACTGACCACCCCTTGCTCCTTACTTCCCTCTCACCTAACTCCCTCTCTTTTCTCTATTCCTACTCATAAGTTTTACACTGAATTAGTCCCATCTAATGTTAACCTTAATTATTCTACCTATGTGACTTAATACTTACTCTCTGAATTGTCCTTGCAGAATATTTGATATTAGATTGTATTATTAATCATGTGCTCATATCATGTAAATCATTTTTATAATCTACTGTATCTGTGTTTTGTTTACTACAGTCTTCTGTTACTGTGGAGTTTTTCTCCCTGGGCCTCTAATGGTGGCTCTGTTGATAATCTAGGTATAGTTTGACAAGAGGGAACTGGTTGCCAGTTCAACTGGCAAAGGGAGATAAAGCTCAGACTGTGATGCCAGCTGATCTGAGTTTAACTAGAAGCTGAATTACAGGGGTGGTAGAAAGAAGTAGCAATTGTCAGCTCACCCATTTTGGGGAAGGAACAACATTTAGTCCAATGGTAGGACCCCATCTGCATTAATGGTGCACCATGTAACTAGGGGTTAGCATATATGAAATCACGTGTACCCAACTGTGTCAGCATTACACACAGGCCAACTAGGCAGCCACTTGGGACCTGCGCTTATAGGGGCACTCTTTTCATCCATATACATTTTTATAGCAACAAAAGGCATTGTTTCTTTGCCCTAAAAATAAATAAATAGAATGCCCAGTTAAAACAAAACATGCCATGGTTTTACAGGTACCACAGAAAGAGGTGCTTCACTTGACTTGACCATTCAAGTTAAGTCACATCATGTTAAAGTCGAACTTTGTGAGGTCACAAAGCAGAGACCTTGTGCAAAGCCACAAGATGGAAGTTCTCACTCAGCATGCATTTTGAATGATAAGTAGTATGAATCTCTAATGCCTGGCTTTACTGACTGTAGCAATGTACCAGAAAATGAAAACATATTATGAGGTATTGGTCAAAAATGTCAGACAAAATCTGGGACAATATGCAGAATTCTGAAAGCTGAGATGAGAGGAATGGAATGGGACTGAGCATACAAGCAATGAGATCACTCTCATCGTGATCAGCCATATATTTATGTCAATATTTCTGGATATGTGATTTGTGTGCAGTAATTCTGAAGACTTTAATGTGTGACAACTTGATTGTATGGAGATGAAATAGTATTATATAACAATCAGGCATCAAGGCTACAACTTCTAGGTGGGAGTTGGTGTTGGCTGGATGAAAGTTACTGACCCTCTTGTCATTTTCTCAGTTTAAACAGTCACTATCTGGTTTTGTAGGATCTGTGAGCATTTGTGAGAAGTAAGGTAGACTATTTAACTAGACAGCTGATATGCACAGAGAGGTCTAACTGCTATGGCTGTCTGTGGAGGAATATGACTAGCTGTCTGTTGTTGTTTTCTTATTATTCTGGCTTTGTAGGACTAAAGTCATTTAAATGAAGCAATGTGCTGCTTTTAATGTTTGGCAACTGTTTGTTTGGAACAAAGGTGAAATATCCTCTTTTATCACAATCAGATATCTGAACTGTACATAGAAGTGGCTATAACTGCTTTATGGGGGTTGTCTGTATGAAAGTAAATGACCCTCTTGTCACGTGCACAGTGAAACAGTCACGGCTCAAAAAAAAAAAGAAAAATGGGTTGAAGTGCATCATAGAATTCACAGACCTAGAAAGTTTCTAGAAGATGGTGGCTTCCACACACCAAGGCTGCATAAGTGCATTTTGACACCGGTTTAGTACTTGTCTCTGTACCAAACCCAAATTAAGACCAGCCCAGCTCATAGATGTACACAGATGGTCATTGTACTTATGTGAAGGGCTGGGGATGATGTCATTATGTCTTTAATATTCCTTCAAAACATCAGAAGTCACTATATCTTGTGTTTATATACATCTGACAGCAAATATTGTATTTTCTTTCAGTTTTGTCCCACACTGATATCAGAAGGGTAGACATAAGATTGTTGTCTTTTGGGATTAGGGGATGAGGAGGCATATTATATATACCTATAAATTCATAAGTAAGCTATTAAGTATAGGGAAGTGTTCAGATCTAAGGATGATCAAGGAACATGGTCTCTGTAATGGATGGGTCATATACGAATCTCCTGACCAACTATCAAGAAGTCTCTTAAATTACTTAATTATTAGCACTTCTGATGCCCATGAGGAGTTTATTCCATTGTTGTACTATTCTATGAATAATGTAACCAATTCTTATTGTTTTACATCTCTGTACATAATTTTAGATTGTGATGTTTATAAGTCTTAAACTTTTATACACTTCTAGACTCAAATACATCTGAAGAAATTTGTCATAGAAGATTTTATGTGCAAATATAATTTCTGTCCAGAATGTAACTATAGTGCAGGGTACAGAAAACCAAGTTGTGAACATCTGTTATTATAGATCAAATCCATAATGGAAAACATTCTTTTAGTATAGTGTCTTTGCACATATTCAAGACAGTTTTATTTTCTAACATTATTTGTGCAAAACACATTATTACACCCAATGCTTGTATAAGTTCAAAAAACTAGTTGTATTCCTGGTCTTAAAATTCTTTAATATCATTCCAGGCTGTTTCAGAACTCTACTACAAATGGACTGTGAATGAGTTTCAAAAAAAGTTTGATTCGGTCATGATACCTAGGTCTTTGTATTTATTAACTTCTAAAAGGGAAACTGATGATAAGAGAATACATCTAGTTATGACTGGTTTTAGTTACGGCTGGTTTATCAATTAACATGGTTTTTCATTTGTCCTTGCTAAACATTAAACTGGTATTTCACATCCATTTGCTGATATTTGACAGATAATAATTGATAGAGGTGAAATCATCCACATTATTAACAAAAAACACAATTTTGTAGTCATGTTTGTAGTTGCAGAGCCTAAAATAGTCATTTGCTGATACTGAGGCAAATGATGTATTAAATAATATAGGCCCAAGCACAGAGCCCTGAGGCACTCCTGAACTTATTACTTAATGCTGGTTCTGATTCTACACCTTGTATGATAATGATTGCTTTCTACCTCTTAGCCATGCACCTATCTAGCTAATTAAATACTTATTAACTTTAAGGTCTTTCAGGGATTCATCAATAGCATTAAATGGTATTTGATCAAAGACATCAGTTAAATCTAGGTGCATAATGCCCATACTCAATCCCAAGTCTAGAGCTTTGGTGAAATGATCATAAAAACCTGCCAAATTTATAAGTGTTGATTAAGCCTTAATAAAGCCATATTGACAGATGTTGCATAATGCTGCGTTGTTATCATTATTAGTAATACTAGCAATACACTTTCAAAGCACTCATACAAAACTGATATTAGGCTTACGACTCAATAATTCTGAATTGTCTCTCCTGTTTTGTAAATAGGGGTGACACAGGATTCCTTCTCTAAATTAGGAACAAAGTCTGATTGCAACAATTTGTTAAATGTAGGATACAATATATAAGCCAGAGAGTTTTTGAGTTTAACTAAGAAGGATGTTGGAATGTTGGCAGGACCATTCAATGCACATTTTTCTTTTATTAAATTCTGTTTCTAACATGTTTTTAGATATCATTGGACATGTCTGATTTATTTATTCCAAGGTCACAAAACAGTTCCATTTTGTTCACAATATTATTACCACTATTAGTAAAATAAATATTAAATGACTCAGCTGCAACTTAGTGCCTTTAATTAAATCCCCTTTAACTATTATCATGTTTATGTGATCAACACTACTTTTAAAAGAATTAATATATGTGTGTGTGTATATATATATATATATATATATATATATATATATATATATATATATGACTTACAAGAGGCTGCAGCTACTTTATTTCATTTTTTTCGCATTTTTACTCATACTTGACATTTCCTTGCTACAGGAGTTCAGTTTCTTTTTATAATCACTGTGATTTTTTTAATAAGTACTTAAAGATCTCTTCTTGCTTTTACGCAATTTCATTAATTTGTAGTTCTACCAAAAAGGGAATTTATTTTTAATATTAACTGTTCTACTAGCGATGGTCCTGTGAACACTGGTGTATACTACGTTTTTTAATATTTTATAATTTCTATTTTCTTGGTCAATAAGTAACTCCCACTGGCCACTCCAGTGGTGTAGAGGACTAAAGCCCTAACTATGGTCCATCCAAGCAGGGTTTGATTAGCAGATCTAGTGACAAATAGATTGGCAGAGAAGGGACAACACTTGTTGATACACTCCCTAACGGGAGGCATGTTCCAAGGACAGGAATTGCTCTAGGATTCAGTCAACAAGCATGGGGGACAGGGAATAAAACAAACAAACAAAAAAACCTGAACAGATGATCCGAGCCCCTGGGGATACCCTTAGCATCCATGACTGGCCGCAGTAATACTGAAGTAAATCAGGGGGCTGTAGGAGTCTGGCTGGGAGACCTGGCATGATTGTGGGATACTGGGGAACTGGTGGAAGTAAACACATGGGTCAGAGGAGACTAAGGAAAAAAAGCCTCCAACTGAACTGAGTTTAAATATTTACTTAAATATTGATTTGATAATCAATAAACACATAATTATATTAAGTAACAGTGATAGGTTTCTCAGCAATTATTAATTCAAACGCAATGGAAAACTGACCAGAAATATGAATATAAATTATATTAAATAAATCTGTCCCAATAAGATCCAAGATATTTTACCTCAAGTAGTTCAGTGACGAATTATGAACTATCATACAATAACATGTCCATAAACTGTTTAGCATGACAATTGCTAGTTCTCAATGTACTCCAGTCAATGCTAGGATAGTTAATGTCACCCAGTAATATTAAATATTTTGTATTTAATATTTTATCCAGCTGGGAGTAAGAACCTCCAATGTCTATCTGAGTCCATATTTGTAGTAAGACAGCATAATACTCTTGCAACAGGATAATTTAAAATAGCATCAAACAGATGGAATATTACATGTTTCAACTTTTTATGTGTTTGTTTGTATTTGTCTGAATGGAACAGATTTATGAACTCAGAAAGTGACACTTCCACCTTTTGAATTTTCCTTTAGACATTCAAATTTAGTACACCCCGGTATTTGCAGACTTGTAGAATTCCAAGTTTCAGTAACTGCAATTATTTTATACCTCTCCACTATGATTATACTCTTTAATTCATCCTATTTAGATGCTAGGCTGAGGGCCTTGCAGCAATAACATTTTAAAGAACTATTAAGTTTATGGTCTTTATGATCAATTGTGCTAGTTTTTTAGGGCAGCCAAAAAAGGCTTTATGTAACAGCAGCAACTAGAAATGTATGACTGTGGGCATTTGTGGCTTAATTTCCATCCTCGTGTATAAACAGAGAGGGGTACACATAAAGTAACTACCCATCTTGAGAGGGGTAAGGAGGCAGATACTATCCCCAGATATGATTTATATATCCTCAAAAGCATTTGGCTTCTCAGTTTATTGTGATGTGGTATGTTAATTTTTGAGCATTGAGCCTTGGCTAAAACTTATTTCTTCCCTGAAATAGAAAAGTAAGACTGAATTTATTTTCCTTATGCATGATTTTTGTCAGGACATCACTGGGTAAAAAGGTTGCAAAAAAGTTCTAAAATCCACCTCAAACTATTTATAACCCTGTGGCTTTTGGGTACTTATCAGCCCCCAGATCCCCAGATCCCCAGTTTAACTTACTCTTGGTCAAGGTGTGTTGAAAAGTTGCAGGAATTAACAAAGTTGAAGAGCAAGACTACATTACTTTCATTGATCATGGTTTTCATTCAGGCAATCACTGGATGGAAAGGTTGTTAAAAAAACTCTAAAATGTCTTTCAGAGTATCTAAAATCCCCATGGCTTCTGGGGGCCTTGCCCTCAAGACCCCTGGCTTAATGCAGTTGTTTTGTCCACAGTTATCAGAGTGCAGTCTTTCCTAGATAGAACATATTGAATGAATGAATGAATGAATGAATGAATAACTGCAGGAATAAAACTGAAGCATAAAACAGACAGAGAGAAAAAGAGGGAAAAAGTAATCTGGATGGTGTTGGTAGGTCAGGATGGGAGGAAGATGGAGCAGCAGATGAAGGGTGTGGGAGTGGGGCCAGTGAGGGCACACTGGAGCACTTTGCATAGGGCACCAGTTGACCTAAGGCTGTCCCTGATATGCACCAAAAGTAAGCATTGAAAGAAGTCACAACTACAACAAAGAAAGTGTTAGGTACATCAAAAAGCCCTACCTCCAACATGAGGCATGACAGCATCACTTTTAACGCCAGTCTTTTTCTTCCTAGAGGAATGGATAGGTTAACAGGTTCTCACCCCTACAAAGAAGAAATGGGCATACAGGGCAGCTGATGGGGGTGGGTGATGGTATATATAGGGTGCAGGGAACCAAATTAAAAAAATGTGGTTATCCTGGGAGGATGCCAGAGGAAAGGCAAGAGTCACATATTATTGTTTCATTATGTGAAGACAGCATGGAGCTCTCCAGAAGCATCAGGAGATGCAGCTACATTAATAGATAGAAAATGAATTATTTGAGTTGAAAAAGATTATAGAAGAATAGTTTGACAGGAAAATGCTCTATTTCAGGGACAGAAAGTGATACTTTAAATATCTTTAGTACTACAAGAAGAGAAAAAAATAATTGCTTTGTGAGGAGGTATTTTGATGGGGGATGCAAGGAAGTAATGGAGGTAGTTAAGGAGGAATGTTCTACAAAGTTTCAAAAGCAAGAAGATAGTTATTAACATGATGAAGAAAATATGTATTTTCAAGTGACAGAACTAAAGAAGTGGTGGATTGAGTCGTTTCATTATCAAAAAGAGTCATGGTGTAAGGTAAGATAAAAGTGGAGAGCATGCTAGGAAAGGATAGTTTGAGTTATGAGTTTTATTTTTTTTAAATAAAGGAATACAATATTAGCAGTTAAGCTTAGAAAATAAAGAATGGTTTTAGTAATATTCATAACCAGTAATAACAGACATATGGAGCAAAGCATTTTCTTGAAAGAATGTATGAATGTAATTTTTTTATTAAGTAGCCCCTACTTTTACTGTGAGAAGTGTAATGGGATGGTACCCCTACTTTGTTTTAATAAGTGCTATGGGATCCTTACCATCTATGTAAGCTGCCATCAAGTCATGCAGATAGGACCTTAACTTAATGATACATAAAAAGCTGGCACCTTGAAAATACAGCACCCCAATGTTGCATTGCATTGTGAATACTGGAACAAAAATTCCAGTTCCTGGCATGGGTATACAAGCCACAGTCTTCTGACCTTCCCAGTATAAAAGTATGTGCTCAATTTATTGGGCCACTGACAATACTAATATTGCTGTTATAAGGGAATCACTTATAGTTATTACATACCTCAGCTATTTAAAACTACTAAAAAATATTCAGTGTGTATTATCTCACTAGATCATTTAAAGTTAATTGTGAATATGGCTTCAAGTTGGTATTGGATAACATTAAATCTGATACCATCATCATTGGTGATGTTAATGCTGATTGACTAGACCATTCAAACTTCCTGCTCTCACCCTCCAGTCAGCCTCTATGGATTTGCTTGATAATCCGCTCACCTATGATGGTAATTACTATAATTATTTATTTATTTATTTTTAATTTTTTATATTATATTTAATTTATTAATTACTAAATTAATAACTGATAAAGTTCTACCACAGGAACATAGGGTAGCGAGGGAAAAGAGGGGGTGAAAGTGAATTCCATCATGGAAATAGCGAATAGAGATAACTATAATGTAGCTAAGACAAGAAGTGTCATTGTTAGAAGATTATATAAGAGGGAACAGATCAACAAAAAATATTAAGAATGATAGATATGATAAAAGCAATGAGCAGTATTAGAACAGACCAGGATCTATTATGCACTACTGGAGATAACAAACTAAAATTTTCAAAACAGGCAGAAAGACTTAGAAGATACGAAGATAAATATAAGGGAAAAGCACAAAATAAACAATTAACTGATGAACCAAAAATGTTTTATAGAGAACTGGGAAATAAGCTAATAGGAATTGATAGACCACCAAAAAAAGAGGAAGTAGATACATTTTGGAGAAGTATCTATGAAGATCCTATGGAACATAACAAAGATGCTAAACGGATAGAAGAAGTAAAAGAAAGAATAAGAAGTTTAAAGGTACAGGATATGAAATGGGATGAAATAGCAGCCAGAGAGGTTGAAATAAAGTTGAGAAAAGCCTCTAACTGGAAAACCCCACGCCCAGATGCAGTACCTAACTTTTGGCTTAAAGTATTAACTTCTTTGCACGAGGATTTAGCCATGAATAAGAACTATTTATGTGCGCACCCCAAAAACACACCATACTGGTTAACAACAGGGAAAACAATGCTCTTACTTAAGAGTGAACTTGCAAGCTACCCTAAAATTATAGACCAATAACTTGTCTTCCGACGATGTATAAACTATACACAGGAATTGATGCCGACAGAGTTTATAGTCATTTAGAAGAAAACTCAATTATGGCAGTAGAACAAAAGGGCAATAAAAGAAAGTCATATGGAACAAAGGACCATTTGTTGTTAAACAAAGTGATAGTGGAGAATTGTAAGAAGGGGAAGAATCTAAGTATGGCATGGATTGACTACAAAAAAGCATTTGATAGTATCCCACATTCATGGATAAAAGAGTGCTTAAAAATGTATAAGATACACCCTACACTGATTGACTACATTACAGTAACCATGAAACAGTGGCAGACCACTTTGCAATTAAACCATGATAAAGGACATATTATTATCCCACGGATAAAAATTCAAAGGGGGATATTCTAGGGTGACTCTCTGTCACCCTTGCTATTCTGCCTTGCCATTAACCCATTAAGCTGTTTACTTAGCGTAAGCCATGGCTACAATTTGGCTCTAGAAGACAACAAAGTCAAATGACTTCCCATCTTCTCTTTGCCAATGATCTAAAACTGTATTGTTCATCAGATAAGGAACTGAAAGCACAGCTGCAGGTTTGTCAAAACTTTTTCAGATGATATTAGAATGTAATTTGGTCTTGATAAATGTGCAAAAGTAACCTTTAAAAAAGGAAAACTGCAGCACCAGGAAAAATCAGTTTGGGACAAGAATGTGATATAAAAGAACTCGAGCAAGAGGGAGTGTATAAATACTTGGGGAATTGATGAAGGATCAGCAATAAAACATGAACAAATGTGAATAAAGCTCAGTAAGAAATATTTTAGAAGACTTAAATTAATCCTCAAAACAGCATTGACATGCAGGAACAAGATCCAAGCCATAAATCAATTTGCGCTTCCTTTCCTGACATATAGTTTTGGAGTGATTGACTGGCCCGAAATATTGTTGGATAGACTGGATATTAAAACAAGAAGAATGCTTCATGCTCATCAAATGATTTATAAAATTCAGTGTATACCAAGATTATGTATTCCCCGTTCCAAAGGAGGGATGGGCCTCCTTGAAACTGATTACATGTATAGATCTGCAATCATGGGACTCCACACTTATCTAGTGACCTCACAAGATCCAAATGTAGTGAAAGTTTTAAACATTAGGAGAATAAATCTAAAATGACATCTCTGCTTAATTTGGCAGAAGCATATCGACATCATGCAAGAATGGAAATCAAACCAGAAGTAGATAAAAACCAGGCAGCAAATGAATGTGCTAAAAAACAAAAGAAAGAATATAAGGTGAATGACCAGATGAGAAGGCAAGAAATGTGGAAAAAACAAATATAGTTGCAAGTATAGAAAACTTCTGGAAGAGCCTCATGTTGATCAAGAACGAACGTAGGAATGGTTAAGGACAAGTGAATTCACATCAAGAAATGAAAGGTTAATATTGACAGCCTATAACAGTGGGCTACATACATGTTGGTTTACAAAGTCCATTGAACATGTGGGAGAAACAGACATATTTAGGTTTTGTAAAACCAAACTGGAAACAGTCACACACCTTGTTGCTGGTTGCGACACATTAATGGCAGAGGGACTGTATACTGAAAGGCATAATAATGTGACAAGACTGTTACACTGGAGATTGTGCAATCATTACGGTATCGAAGTGGCTAAAAAACACTGGAATCATGAGCCACAAAGAATCATAGAAAATTATGAAGTTTATATCACATGGGATCAGCCAATACCAGCAGTTCAAAAGATAGATGCTAGAAAACCAGATATAGTGGTCCAAGAAAAGAAGACAAAAGTAGCACTGATCATTGAAATCGCCACATCCAGTGACTACAGTGTCTTGCGTACAGAGAGACACAAAGTCATAAAATACCTTGATCTGCAGGTAGAAACGAGAGCCATGTGGAAGAAAGATACACAGACAGTTCCAATAGTAGTAGGAGCAACTGGTCTTATAAAAAAGAATTTACAATCGTATTTAGATATGTTACCAATTCATGTAACACCATGTGAATTACAGAAGGACTCATTACTGGGCACAGTGCGAGTGCTGCGAAGAGCACTTTTGGCTGACATCAAAGCGTGAAACGAAACTAATTTCATGAACTTTAATCATACTTTGACTTAGGAATGGGGTCCATTCCCGTCATGGTATTAGAAACCCGAAAGACTTGGAGAAATTAAAAATGGGCTAAACAAGATGAGGGGTCTGAATGGAAAGATGATAAAATCAGCTAGCAAAGTATTGCTGGAATTTAATTCATCCTCAAGTCTTGGTGAATACCTTCATAAGGTGAACACCGTTTTTACAAAATCTCACTAAGACAACACTGATATACAGACTGTATTTAATGCAGCATATAGCATGGGCAGACATATGTTAAGAAATAAAAAAGATAGCTGAGAGCACAAGTCACAGGATAAAAGAGTGCCCAGTCCTGGTAGGCGCACTGGTGCCTGGACTGGAAAAAATTACAGTGTAGAATCCTCAAGACATGGAAACATTCCTATAATGAGGTTAGGCCAGGTTCAGGAGAAGGATACCCCCTCTTATAGAAGAAAAAAAGAGCCATAAAGATGATGATGGAGTGGGCTACTGAAGATAAGAAAGATAGAAATTATGTATTGTTACTATTATATGCAAGGTGCCCAGAATTTCCAGACAGAAGATATACAAAAAGATTACAAGAAAAATTAGAGGAAAAAAAATACTTCCACAAGAAAAACTGTCAAAATGATGAGATAATAGCAACTTTTCTAAAGAAAAATATAAAGAATAAATTAACATATGAACAAATAAATAAAACTGATAAACCCTTTACTTTAAAAGAAATAAAAGATCAAATTAAAAAGTTAAAAAATAGTAAGGCTCCTGATTTAGATGGTCTTATACCCAAACTATATAAACTATTGTCAGATGATGCAGTCTTTATACTAGAAAAAGCTTTCAGGGAAATAAAATCTACTTTGGAGATTGCCCCATCATGGAAATATTCCCTCGTCTCACTTGTTCTAAAGAGACAAAGATCCAGCAAAGTGTTCCTCTTATAGACCCATTTCCTCCTAAAGGATGACTATAAGATGCTCATGTCTATTTTAGTCAATAGAATTTGTCTAGTAATACCAAAATTAATTAACAACAATCAAACAGGTTTTATTTTGAATAGACAGTCACAAGATAATATAATAAGGATACATGCACCAATAGACTAGTCAAGTAAACATACAAAATACTTTCTATCATTAGACTTGATTTAGACGAAGCTTTGACTCAGTTAATTGGCCTTATTTCTTTAAAGCACTTAAAGAATATAACTTTTCAGCTGAGTTAATAGCATTAATTTCAAAGTTCTACATTAATTCTTGTGTTTACGTCAAAAAGGTTCCTTTCTTTATGATTCCTTTAAACTACAAAATGGTGCTAAATAAGGTTGCCCACTATCTCCACTACTTTTTGCACTAGCAGTAGAACCTTTTCCTATATTTATTGGACCAAACACAAATATTTACGGTATAAAAATAGAAGACGATTTGGAACTAAAGATTCAACTCTTTGCAGATGACATCCTGCTTACAATAGGAAATGTAGAAATATCATTAGAACATGTAATTAGTTTTATGAGGCAATTTGAAACTATTTTGGACTTTCAATTTAATCATAATAAAACTAGTACATTATTAATCAGTAAGAAATTTTAAAAAATCATATAAAAAAGATTCTGATTTCAAATTGGAATAACTCTCAAATGAAATAGCTTTGCATCATCATTACGTCTAACAGTAAGGAAATGATATAAGTGAATTTTCAACAGGTTATTGATAAAATTATAAGTCTAGCCACATGTTGGAATATTCCTTTTTACTACAGAAAAGGATTTAATGTTAATTAAGATGGTAATTCTCCCTAAAATATTATTTGTTACAATCATTAACATTATCTCCACCAAACAAATTAATGAAAAAGATTAATAACATTCTACTTAAGTTTTTTGGGATCCCAATAAACTAAGACTTTCTTTTAATTGGCAACAAAAGGTGGAAAAGGATTCCCTGATATTCTGTTCTATGTTACTTCAGCCTTTGCAAAAATCATTGCTTTGTGGCTACATTCATCATATGAATCAAAATAGAAATTAATATATCAGGTACTATTATTTAAAAATAACAAAAATATTACTACCTGTCGTAAGCAAATAGTTCCTAACAGCTTTGACTGGCTATTAAAAGATTATTGTTTAAAATGGAAACATTTCTTCTAATCACATTCCCTATACAAATAATATTCTTTCTTCCTTCCAGAAGTTCATATATTCTAATTATTCTATTGAAGACATAGGGCCAGATTCAATAACACCTACACAGTGTACACTAATTGTACATGCTCTGTATTCAAGAACATCCTTATCACATTTTTTGTGCTTTTTAGTCACTCAGAAAGATTACATTAAGTGCACATATAGTCTACATTTTGATAACCTTTATGAATCCCCCTCAGTATTTAAGACTGCATGCAAATCAGCAGGAAAACTAAAATTAGAAGGAAGAAGGTGTGACTTATGCTTCTGTTGTCTGTTCACAGAGAATGGTGTACACTTAGGGTACACTTAGTGTAGTTGTTAATGAATCCCACAGCTAATCTTTTCAAGGTTTCCAACAGCATATACAAATGAATGCTTAGAAATTCACAATTTCAATAGAATGATAGATCAAAAGAACAAAATAATTTATTTTTGTGGCACTGGAACTGAAACATATGCTGTTGAAAACTTGATCCCCGGGATTCAATAAACCTCTGTGCAAGAATAAGACTATTCTTGCACAGAGTGGATCATATCCGTGCAGCACAACAGCATGCCTGGCATATTCATGAAGGTGGGCTGCTGTATAACCTACACGGGCATGATCCGTGAATGAGTGCAGGCTGCATGTTACAGCAGTTCCTGCACATGTAACACACTCCCTGCACTCAGAAATTGCCATTATGGCACTTTGAAAGGTAAAAAACAGTGTTTGCAGACATACTGCACAACCGTACCAATATTCACAGAATGTCCAGAGTTTTGCCTCACACATCTGGCCAGTGAAAGCTAAACTAATATATAATGAAAACATTTGAGTTACAGACTTCAGACACTTCAGAAAATTCATGCTAATGCAAAACCTGTTATTCTATCAACTTTAAAGGTGTGTAAGAGAAATTTTTAAAACCATCCCTATTTTTGTTCATTTGTCCCCCCATTACTTATGGCTTTGTCGAGATTTCTTGTTCAAAGAGGTTGGAGGTATGTGCATACCCCTAAACTGAGAAAAAGTTAAAATCCGTGTTATTATTGTTTTTTTTAATCATCCCAAGTAAAGTTTAAGAGTAGCTGAGCAGGTGTGCCCATTGCACAGCTATTCTTACCATGGCTTAAATATCCCAAGGAGCTAAATAGAAATACACAGGTAAAGCTATCAATGCAAGATAGCATAGTGGTTAGAACTTCCACTTTGCATGCAGGCATTCACAGTTTGAGCCCCAATGAAAGCTGTTCACTGTTACATGTAAAAGCAGTATTAAAAGTCTCATGTTTTATTAAATCAGGTAGTAAATAATAGTTATCAACCAAGTTAGTGTAGCAGATCCAAAATTGAGGTGTCAGTCCAGAAAAGATGTGAAACCCCCATATAAATACAAGTGCCACATACACTATAGTCATAAACGAATAAATGTAAATGAAAGTACATGGGGGGTGTCAACATAAAATTATAATATGTCAGTAAAGATGAATGAATCCCATACATCTGATACATCTATAAAATGATTTTTTTGCAATGCTAACTACTGCTCAGCTCTGCTTAGCTGGTGTAAGCATTGCTTAAATATAAGCGTTAAGCAATGAGTAGCCCTGCTATTTAGATTTGCACATTGGTAAGTAGTGCTCAACATTTGACCCTTTAAGCACTGTCAGCCTTAGCTAAACAGATTTGCCCATCACTTAGCTCAGCTCAGCATAATCAAAAATGGTCCAATGAAAAAAAAAAAAAAAAAAAAAAAAATCTTGCTTTTTTCCCACTTTTCTGAGAGTTAAAAAAGTTCAGTTACAGGCTTGCTGTTCCTGAACTGTTTGAAAGTTTCTGTGAGGCCATTTTTGCTTGGGCTGAAGGAGGGTCTCTGTGTTTATCAGTGGGAGTGACTAACATTGAGCAGCTTCCCTGCCCCCGGAGAGGTGGTTACTGACTTGAAACTGTAGTTTTATTGGCCACTAGGGGTCATTTCCATAACTCCTTCATCTTCCTCTCTTAAAACCTAGTTGCCTCGTGGTTTGAGCGTCTTTTCAGGCTTGTTGGCTGTTGGTGAAGCACCCTCCAAGAGGAAAAAACGCTGAGAGAAGAAGGGAGCCACTTTTGAGATTTTAAGTATTTTTTCTCTGTTTATTTGCTAAGTTTTTCTGCATAGCTGCCTAGCTTGAGCATTTTCTGGCTTGTTAAACTTGATTTCTGTATTAGTAGCTGTATTTAGAGCACAACCAAAAGCTGTTTGCTGAATTTCCTGTTTGCACTTAATTTTAAATCGTTTTTTTCTTAAAACTTGCATATTTTCTGTCCTTGACCTAGCACTCTTGTGTGGGGTCATTTACTGCACTGTTATAACTTGATATTACTTGTGAACCTCTGCTATCTCTGTAAAAAACAAAAACAAAAAAAAAATCTTGCTTTTTTCCCAATTTTCTGAGAGTTAAAAAAGTTCAGTTACAGGCTTGCTGTTCCTGAACTGTTTGAAAGTTTCTGTGAGGCCATTTTTGCTTGGGCTGAAGGAGGGTCTCTGTGTTTATCAGTGGCAGTGACTAACATTGAGCAGCTTCCCTGCCCCCGGAGAGGTGGTTACTGACTTGAAACTGTAGTTTTATTGGCCACTAGGGGTCATTTCCATAACTCCTTCATTTGTCCTCAGAGGAGTGGTTTAGGGCAGTGACTTGTGGTTTGTTGGCCAATTTGGGTAATTTCCTGTCTTTTCCAGCCCCCTGCTATAAAGCACGCTTTAGCTGATTTAGCCCGATTTAGCGGAGTTGCTATTGTTGCACACTAGGGCAGCGCCCGGTTAAGCAGGTTTAAACTATTCGGCTACCTAAAGTCCACTCTTCAAATTTTCCCTTAAAACTACCTTCCTCGAACTATACTACTGATCTAATCAGCGTATCCTATAATTAAAAGATCATCTCTACTTGACTCCAAGTAGACTATTCTCTATCTGTTAAACGTAGCACTTGCTCCTACAGTACTTATTACCTTGATACGGCACTCTTGTCATAGATAGTACCCCAAAAGGCAACCCCCATTTCTCGGTCACCCACGTCCCCGGAATCTTTTTAAAGTTTTTTGTCTATTCCTTCTAGCATGTCGAGGGATCAGTTGCTAGTGTCCTCTCCTGCTCAGCTGGTGAACCTGGGAATATTGAGGCAATGTTACAATTGCCTCATGTACACAGACAACCCTCTCCTCCTCCCACAAAACACAAATACATGCGAGAGATGCAACTACACGGCCAAACTGGAGGCTGAGCTCTCTCAACATAGGACTGGCAAGACCAGTCAGGAGGAGAAGGTTACCACACACACTATAGACCCAGTCTCACATATTACCATTACAACCTCAAATCATACACATAAACACACAAAGACATACTCGAGGCTCTGATCAAAAATCTACCAAAACAGCAGAGGCCACCAAAGCAGACACCCAAACAACCACCACCTCAGAACACAACACCTGCAACACATAGACCTCACAGTCAGAGTGTCAAACAGTCACAGCCCTTAAGGCCAAACACAATGCCAGACACACTAGTCATTGGTGACTCCATAGTCAGACACACTGACGTCCCGCTCACCAGACTGAGTAAGGAGAAGGTCACAGTAAGCTGCCTGTCTGGCGCTAGAATCCGCCACATAACGCAAGCACTCAGGTCTCTCAACAGCAGGTACAAATATGATTCAGTCATTGTCCACGCTGGTGTAAACGACCTGAGACGTACCTCCTTGGACTACATGAAAAGAGACATTGAGGAGCTCTCTGATTATGTAGCCCAGACAGGTATGACCCTGACCTTGAGCAGTATCCTACCTTCACCAAGAATGATGCCACAATACAGAGATAAGATGATCAGCTTTAACAATTGGCTTAAACACTGGTGTCATTCAAAGGGGATCCAGTGTCTGTCTGCCTGGGATGACATGCTGGACAAGCCACGCTGCTTCAAGGGACGGCTTGCACCTGTCACCCTGGGATTCCGGATATTGGCAAAGGCTCTTGCCACCCCCATAGTGCCTTTTTAGGCAAGGGTCAAATTCTAAACCTACCACCCTAGAACACAAAAAAGGAAAAAAACTAAGGGTAATGCTGCTCAATGCCAGAAGTCTAAATCTCAAAATGCACGCACTCGAGGCCCTTCTCAGTATGGAGAACATCGATGTCTGTGCTGTGACAGAAACCTGGTTCAAGGCTCCTGAGAGCACCCCGGCGCTATCAGGTTTTACCTCGTATCATGCGTTCCGGCCCCAAAATCTGGACAATACCAAGAAAGGAGGGGGGGTATCCATATTCATCAAGGACACCCACACCTCAAGACTGGTGGCAATGCACGATGCATCGGAGACCATCCAGGTGCAATTAACCATAGGCAAGACTGCTCTGCAAATTGTAGCATGTTACAGGCCACCCTCACAAACTCAGGAACCTCACATGGCCTTCCTGAAAACACTAGAGGAGATAAATGTATCACCAAACACCATCATACTAGGTGACTTCAATTACCCTAATATAGACTGGGAACACTACTCAAGCCCAAACACCCTAGCCCAAAAGTTCCTGGAATTCATAAACTCAAATGCCATGGAACAACTAGTCACCATCCCCACAAGAGGAGATAACATACTTGATCTCATCATCACGAACATGGGAGCACAATGTTCAACACCGGAGGTGTACCCCTCACTGGTGAGATCAGACCACAAACTAATCTCGCTGGAGGTCCTCATCCCACCCCACCTGAAATAAAAAGACCACAGTAAAGAACTTCTCAAAAGCCGACTTCACACTTCTAAAGACTAGTGTGGTCTCCTTTAAGGCCCCGAGCCATGGAAAACAGTACTCAAGCCGCTGAATCACTTACAAATGCCTTCTACCAGCACCTGCAGGACTGCATGGATAAGGCAATCCCAAGCAAAACAAAGACTCTTTGTACCAAAGGCAAGCATCCAGTCTGGTGGACCCCAGCCATAAACAAACTCTACAACAAAAGGAGGAAGCTACTACAAGATAGAGCAAAATCCTTAAAAGGTAAGACACCCTTGATCACTATAAGTAAAAACTAAGAGCTCTCATAAAATCATCCAAAGCAAATTTCGAGAGAAAAATAGCTAAAGACTCAAAAGACAATCATAAGGCCTTCTTTAGCTATGTTAGAAACCTGGGAGGAAACTCCCAGATATGCTCAGAGCTAGTTCAAAATGATGTGAAGATTACTGATCCTACAGACATTGCCAACATACTGGCTGACAGGTTCAGTGCAAACTTCTCCCCTCCCCAAAGGAGAGATATCTATACCAAACGATTGCAGCCCCCAAACATCTCCAGCGCCCAAGTGAGAACTGCTCTCTCCAAAGCAAAAACACAGCATCCATGGGACCTGATGGTGTCCCCGGCTGTGTGCTCCATGAACTCAATGAGGAATTAAACCCACAGCTAGGACAGCTGTTTAATCAAAGTCTTACCTCTGGATACGCACCCAGGAGTGGCGCACTGCAACTGTGGTACCACTTCACAAAGGCGGTGCCTCCACCGACCCTGGAAATTACCGCCCATTAGCTTGACAAGCCTTATCTGCAAAGCCATGGAGAGGATCATAATGGACCTCATAAATAAAGACATAGGGAATTTGCAGACTTTGGATCCAACCCAGTTTGGCTTTGTCAAAGGCAGATCATGCCTTTTAAACTTGGTTGACTTTTCGAAACAGTCACCAAAGCCATTGATGAGGGAAAGGCAGTCCATACAGCCTACCTCGATCTGGCTAAGGCCTTCGATACAATACCCCATTCGGGTATCATTGAAAAACTCATCAGCTTAAATGTCAACCCATACATCACAAGATGGGTTGCAAACTGGCTGAGTGACAGAACCCACAGGGTCAGAGCTGCTGGCGCCATGTCAGACTCAAAGCCTGTCACAAGTGGTGTCCCACAGGGCTCAGTCCTGGGCCCACTCTTGTTTGGCATCTACTTTTCCGAAGTACAAGCAAACACAGGAGGGTTATGGCTGACAAAGTTTGCAGATGACTGCAAACTGGGCCATAGTAGAAAACACATCTGACACAGATATCCTTCAGAAGGGTCTCACAGAAAGCGGATAACTGGTGCCAGAGCCACGGCCTAAAGTTAAATGCCAAAAATGCATAGTCATACCCTTCGGGAAAAACAAGGTTACCCCTAGCTACCAAATAGGTGGCAATCCACTGAGCACAGAAGAAGTTATCAGGGACCTGGGGACCCAGGTTGATAGTAGTCTGTCATTCGACACCCATGTAGCTAAAGTAGTTAGGAAGACCTTCTACATTGCCCACCTTATCATGAAGGGATTCTCATCTAGATCAAGGGAGGTCATAGTCTCCCTTTACTCATCACTCATCAGACCAATGATTGAGTACAATGCCCCATTCGGAATGTATCTGACCCGACACTTGCAGCAGCTGGAGAGGCCACAAAGTTCCTCACCAAAAGGATAAAGGGTCTCAAAAATCTGTCCTATGCTGCCCGACTGAAAGAACTCCAGCTCTATTCAGTCGCACCGCTTGCTCAGAGGTGACCTTTGCCTAACATACAAGGCCATGTCAAACCCAGATTTGATGAATATGCTTCACCTCAAAAATCTAGATCCATCAGAGCCACAAGGGCGGAGACTTAAACCTTGACACGGCTATTAATAGGACGTGCTGGAGGGATAGATTCATCACCCAAAGACTCCCTATGCTGTGGAACAAAATCCCGGTACATGTGAGGCAGAGCACCTCGCTGGCCTTGTTCAAGAGAAATCTTGACCAATGGATGGGAGATCGCAGATATACCCCAGGGATTACCTCAGTGTCACTGCTCGACAGAGGCACAGAAAAATAATGGGTATAGTTCCCCATACTAAAGGGGTGGCCTAAGCCACAAAACGATGGGCTAGGCTTGTAAATGCCCTCGGGCAGATAGCCTAGTATGAACCTATGAACCTATGATGGCAAAGGGCAGGAAATCACCCCTATTATACCTTGCAGGTGGAAATACACCCCATAACCTGTTGTAGCTCATCACTGCAGGCACTACAGTTGGAGTTGGTGAGGAATCACACTTTCAGGTGCAGTGCTGGGGCATTCAGGAGTCCACAGTCATGGTTGGACACCTAGTGAAAGATCATGAGGGGAAGACTGCTGCAGGGCCAGTACCAGAGCTCCCAATACAAAGCAGAGGCCTGGGACTATCTCACACATGTTTTTAACTGATTGCTGCATTATTTTAAAATCTGCACTTAAAGTTACATTTTAGTCGAATTTGATCGAAAGTTTGCTTGTTTGTTTGTTTAATTTAACTGTGGAGGCTGCCCACTAAAGTGTGCTAGCCTGTGTAACTAATTTATCACTGTTACTGCATTTTCTGTGTGTTTCTAGCAAAAAAAACAAAAAAAACAAAAAAAATAATCCTTGTTTTCCCGCATTCCTCGACTAGTTTAGACCAGTTTACAGGCATTGCTGTATTCTGGGCTGTGGTGTAGTTCCTGTGTTGTCCATTACCTTACTTGGATAGAAGGAAGTTTCTTTGCTCACCAGTGGGAGTGGGGAGCCTTGAGCAGCCTACTTGTCCTTGGGGGAAGTGACCTCAGCACAAGAAGCTGTAGTAAATGGTTGTTTGGGACCATTTCCAGCTCTTTTGTAGTTCACTGTTTAAAATCCACCTCTGGGCATTTTTTTTCTGGCTGTACTGCTCAGACAAGCTCCACATGGGTTTACAGAGTGGTCCTAGCAGCAGGGAACTCAGAAAAGCGACTACCTTCTGGATTTAAGTATCTTTGCTTTTTTTTTCACTTGAAATAGCTTCTGTAGCTTACCTTGAACTAGCCTGAACTGTTCTTTAACTGATTGCTGCATTATTTTAAAATCTGCACTTAAAGTTACATTTTAGTCGAATTTGATCAAAAGTTTGCTTATTTGCTTGTTTAATTTAACTGTGGAGGCTGCCCACTAAAGTGTGCTAGCCTGCGTAACTAATTTATCACTGTTTCTGCATTTTCTGTGTGTTTCTACCAAAAAAAAAAAAAAAATCCTTGTTTCCTGCCTTCCTCGACTAGTTTAGACCAGTTTACAGGCATTGCTGTATTCTGGGCTGTGGTGTAGTTCCTGTGTTGTCCATTACCTTACTTGGATAGAAGAAAGTTTCTTTGCTCACCAGTGGGAGTGGGGAGCCTTGAGCAGCCTACCTGTCCTTGGGGGAAGTGACCTCAGCACAAGAAGCTGTAGTAATTGGTTGTTTGGGACCATTTCCAGCTCTTTTGTAGTTCACTGTTTAAAATCCGCGTTTGCACGGCTTTGTGCGGTCATGCGCATAGCGCAGTGCCGGTTAAACAAGGTTAAACTTTTTCTGGCTCCGCCAAGTCTGTTCTTCAAATTTTCCCTTAAGGAAGCTCTACTCTTAGTATAACCAGACTACTCACTGTATTATAAGCCTAGCACTTGTTCTCAATACTTCTCTACTAAGTAAGCACTCTCGTACTAAGTAAAGCACTACATCTACTTACCACCCCTGTGAATACCCACTTCCCTTAAAGGTATACCACTCCCTTATACTGTTCTAGCATGTCGAGTGGTAGATTACTGGCGTCGTCTCCAGTTCAGCTGGTTAATCTGGGCATCTTGAGACAATGCTACAATTGTCTCATGTACACAGACAACCCTCTCCTCCTCCCAACAAACACAAATACATGTGAGAGATGCAACTATATAGCCAAACTGGAGGCTGAACTCTCTCATCTCAGGGCTGGCATGACCAGAGAGGAAGAGATGGCAACCACACACACAACAATCCCAGTCCCACATAGACCTACCACAACTGCAAACCAAACACATAAAACACAAAGACATACTCGGAGGCTCTAATAAAAAACTTACCAAAACAACAGAGGCTCCCAAAGCAGACATCCAAAAATCCACCACCTCAAAACAAAACACATGCAACACATACTTCAATAAATCAGTGTGTCGACCAATCGCAGCCCTTAAGGCCAAACACCTTGCCTGATACACTAGTAATAGGTGACTCCATAGTCAGACACACTGATGTCCCACTGACCAGGCTGAACAAGGAGAAGGTGACTGTGAGCTGTCTATCAGGAGCTAGGATCCGCCACATAACACACGCACTCAGGTCACTCCAAAGCAAGTACAAATATGACTCCGTCATTGTCCATGCTGGTGTGAATGACCTGAGACGTACCTCCCTGGACTACATGAAAAGAGACATAGAGGATCTCTCCGATTATGTAGCCCAAGCTGGTATGACCCTGACCCTGAGCAGCATCTTGCCCTCACCAAGAATGATACCACAATACAAAGACAAGAAGATCAGCTTTAACAACTGGCTTAAGTACTGGTGTCATTCTAAGGGGATCCAATGTCTGTCTGCCTGGGATGATATGTTGGACAAGCCACGCTGCTTCGCAAGGGATGGCTTACACCTGTCACCACTGGGCTTCCGGATATTGGCTAAGGCTCTTGCCACCCCCATAGTGCCTTTTTTAGGCAAGGCTCAAAAGCCAAACCCACCTCTTTAGAAAACAAAAATGGAAAAAAACTAAGGGTAATGCTGCTCAATGCCAGAAGTCTAAATCTCAAGATGCAGGCACTTGATGCACTCCTCAGCATGGAGAACATCGACGTCTGTGCAGTAACTGAAACCTGGTTCAAGACTCCAGAGAGCACCCCAGCGCTACCAGGCTATACCTCGTATCATGCTTTTCGGCCACAAAACCCGGGCCGAACCACAAAGGGAGGGGGAGTGTCCATATTCATAAAGGACACCCACACCTCCAGGTTAGTAGCAACACATGAAGCATCAGAGACCATACAGGTGCAACTAACCATAGGCAAAACTGCTATACAACTGGTAGCATGTTACAGACCACCCTCCCAAACTCAAGAACCCCACTCAGCCTTCCTGAAGACATTGGAGGATATGAATGTATCACAAAATACCATCATACTGGGAGACTTCATCTATCCAAACATAGATTGGGTACATTATTCTAGCCCTAATACCCTAGCCCAAAGGTTCCTGGAATTCATAAATTCAAATGCACTGGAACAACTAGTCGCCTCTCCCACTAGGGGAGATAATATACTAGACCTGATCATCACAAACATGGGGACAACATGCTGCACACCAGAAGTATACCCCTCACTAGTGAGATCTGACCACAAACTAATCACCCTGGATATATATATCCCACCTCCACCACCAGCACAAAAGATCACAGTGAAAAACTTCTCAAAAGCAGACTTCACTCTTCTTAAGACTGAGATGGTATCCTTTAAGCCTACTGTGCCAGTGGATACCACATCCCACAATGCCGAATCCTTCACAAATGCTTTCTATGGACATCTCCAAGAATGCATGGATCATGCAATCCCAAACAAATCCAAGTCCCTCTCCACCAAATGTAAGCGTCCTGTCTGGTGGACCTCAGCCATAAACAAATCGTATAACAAAAGAAGGAAGCTACTGCACGTCAGAGCGAAATCCCATGAAGGGAAGACATCTCTGATCAACATTAGCAGAAAACTACGTTCTCTCATAAAAACATCCAAGGCAAACTTTGAGAGAAAAATCGCTAAGGACACTAAAGATAACCACAAAGCCTTCTTCAGCTATGTTAGAAACCTGGGCGGAAACCCTCAGATATGCTCAGAGTTGGTTCACAACAACAAAAAATACACTGAACCCACAGATATTGCTAACATTCTGGCTGACAGGTTCAGTGCAGATTTCTCGCCTCCTTCACCCCCAAAAGAAGAAATACTTATCCCAGCTGAATGTAATCTCCCTGTCATCTCAGATGTCCAAGTGAGAACCGCCCTAAACAAAGCAAAAAACACAACATCAATGGGACCTGACGGTACCCCGGAATGCGTGTTATGTGAACTCCAAGAGGAGCTAAACCCACACATAAAAATGCTATTTAACCTTAGCCTTACTTCGGGATATGTACCTGAACACTGGCGTACAGCAACAGTGGTCCCACTCCACAAGGGGGGTGCCTCTACAGACCCTGGAAACTACCGCCCCATAAGCTTGACTAGCCTGGTCTGCAAAGCTATGGAAAGAATCGTTATGGAACTCATAAACGGAGACATAGGGGACCTACAGACGCTTGACCCCACCCAGTTCGGCTTTGTAAAGGGCAGATCCTGCCTTTTAAACCTGGTTGACTTTTTCGAAACAGTCACTAGAGCCATTGATGAGGGCAAAGCAGTCCATACAGCATACCTGGACTTGGCTAAGGCCTTCGACACAATACCCCACTCAGGCATCATAGATAAGCTAAACAGCTTAAAAGTAAACCCTTATGTCACTAGATGGGTTGTAAACTGGCTAAAGGACAGAACCCATAAAGTTAAAATCGCTGGAGCAATGTCAGACTCAAAGCCAGTCACAAGTGGTGTCCCACAGGGATCTGTCCTAGGACCCCTCTTGTTCGGCATTTATTTCTCAGATGTTAAAGCAAACATGGGAGGGCTGTGGCTGACAAAGTTTGCAGATGACTGCAAACTAGGCACCATAGTCGATACACCAGCAGATACACACATCCTACAAAAAGGCCTCACTGAAACGGACAACTGGTGCTGTAGTCACGGCCTTAAACTAAATGCCAAAAAATGTATAGTCATCCCTTTTGGAAAAAACAAAGTACTCACAAATTATCACATAGACAGCAACCCAGTGAGTGCGGAAAAAGTAATCAGAGACCTAGGGACCCAAGTAGACAGCGACTTCTCATTTGACACCCATGTTGCCAAAGTGGTTAGAAAAACATTCTACCTCGCACACCTCATCCATGAAGGGTTTCACATCCAGATCCAAAGATGTCATTGTACCCCTATATTCCTCCCTCATCAGGCCCATGATTGAGTACAATGCCCCATTTGGTATGTACCTCACCCGGCACTTGCAACAGCTGGAGAGACCACAAAAGTACCTCACTAAAAGGATCAAGGGTCTCCAACATATGTCTTATTCTGCCAGACTAAAGAAACTTCAGCTCTATTCAGTAGCATACGGCCTGCTCAGAGGTGATCTCTGCCTGACATACAAGGCCATGTCCAATCAGGATCTGATGGACATGCTCCACCTCAAAAAATCCAAATCCATCAGGACCACGAGAGCTAAAGACTTAAACCTCGGCACAAGTATGAATAGGACAGGCTGGAGGGATAGATTCATAACCCAGAGGCTTCCCATGCTTTGGAACAGGATCCCAGTTCGTATTAGCCAGAGTCCCTCACTGACTCTCTTCAAGAGAAATCTTGATGAGTGGATGGGAGATCGTAAGTTTACCCCAGGGGTCATATCTGTGTCACTGCTAGACAGGGGCACAGTAAACTAATTCTATTATATAAGGGGACCTTCACTGTAACACTACTAGACAGAGGCACAGTATTCTAGATTTATTCTGTACATTTTTGTACCATTTCATGGGGTGGCAAAAGCCACATCACTATGGCTAGGCTTACAAATGCCCCAGGGCAGATAGCCTAGTACTATACTATGAAACTATGAAACTATGATCTAACCAGTGCACTGGCATCCCTCTGACTGGTGAGCAGGTCCGGCACCATTTCACTGACTTCAAGCATAGGAAGAGGGAGCTCTTGGTCCAGTGAGTCCAAGATGCATGGAATGTCCAAGTATCAATATCAATTAGTGTTTACCAAAGTCCAGCCTGTGTATGGGATGGATAGGTATGCATAAATGTTTCTCTATCTCCTGTACAGTTGCAGATGAGAGGGCCGCGAATGTGGATGCCCATGCCAGCAGGTTGCTAAGGCTGCATCGCGAGGCTGGTGAGTACAAATCGCAAATAAATATGAAGGAGTAGAATGTCAATTGCCAGTAGGTTAAAATGTGTCTTGTCTGTAATGAATAAATGAGACATTAGCAGAGTAATACTGATGTACAGGGTGTATGTATGTATGTATATATATATATATATATATATATATATATATATATATATATATATACAAATCGCAAATAAATATGAAGGAGTAGAATGTCAATTGCCAGTAGGTTAAAATGTGTCTTGTCTGTAATGAATAAATGAGACATTAGCAGAGTA
Organism: Protopterus annectens; assembly: GCF_019279795.1. Classification (NCBI taxonomy): domain Eukaryota; kingdom Metazoa; phylum Chordata; order Ceratodontiformes; family Protopteridae; genus Protopterus; species Protopterus annectens. Next base: position 855,578,656 of record NC_056732.1, on the reverse strand, counting down.
ATACTGATGTACAGGGTGTATGTATGTATGTATATATATATATATATATATATATATATATATATATATATATATATATATATATATATATATATATATACACATATATATATATCAATAAAAGTGTCAGTAATCTTCAATAAAACTAAAATCCCCAGACTGTTGTGTCTATTTTGCTATGTAGTGATATGAATCACAGGTTCCGCACAGGAACTATGGTTCTGACAACATTAATCAATTGAGACTCATCTGACAAAGATTATGGAGTTGTACAACAGGAGATTAATTATATGAAATGTTCCATGCACCAAGATCTGATCCCTGAATAGTAATGTTGTGTTAACCATTGTTTCCAGATTGTAATATGTCAAAGCAGTAATACACAGTACAAGAACTATCTGCCATGTATGAATGTCAGAATTACAAGGTCAGATTGTCCAAACAATAGAGTATTAGGCAGACAACAGTCAAACAAAAAACAGCAGTTCATGGTGATGAAACACAAACTTGTGGCACATTTTTGCACAAACAGGCATGGTTCAAATCCCGGGAGTGGTAGTAATCTGTATGCATAATTTCAACAAAGAATATGTGATATGTGTAGAAACAGTCAGGTAGTGTTAACAGATATTTCCTCCACAGGGTCTGCCAGGTAAGGAAATATTTATACTACCTGTAAGAAGGCTGTACTTATACACTGTGTACAACACTCACTGTCCAACCCCAAGGCTGGAAATGACAGCAAGAGAAGTACATACACCAAGTAGTCTCCTCCAATAAATGCCCCTGTAATGTCACACTGTCATGGCTACTGATCACTGCTGCCAACAGCTATGGTGACAGAGAGAAATCAAGGTGGAGTAAGGCAGTAGCACACACACCCACAGCATGAGTGCAGGGCACACCTGTCAGCGTCACATATATAACTTTGAATATGTGAATATGGGTAAAAACAGTCAGGCACTGTTAAAAGAAATTTCCTCCACAGGTCTGCCAGGTAAGGAAATGTTTATATTAGCATTAGAAAGGCATTAATAATGCAATGTGTACAAACATATCACTGTACAACCCCAGGCCATAGGTAGATGTAAAGTGAGGTCATACTTGGAGAGTAATGAGTAGAGTAATGATAAGTGCAGTTGTGAACAACTGAAGCCTATACAGTTGTTAATTGACATCTATCTCTCTCCCCTGTCACCCCATGGGCTTTCGAATACTGGCTAAGGCTCTTGCCATCCCCATAGTGCCTTTTTTAGGCAAGGCTCAAAAGACAAACCCACCTCTATAGATAACACAAGAAAAACAAAAACTAAGGGTAATGCTGCTCAATGCCAGAAGCCTAAACCTCAAGATGCATGCACTCGAGGCTCTCCTCAGTATGGAGAATATCGATATCTGTGGAGTGACAGAAACCTGGTTTAAGGCCCCAGAGAGCACCCCAGCACTACCAGATTATACCTCATACCATGCTTTTTGACCCCAAAACTCGGACTGAACCACAAAAGGAGGGGGAGTATCCATATTTGTCAAAGATACCCATACCTCCAGGTTAGTGGCACTACACGAAGCATCGGAGACCATCCATGTACAGTTAACAGTGGGCAAAACTGCCTTTCAGTTTGAAGCCTGCTACAGACCACCCTCCCAAATGCAGGAACCCCACTCAGCCTTCCTGAGAACACTGAAGAATATGAAGGTCTCTCCAAACACAATAATATTGGGTGACTTCAATTACCCAAACATCGACTGGGAAAACTACTCAAGCCCCAACACCCTTGCCCAACGATTTCTAGAATTTATAAACTCAAATGCTATGGAACAACTGGTCATCACTCCCACAAGAGGGGATAACATATTGGACCTGGTCATCACAAACATGGGGATTCTATGTTCCACACCAGAGGTATGTCCCTCATTGGTAAGATCAGACCATAAATTAATCTCACTGGTCATCCATATCCCATCCCCACCCCCAGCCAAGGAAATCATGGTGAAAAAATTCTCAAAAGCAAATTTCACACTTCTCAAAACCGAGTTGGAATCCTTCAAAGCCACCGGGCCAGTGGAAAATACTGCCCAAACAGCAGAATCCTTTACAAATGCATTCTATGGACACCTACAGGAATGCATGGATCATACTATCCCAAATAAAACCAAGACTCACTCCTCCAAAGGCAGGAGAACAGTCTGGTGGACCCTGGCCATAAATAAGCTATACAACAGAAGGAGGAAGCTGCTACATGATAGAGCAAAATCCCAAAAAGGGAAGGCATCTCTAATCAGTACTAGCAAGAAACTATGATCCCTCATAAAATTATCTAAGGCCAACTTTGAAAGAAAAATTGCACAAGACACTAAAGATAATCTCAAGGCCTTCTTTAGTTATGTCAGGAATCTGGGGGGCAACTCCCAGATATGCTCTAAATTAGTACAAAATGACAAAAAATACACTGATCCCACAGACATTGCCAACATCCTGGCAGACAGGTTTAGTGCAAACTCTCCCCCCCTTCCACCCCAAAAGACCAAATGTCTATCCCAACAGAATGTAGCCTCCCTGACATCACAAATGCACAGGTGAGAGCTGCCCTCTCCAAAGCAAAAAACACAGCATCAATGGAACCAGATGGTGTCCCGGGCTGCATCTTACACGAGCTCCAAGAAGAACTAAACCCTCACATAAAGTCACTGTTCAATCTCAGCCTTACTACAGGATATGTACCCAAGGAATGGTGTACAGCAACAGTGGTCCCACTCCACAAAGGTGGTGCCACAACGGACCCAGGAAACTATCGTCCTATAAGCCTGACTAGTCTGGTCTGCAAAGCTATGGAGCGTATCATCATGAAACTCATAAACAAGGTCATTGGTAACCTCCAGACACTGGATCCCACCCAATTCGGCTTTGTTAAGGGCAGAACTTGCCATTTGAACCTGGTTTACTTCTTTGAAACAGTTATCAAGGCCATAGATGAAGGGAAGGTAGTCCACACAGCCTACCTGGACCTCCAAAAGCCTTTGACACAATACCCCACTCGGGCATCATAAATAAGATCACCAGCTTAAATATCAATCCCTATGTCACAAGATGGGTTGCAAACTGGCTCAGGGATAGAACCCACATGGTCAGTATGGCAGGTGCCATGTCAGACTCCAAACCAGTTACAAGTGGCATCCCACAAGGCTCAGCCTTGGGACCTCTCTTGTTCGGTATATACTTCTCTAAGGTACAGGCTAATACGGGAGGACTTTGGCTGACCAAGTTCGCAGATGACTGCAAGCTGGGTGCCATAATCGACTCTCAGGCTGACACAAGTATCCTCCAAAAGGGTCTCATAGAGATGGATAACTGGTGCCAGAGCCATGGCCTTAAGCTAAATGCCAAAAAGTGCATAGTCATCCCCTTCGGGAAAAACAAAGTGCCCACAAATTACCACATAGGTTTTAATCCATTAAGTACGGAAGAAGTAATTAAGGCTTTGGGGACCCAAGTTGATGGAAACCTCTCTTTTGACAATCACGTTGCCAGAGTGGTCAGAAAGACCTTCTATATAGCCCACCTTATCACGAAAGGGTTCACATCTAGAACAAGAGAGGTCATTGTGCACCTCTACTCATCTCTCATCAGGCCCATAATTGAATACAATGCCCCATTTGGGATGTACCTTACCCGACACCTGCAGCAACTGGAGAGGCCCCAAAAGTACCTCACCATGAGGATCAAGGGACTCAAACAGATGCCCTATGCAGTTCAGCTAAAGAAACTCCAGCTCTACTCAGTCGCTTACCGCCTACTCAGAGGTGATCTATGCCTGACGTATAAAGCCATGTCCAACCCAGAATTAATGGACATGCTCCACCTCAGGAAATCCAAATCCCTTAGAGCTACACACTCCAGGGGCTTAAACCTCAGCACATAAATAAATAGGACATGCTGGAGGGACAGATTCCTATCCCAGAGGCTGCCCTCACTCTGGAACAGAATCCCAGTCCATGTTAGGCAGAGCCCCTCACTGACCCTCTTCAAGAGAAATCTTAACAAGTGGATGGGAGATTGTAATTTCACCCCTGGGATCTCTTCTGTGTCCCTGCTAGAAAGGGGCACAAGGGCTATCTTCTGTGACCTACTCTACAGAGGCACAGTAAACCGATCTAAATGGGTGGCAAAAGCCAAACACTCTCTGGCTAGGCTTGTAAATGCCCCAGGGCAGATAGCCTAGTATAAACCTATGAACCCTACCCTACCTGCACCAATAATTTATACACATAAATCAATGGGTATGTTTTTCTCCAAATCTACTGTTGGGACGTGTTCTATTGTTTTACAAATATTTAACTGTTTTATTATTAATGAACCTTGTTCAAATACTATCATTGCTGGCCTGTTGCTAACAATGTAACTTGCATGCCGTTATAATGGCCACTGTGGTTCCATATATGCATGTGTTCTGTTTGCTATGCAACTGTTTCAAATCTGTTTTATGAGGTCAATTGGAACACCAATGCATACTGTTATAACTACTCTTGGAATGTGTCATTCTTGGCTAACTAACATATGTTGTAAAACCTCAATACCATAGCATGTCTGGGAAAGCTGATCCCAACGGATCCGCCTGTTCCGCCTCATCTGACCATGGCACCAGGGCCCAGCATGCCTGGGATCCAACCCGGGACCTCCTTGTCTGCTGGTTCTGCACCACCTTTGGGTGGAACCGCCTCAGGGGATAGGGCCCACCCCCGGAAGCGGGTGTGATCAGGAAACTGTCACCCATAGTCAGGTCCAGGGTTTGGTGCATAGCGAGCTCTGAAAGAAGTTTGGAGATCAGCTACACCAGCTTGAGGGCTGTGTGGTGCATCTTGAGGGTCAGCCTGCCCCTCCTGTTCAGCCCCCAGCACAGGAACCTTTGGGCCATGAAGGTGCAGTGGTGACTGCCTATGAGTGGGGACCTCAGTCCCACTGTATCCATTTGGGGGCTCATGGGCATCTGATTCCCAACCAGCCTCCCCATCCAAGTTGTTTACACCCCACATGTGCATATGGCACCCCTGTCTGCTGTCTTGTCTGTCTTCCTACCAAACTTACCTCCCCAAATATACCTAATATCCTTCCCCAACATCCCATTCTATCCTTAAAACAAATGGGCATCTGTTCCCAAAAAAAAAATTATACTCCATACATAGCTGCCCAGTTCACACACGTTTCCACTTGACACATGTAATCTGATCCAATTGGCTTGACAACACATTATTGTTGTCCTCAACACACTCTCAGGGGTTTGAGTGTCCAAATTCACCTCCAAATTCTGTAGACTTTCAAAGCTGTTGCTGTTGAAGAAATGGACAGCTATGGACCTCCCTACACCCGTCTTGCACATCCCTAGCTATTTTTCATATTGTTTTTCCCTCTGCATGCCCCTTTTTTCACCACTTCCCTATCACCCCCTTTTCTTTCCTTTTAATGAAATTAGCATGGAGGTAAGTGGGAGTAAGCGTAACGTTAAGCGATGCCTACAAAGATTAAGTACCTGTATGGTTAACCGAGTGTTAACATCACTTAGTTTCATGCAAACCCACACAAACCCGCTTGCAACTGCTTAAAAGTGCCTTAATCACTCTGTATCCATCAGCCACTGTTCTGCCTAGCAACAAAACAATCAGCGCTGCTAAGTTTCAAAACCAGAACCGTATACACCAAAGTGAGAGCAATGTACCACTACACCATATGAGCTGTAGCAACAAATGCTGCTTTTTCAAATACACCATTCAGTACAGGTAGAAAATAGTAGGGAACAAACATTGTTAAATCAGACATGTTTAGTATATATAAATATACACATATAGATGTGAATGGTGATAGATAAATATGAAAAAGTATATACATCAGATATATTGAGATATACATATAAAACAAATACATATAGAAATATATATATATATATATATATATATATATATATATATATATAGATAGATAGATATATATAAAAACGAATGGTATAGGTATATATATATATATATATATATATATATATATATATATATATGTGCTCATAACCTCTCCACCTCTTAGTGTAAGAATTCTGGACAAAGGCTGTCAAAATGGGGGGACAATGGGCCAAGCCTAGGCACATAATGTAAGTACTGCAGTTATAAATGTAGCATGTTGCTACAGTAGCAGGGTGTGTGTCAGCATACATGTTCTGAAGGATGCAAATTATGAAACTGAAATGTATGTCATCATTTACTGACAGAAATCCTAACATCATCACAGTGATTGACCAGAGAAATGAAAATAATGATTCTGTGGAACAGACAAGAAATATGAGCAATAAACCTGGACAGTCTGAAACAATCTGGCCAGTTGAGAGGTGTGCTGAGAACCCCTTAGTGCAAGAAATCTGGACCAAGCCTGACAATGGGGGGCATAAAGCCATGAAACTGGTGACATATCTCAAATACTGGAGTAGATAAGGTGACAGAGTTGATCCAGTAATACTCTCCTGTCTGCTCTAACATATATTGACTGGAATAGCCCAAGTACAAAACCCACTTACTTCTCACTAGTTAGTGACATACATCTTCACATTATCCCAATGTGTCAGAAAAATACAACACTTATGGGGGCCAGGCAACAGTACATCTGACAAATATCTGGACATAACATCACAGTAGGGAAGCTACACTGAGCTGCTAGGCATGTCACCAAGCACTGTTTAAACTACAGGCAGACTGACACAACACTAACCCAATTTTGCTATGGAGGAATACACATGTAATTGCAAATATATCAGGCACTACAGGGATGTAACACCACTGACAGACACTAGTGTGAAAGTGCATGCCCATAACCAATCTCACCACATTCACTGTGACATACTGGTAAGTCAAATAAACAGTAGAGTATATGGACTGTGTGAACAAAGTCATCATCATGTTAGCCAATCACACACTGCCCCTACATATACTGGCCCAATTCACAGTGTAGTCTGACACCTGACTGTGGTGTGGGAGATATCTTAGTCTGCCCCTACAAACATATACAGCTGACAGAGCACCAGAAACTGGAACAGCATGCAAAGTCAGACTGAAAAAGACCCATAACACTTACATCTATCCCCCCTCCTTACACAGGTCGAATAAAACATTCACACTGCACTGCTACACAATCCTGACAGTCTGTCAACAATCGCCAGAAATACACTGACCACTCAACTGTACAGAGTCCCACAGAATGTCCAGGCTTTGTCCTCATATATAAGGCCTCTTACACAAAACATGTCTGGCAGTCTGATACATCACTAGGATTATATCAGGAATTAAGTCACTATATAATGATATACCATACCTATCCACCTCTTACTGCATGACATCTGGACAAAGGCTAACATAATTGGGGGGGGGGGGGGCAGAGTCTCAAACACAGGTGCATTATTGACATCTTGCTGTTATAAACTGAAAATGTTGCTGGTGTAACAGGGTTTGCTGTAACATATCTTCACTGAGGGATATGAAGTCAAAAACACACATGGATGTTACAATTTACTAAATGCAATCCTCAGAGTATGCTACTGAATTTCCAAGGACAAAAATGTGTGAGTAACACACCAAATATAAAAATCTAAACTCTGGCCAATCTGCAGATAGCCCTACAGTTGAGAGTTATGTGAACCACATAACACTGTCAAACTTAAAATCATGGAGAGCAGCCATACCCACACAAACTCTTTCAAACTACCATTACTTCAACTGTATAACAGCAATACTTACATTCTGTCCCTATGTCTGGAACATTCTCCCCCAGTTTGTTGGGCTGTCTCTAAAGTGTTTGTTGTAACAGGTATTTCCAACTACACTCTGTGAAGCTGTCACGCACCTCCATAAAGTCCCCCTCACAGGCAAAAAAAGGGACAATGCCAACATGAAGTACTCAGTTATAGGAGTGTGTTTCCATGCTATTGGGTATAGGAATTATACTACAGCTGTTCTACATGCAATTAGCATGTGGGGGACTCCAATTGGTGCACAGGCCATCAGCTCCTCATGAGCATTATCTACAAAAGGAGAGAGAGAGAGAGAGAGAGAGAAAAAGAAACAAACAGACACACACACACACACACACACACACACACACACACACACTGAAAGTGAAGGATTATACCAACCAAACCGAAAAAAAACAGGTATGTCAAACAATTAAGCATGTAATGGAATGTAGTAGGGGGTATGTAAATGTGGAAAATAGGAAGTTCAACAAATATTATTTCTCAACAACACTTGCTGTACTGATATATTGCTGATCAGAACCTATGGTCATATCATCTATGTCTGTCTGCAGTGACATTGAACACAGCTACCCCAGGAAAGGATGGCTCACACATGGCCACTACTGGAGTGTGTGTTGAACAATTCTGAGTGTGACACTGCTAGGCCAGCTACCGGGATGTCGCAAATATCAATATGTTAATTGTGAATACAACTGTGATATATATGTTTGTCTCAGAAATGTGATGTATCTATACAGGGCATTTATATACTGAAATACTGTAGCAGATGTGTGTGTTGAACTGCAAGTGATATACTGAGCCCATGCCATTCAACTGTCCAGTGTTATGCACACTGACTATATGTGTGCCTCATATTTGTAGTTATTTCATCAAGAGTTGAATTATGTCTGGCAAATGACTGGAAACCTGTGAACACTGACATTACAACATCACCCTCGCTTTCTTTTGGCTGTTCTCGTTAGGGGTCACCACAGCAGGTCATCTGTCTCCATGTCTTCCTGTCCTCTGTATCTTGCTCTGTCAAACCAACCACCTGCATGTCTGCTGTCACCACATACATACACCTTATTTCAGGCTTTCCTTTTTCCTCTTACCTGGCAACCTCATCCTTTCCCAAATATACTCAGCATACCTCCGCATCACATGTCCAAACCACCACAATCCTGCCACTCTCTGGCTTTGTCCCCAAGCTGTCCAACCTGGACTGACCCCCTAACATACATATTCCTAATCCTCTCCAGCCTCTTCCCTCCCAGTGCAAATCTTAACATCATTAACTCTGCTATGTTCAGCTCTGACTCGTGCATTTTTTTCAATGCCAGTGTCTCCAACCCATATAACATAACTGGTCTCACTACCCTGTTGTAGACCTTCCCTATCACTCTTAATGGTACTCATCTATCACAAATCACTCTTAACACTCTTCTCCACCACCCTCATCCTGCCTGTACTCTCTTCATCACCTGTCCCCCACACTCGCCATTACACTGAACTGTTGTTCGCAAGTATTTAAACCTATCCACTTTTGCAAACTGTATTCCCTGCATCCTCACCATTTCTCTATCCTCCCACTCATTCACACACATATATTCTGTCTTAGTCCTGCTGAGCATCATTCCTCCCCTCTCTAGACCATACCTCCACCTCTCCAGGGTCTCCTCAACCTGTTCCCTACACTCACTACAGACCACAATGTCATCTGCAAACAGCACAGTCTACATTGACTCCTGTCTGATCATGTCTGTCAACCTGTCCATCACCACTGTAAATAAGAAAGGGCTCATAGCTGATCCCTGATGTACTCCCACCTCCAGCTTAAATGCACCTGCCACTCCTAACACAGAACTCACCACTGTCACACTAGCCTTGTACATATCCCGTAGCATTCTTAAAGATTCCTCCACCACTCCAGACCTCCTCGTACCATATCACAACTCCTCTCTATGCATCCTGTCATATGCTGTCTCTAAGTCCACAAAGACACAACGCATTTACTTCCAACCTTCTCTGTATGTCTCCATCAACACTCTCAGAGCAAACATTGCATATGTACTGCCCTTTCCTGGCATGAAACCTTACTTCTGATCAGTAGTCCTCACCTCCCTTCTTAACCTAGCTTCCACCAACCCTTATCATTACCTCATGCTGTGACTGATCAATGTTTTCCCTCTGTAGTTGCTACAGCTCTGCACACCACCCTTATTCTCATAATCAGCACCCAAACACATTTTCTCCACTCCTCACTCATCTTCTCACTTTCCAAGATTATAGTAAACAATCCGGTTAAAAAGACCACTGCCATTTCTCCTAAACACCTCCATGCTTCACAGGTATGTCATCTGGACAAATAGCCTTTCCATTCTTAAACCTCTTCATAGCTGTCCTTACTTCCTCCTTAATAATCTGTTGCACTTCCTGATTCACCATACCCACATCACCTAACCTTCTCTCTCTCTCTCTCTCTCTCTCTTTCTTTCATTCTCTTCATTCAACAGCCCATCAGAGTACTGTTTCCATCTGCTCTACACACTCTCTTCCCTTGAAAGTACATTTCCACCATTACCCTTTATCAGCCTTATTTGCTGCACATCCTTCCTAGCTATGTGTCTCTGTCTAGCCAGTTGGTACAGGTCCTATTCTCCATCCTTGGTGTCCAACCTTACATACAACTCTTCAGATACCCCATCCTCAACCTTTGCCACCACTCCTTTTGCCATGCACCCCATCTCCTTATACTCCTATCTGCTTTCTTCATCTGTCTGATAATTCCACTTCTCCTTTGCCAACCTCTTTCTCTGTACACTCCCCTCTACTTCCTCATTCCACCACCAGGTCTCCTTGTCCTTCTTTCCCTATGCAGATGTTATACCAAGCCCTGTTCTACTCATCTCCCTTACTAGCTCGGATGTAGTTACCCAGATATTTGCTTACTCTTCGCTGCCACTCACTGCCTATCTTAACTCTTCCCTGAACTCAACCTCACAATTACATTTTCTCCGTGTACACCATTTGACCCATGGTGTTGCCCTCACACTCCTCCCCCCTCTTCTTGATCACCAATGTTATCCCACAGACCAACATTCCATGCTGCCTAACTACACATTCCCCTGTCACTACTTTACAGTTTCCAATCCCCTTCAAATAGGCCACCTGCATAGGAGATAACCCACCTGTCCTCATCTTCCTCCACTCTTGTATGTCACCCTATGCCCCTCGGTCTTGTAAAACTACATATTTGCTACAGCCATGTCCAACCTCTTTTGCAAACTCCACCACCATCACACCTTCTGCATTCCTTTGATTAACACCATACCTACCCCATCACTTCTGCATCCCCTCTGTCCCCTTCACCAACATGCCCATTGAAATCTGCTCCAATCAACACTCTCTAACCCTTGGGTACACTCATCACCATTTCATGCAACCACTCCAAAGTACATCTGTCTCATCCATCACACATGCAATTAGCGGAGCATATGCACTAACAACTGTCATCAGTACACCATCAATTCCCAGCCTCCTAAACACCACTCTACCCGACACTCTTATCACCGCCACAAACACTCTTAGCATAATGTTCCTTCAGGTTAACACCTATACCAGTTCCCCTCCCATACACACCATGATAGAACTATTTGTACCCAACTCCGATACACACAGCCATACACCCCTTCCATCTGGTCTCTGGCACACACAATATATCCTCCTTTCCTCTGTCTATCATATCACCTATCTCTGTCCCCATACCAGTCATACTCAAAACATTAACAGTTCCTATCCTCACTACCACACTCCTAGACTTTCTCCTCTTTGTCTGCCATATGAACATCAGACATCCTCCAGGGTATGTCTGTGAATGCAAAGGCTATTGTACTATCAAATGACATATGTGTGTTACAACAATATGAAGAAAGTGTCACTAATTTTGGCCCATAGCCCACCATATATGTGCTGTGTCCTACAGATGTCCTGCCCTAACAGGTTGACATGAATGACTGAGCAGCAAAAGTGCAATTGCAGTGTGCCATACTGACATAAAACAGAAATGTATAACAGGTATTACCTGTGCATATGTATGTATGGGTAGTTGTACCTGGCTGCCTCATAACAACTGACATGGGATGCAAAATGTCAGATAAATAAGCTGTACATGTTGTACACTTGTATAATCTTATATTCTGTGTATCAAACAGAGTTACACTTCTACAGCTAATGGTTGTTGCATTGCCCTGACACAAACATGGGTACTAGAATAAGCATGGGTATCACATTGAAATTGGAGAGGTGTCCAACTGTGTTATGATCTTGTATTCATGCCTACTACAAACAGATATATGACCACTCACATAGCTGTATGGCCTCAGCAATACCTTACTTGCAAAACCTGTCTCCACCAAAGTAGCTTAATCCCCTTTGCTGGACAGCAGCAATGCACAAGGCACATAATGGGATGCTATATTGGCTGTACAGGGCAAAGTAGGATCATGCACCAACTGGGCAGCATATCAACCTTTGTCTGAATGAGCACATTATGTCACAGGTGTATTACTGTATATCTAACTATGAGTACACATTGGACACATCCACTAAGGGTAATCACAAGGCCATCTTCACATATATCTGCAGTCTAAGAGGCAACAACCCAACCCACCCTGTAATAGTGGTCAGTTGCACCACATAGACACACACCATAGCTACAGTCAACTTGCTGCAGACAGATTTAGGCCAAACATCACCTCTGGCTCATCATCAGTATAGGTGGATATGCACAGCACATGCACCCCTCCCCTCATCATCATGGATCAGGTGCAAACTGCCTAATCAAAATTAACAAAAGCAAGTCCCCTTGGGGCCTGATAACATTCTTGTCTGCATCCTACATGAACACAGGCATATGCTTCCAGCTCCATTACACATTGTTTGCAAGCAAAGCCTGAGCACTATTGCATCCCATCTACAAGGAACACGGCCACTGTCATCCCTCTACACAAACGTCAATGATGAATGGTGGTTTATGCAATGTACTGGCCCTCTTTGGGTTAGAACAGAACACATCAGGACAAGGAGTACAATGCATGTCCATACAGTGCTGCTAGGTACAGGGGTATGATGTGGTTATAAGTGATGGCTAAAGATGCGCAATATTCATGTGCTGGCTCTGTAAAGAACTATGGGCAATGTCTGAGGTCCTGTGATATTTTTCCCTGTTTATGTCTTCTAGGTGCCATGCAGAGGCAACCTGTATACATTGCTGCAGAGACAGCAGCCATCACAGAAGTTGTGATAACACACTATGCTGTTCTTTTTGGCTGTAGGTGGCAAAATCTCTGGGAGTGGACTGCCCTGCGGGATGATCTTGTCAACAGAGTGAACATCTTAGGCCACCAAGGATGAACATACAATCAGGTCAGGCATAGAGCAACTGACCTGATATGTTGTGCCCAGCAATGGGCTGCTGCTATAGTGAGGGACCATACTGCTACTGGTGGGGGTCCAGCCACACAGGCCCCACTTACAGCAAAAGAGGAGCTCCTTGTCAACCTTGGGGTAGCCCCCACACAACATCAAACACATGAAACACCACTTGTGAAGATGGGTGGCACCCAGGCAACAGCGAGGTGCATCCAGTTAAGGCCAAAGTGCACATCGATTATAAGAGGTAGCAGTGAAACTGTCTTCTACAGAGTTTCTAGATGCATATGTCAGTGCAAAATGGATTAGTGGGTGGGGTTTAGTAATGTACACAAGTGCAAATCTATGGTAAAGGGCAGCAAATTGTGTAATATCATAGTGTGTACTGTACCTATGCAGAAACATAGCATTCATCTTGTACCAATTCCATATGTGAATCTGCTGACAATACCCCTCCCCCACAACTACATAGGTCTCTCTCGTCTGCACTTGGGACAGCAGCCTAAAGCTGGTAAGTATGGAATTTTCCTGTTGTGGCTCACTAGTACCCCAGGCATGTTAAGGTCATGCATGTGACAATGCACACAACTGTTACACTCAGCCATTAGGCAATATCTGCATGTTCACTTGTGGTGGTGTTTACTGCACTGCATCATGGTGATCATCACAGGTGCCTATTTGCAGGAGATGTCACATATCTATAGCACACCCCACAACCTGTCATTGTAGGACATCTGGACAAAGACTGACAAAATGGGAGGGCAAAAAACAAAAACTAGGATCATATTGTATAAATTAGTGTTATACAGTGCATATAAATGATGTACACACCTGTTAGAATGCCAGGTATTTGTGATATACAAAAATGAGAGTACAATATACAATTTTAAAATTCTGCCAACCTATGTGACCTATAACCTGTACAATTCAATTGTAAAGCAAACAAATCTGTTATGGGAACAATCATGACACATAATAATCGTACAACTTAGATGCATATGTGTGCACAGGCTGACGCTAATACTGTGTTGACCAACTTTCAATATAACTACAGCAGTTCATTTTATTGGGTACACACCTGCTATTAATTACATAGACTTTTTGATTAACAGCAAATAATGGTCAGCTGTCCTACTGGGATAATCCTAACATATACCCAGTTGCCTGCTACAGCAACAGGCATTGGTAACATAGAGCTGATAAAGCTGCTACAGGACCACATTTTTGAGATGTATAAGCCTGGAGAAGGATATCAAAACATTTCCACAGCATTGCACATACCATGGAACACAGTGCAGGCAGTCATCAAAAGGTAGTGAAAATATGGGGCTACACTAACATTGTGAAGTAGTGGACATCCATCCAAGTTCTATGAGAATACAAGACCAAAACTGGTCAGAGAGGCTGCCAAGAGTCCTACAGCAACAAGGAAGTAGTAGCAGGAATCTCCTTCAAGTACCAGGTGTGTACTACACGTGACAACAAACTTCCGTGGTCTCCATATGTCTTGCCTATAGGATAGGGTTGGAAGATGGCAGCAGTTCCTCACACCAAACAATATCAAGGCCTGGAGAAAGTCTGAAAACAATACATCAGGTCTCCAAAAAGCAAGTGGAAAAATGTGTTATGGTCATATGGGACCAAGGTTGAACTCCTTGGCCACAATTCAGACAGGTTTGTATGGTACAATAACACCACAACAACACCCCCATGGTGAAGCATGGTGATGGCAGTGTCCTGCTTTGGGGTTGCTATTTACAAGCTGGAACTGGGCAGCAGCCAGGTTGGAGGGGATTATAAACAGTTCCAAACACTGGTCCCTTGTGGCTCCAATCCTTTTGGTGTCTGCCACATAGCTGTGGATAGAGAGGAATTCCACCTTTCCACACAACAATGGCCCAAACCATACATCCAAATCAACAAAAGGGATGGCTTCACCAGAACAACACATGCAACGTTCTGCACTGTCCCAGCCAGAGCCCACACTGACATCCAATAGAAAATATGCAGGGTGGATGAAGATAGCAGGCCTTGTAAAGTGGATCTTGGGATGTGTACTCAGAGTAGCATGGCTTAAAATTGTAGAACTCACCTACCCAATGGATATAGTTCTCACTCAAACAGAGGAAACAGTTCACACACCCACACACACACACACACAAACACACTTACACACACACACACACACACACACACACACACACACACACACACACACACACACACACACAGACAAATGCACGCGCATACACATACTTGCCAGGTCTCAGATTAGAACCCCTATCTATCTATGTACTGGTACTACATTAGTACGCATTTATTGCATGCGCCACACAGCTTATGGGGTGACACTTGTCCAAAGGTACTTCTAAGGTGAGGGACCTCACCAGGCCTTGCAAATTATGGCAATGGGTGATGTACTGGCTGAGAGAGGCCACAAAATAATGTAACGTATACATAAAAATAAACATATGCCAGGACCCCTACCTATGCAGTTATTGGTATTATTGGGTTATGCAGTTACCACATGCACTAGGGAATGTATAGGGTGAAGAGTGTCCCAAGGTACCTATATAGTGAATAACATCAAAAGCACTTGTAAGTTATGGCAATGGTAGTTGGACTGGATGAGATGGGCATTAAAACTTCTTTCACCCACATGTTTACACACTCACAAACACTTTTATACACACTAGTGTGCGCGCACACACACACACACACACACACACACACACACACACACACACACTTGCCAGGACTGAGATCCATATGTTCATAGCTTCATAGGTGTGTACTAGCCAAATGGCCATGAAGGCTTTACAAAGCTAGCCCATGAAAATATGCTGGCATCATGCCACCTGATGATACTTCCCAGTGTGTCTACTGAGTATAGTCACTGGAGTGATCCCCAGGGTGGGTATTCTATTCCCCATGCACTCTTCCAGATTTATCTTGAAGTGAACCAGTGATGTGCTCTGCTTGACATGTATGTGACTTCTATTCTCTTGTGTGGCCAGTCTCTGGGTTGTGAACCTGTCCCACCAGCATGTCCTGTTGATTGTGAGGATGGGGTTGAGGTCTTTGGGGCATGTGGTGTGGACAGATTGGTTTCTTCAGATGCAGCATTCCTGACAGAGTTGGGTCAGACATGGCTGTGTAAGTCAGGCAGAGATCGCACCTAAGTAGTCAATATGAGACAGAGATCCGTTGATGTTATTGGAGTCTGTCCATATAGGGCAAGTATGTAAGACCTAAGATCCTCTTTGTGGGGTACTTTTGCAACCTCTCCAGTTGTTGCAGGTGTCCAGTGGGGTACATGGCAAATCGGCCACTGTACACATTAATTGGCCTACTGAGGGGAGAGTACAGGGAGACACTGTCCTTTTACTTCCTGGATTCAACAGCCTTAGTCAGGAGAAGTGACACATAGATGGACTTTCTAAAGACAGTGGCACTGTGTTGGTCAACAGAGAGCTCAATGTCAACCTGTGTTCCCAGTTCTCTTACTCGAACGTCTATGTTCAGTGGATTACCATCAATGTATTACTTTATGGGAACCATGTTGCACCCAAAGGAGAAGGCAGAGCATCATCTGACATTGAGCTAATGTCCAGGGTTCTGGCAACAGTCATAGGTCTCAGACAGGCATTTGATAAGGATGTCAACATCACAGGGGGGTAATGATAGCACCCACCTTGCAGTCATCTACAAACATGGTCAGCCATAGCGCCTTCATATTTGGCTAGTCCTCAGAAGTGTGGATCCTGAATATGAGGGGACCCAGGCCCACACCCTGTGGGACTCCACTCATGACTAGTCACTATTCTGACATGGTGTCTGCTTCTTTAACACTGTGAGTTCTATCTGTGAGTCAGTTTGCAGGCCACCTACTGATATAGGGGTTGATGACTGGGGATTAGTGGGGGAGTGGGATCAAAGGATTAATGGGTTGCCTATCTTGTTATCTATTCCATACTGTCACAAAGTTATTGCACATGGCACAATGCTAACAGGGCTGCAGAGTGTCTACAACTCCCTCTACAATGGATGACAACTGTGGGCCTTGTAATGTGGACACTGGGACATATATTGGGTGGGCATAAGCAAAAATTAGCAAACCCCGGCCCCCAATGGATATGGTTCTCACGCAAACACAACAACCCACCCAGACAGGATACAGTTCTTGTGCACACACACACACACACACACACACACACACACACACACACACACACACACACACACACACACACACACACATTTGCCAGGACTGGGGATAGAAACACTACCTATTTATTGTTATTACAATGTTATGCATGTATAGCACGTGCCACAGAGCTTATAGAATGAAGGTTGTCCAAAGGTACTTCTAAGGTGAGGAACATCACCAGCCCTTGTAAAGTATGGCAATGGGTGATATACTGGGTGAGAGAGGCCACAAAACACTTTAACCTACACATATACACACTTACACACAAACATTTCATAGAATTGAGGTTAGAACCCCTACCTAACTAGTTATTTGTACAATAGTGTTATACAGTTATTGCACCAGTCACAGAACTTATAGGACTGATGAAAGATACTCCTAAGGTGATTGATATCTGCAGGACTGCTAAAGTAGGGCAATGGGAAGTGTACTGGGTGTGACTGGACCAAAATTAATTGGCTCATAAACACAAATTTTACATTTGCCAGGACTGAGATTAGAACTCCTCCCAAACTAGTTACTGATACTACAGTGTTACCCAGTTATCACAAGTGCCACAGAGCATATAGGGGTGAAGACTGATGAAAGATACTTCTAAGGTAACTGATATCTGCAAGACTGCAAAAGCAGGACAATGGGAAGTGTGCTGGGTGTGACTGGACCCAAAATCGTTGACTTATAAACACACACACTGTTACATTTGCCAAAACTCAGATTAGAACTCCTACCTCAGTAGTTTCTTTTACTATTGTGTTACACAGTTAGCACACACACCATAGACCTTATAGAACTGAGGGCAGGAGAAAGATACTTCTAAGATGACTGATATCTGCAGGACTGCTAAAGTAGGGCAATGGGAAGTATACTGGATGTGACTGGACCCAAAATCTCTGGCTTATAAACACACACACACTTTTACATTTGCAAGGACTGAGATTAAAATTTCTGCCTAACTAGTTACTTATACTACATGGTTATGCAGTTATCACATGTGCCACAGAGCTTATAGGGCTAAGATTTGAAGAAAGACACTTCTAAAGTGATGGATATCTGCAGGACTGCTAAAGTAGGGCAATAGGAAGTGTACTGTGACTGGTTCCAAAATCTTTGACTTATGAACACACACAAACTGCTACATTTGCCAAGACTGAGATTAGAATTCTTACCTCTCTAGTTATTTATACTACAGTGTTACACAGTTATCGAATATGCTACAGAGTTCATAGTACTGAAGACTGATGAAAGATACTTATAAGATGACTGATATCTGTATGACTGCTAAAGTACAGCAATGGAAGTGTACTGGGTGTGACTGGACCAAAAGTCTTTGACTTATAAGCACACACACACACAAACAAACACACAGTTACATTTGCCAGGACTGAGATTAGAACTCCTACATTCCTAGTTATATATACTGTAGTGTTATACAGTCATTGCACATGCCACAAAGCTTAAAGCATTAAGGATTGACAAAAGATAATTCTAAGGTGACTGATATCTGCAGGACTGCTAAAGTAGGGTAATGGAAAGTGTACTGGGTGTGACTCTACCCAAAACCTTTGACTGATAAACACATACACTGCTACATTTGCAATGAATGAGATTAGAAGTTCTACCTTAAGAGTTGTTTATACTATAGTGTTATGCAGTTATCACATGCACCACAGAGCTTACAGAGCTAATGGCTGACAAAATATACTTCTAATGTGACTGATATCTGCAGGACTATTAAATTAGGGCAATCAGAAGTGTACTGGGTGTGACTGGACCAAACATCATTGACTTATAAACACACATATAGTGTTACGCTTACCAGGATTAAGGTAAGAACTCCTGTCTCATGAGTTACTTACACTATAGTGTTACACAGTTATCAAACACATCACTGAGCTTATAGAGCTGAAGGCTAACAAACAATACTTCTAAGGTGATTGATATCTGCAGAAATGCTAAAGTAGGGCAATGGGAAGTGCACTGGATATGACTGGACCCAAAATGATTGGCTTATAAAC
This sequence comes from Protopterus annectens, assembly GCF_019279795.1. Taxonomy (NCBI): domain Eukaryota; kingdom Metazoa; phylum Chordata; order Ceratodontiformes; family Protopteridae; genus Protopterus; species Protopterus annectens. The sequence goes on along the minus strand of NC_056732.1, from coordinate 855,559,235 downwards.
ACCCACTCACACACACTTTTACATTAGTAAGGATTGAGATTAAAACTCCTACCTAACTTGTTACTTATATTACAGGGTGACCCAGTTATAGCATGTGCCACAGAGCTTATAAGGCTGAGGGTTGATGAAAGATACTTCTAAGGGGACTAATACCTGCAGGACTGCTAAAGTAGGGCAATGATAAGTGTACTGGGTGTGACTGGACCCAAAAATCTTTGGTTTATATACATTAGAACACACGTTTACATTTGCCAGGACTGAGATTAGAACTCCACCCTAATTAGTTACTTACACTATAGTGTTACACAGTTATTGCATGTGCCACAAAGCTTACATGGCTGAAGGCTGATGAAAGATACTTCTAAAGTGACTGATATCTGCAGGACTGCTAAAGTAGGGCAATGGGAAGTGTACTGAGTGTGACTGGTCCAAACATCCTTGACTTATGAACACACACTAACTGCTAAATTTGCCTGAACTGAGATTAGAACTCTTACCTCACTAGTTAGTTATGCTACAGTGTTACAAAGTTATCGCATATTCCACAGAGCTTATTGAGCTGAGGGTTGATGAAAGAGTCTTCTAAGGTAACTGATATCTACACGGCTGCTAAACTAGGGCAATGGGAAGAGTGCTGAGTGTGACTGGACCCAAACTCTTTGACTTATAAACACACACACACACACACACACACACACACACACACACACACACACACACACACACACACACACAAATACATACACACACAGTTACATTTGCCAGGACTGAGATTAGAACTCTTACCTTCCTAGTTACGTATACTACAGTGTTATACAGTCATCGCACCTGCCACAAAGCTTAAAGAGTTAAGGATTGACAAAAGATACTTCTAAGGTGACTGATATCTGCAGGCCAACTAAAGAAGGGCAATGGGTCGTGTACTGGGTGCGACTGGACCCACAATCGTTGGCTCACAAACACAAACACACACTTTTACATTCGCCAGGACTGAGATTAGAACTCCTACCTCATGTTATATTTATACTATAGTATTATGCAGTTATGACATGCACCACAGAGCTTACAGAGCTAAACGCTGATGAAAGATACTTCTAAGGTAACTGATATCTGCAGGACTGCTAAAGTAGGGCAATGTGAAGTGTACTGGGTGTGACTGGACCCAAACTCATTGGCTCATAAACACAAACACACACTTTTACATTTGCCAGGACTGCGATTAAAACTCCTCCCAAACTAGTTACTGATACTATAGTGTTACACAGTTATCCCACATGCCACAGAGCTTAGAGAACTGAGAGCTGATGAAAGATACTTCTAAGATGACTGGTATCTGCAGGATTGGTAAAGTAGGGCAACGGGAAGTCTACTGGGTGTGACTGGACCCAAAATCTTTGGCTTATGACTACACACACACATTTTTACATTTGCAAGGACTGAGATTAAAACTCCCACCCAGCTAGTTACTTATACAGGGTTACAAAGTTACCACACATGCCACAGAGCTTATAGGGCTAAGAGTTGAAAGATACATCTAAGGTGACTGATATCTGCAGGACTGCTAAAGGAGGGAAATGGGAAGTGTACTTATTGTGACTGGACCCAAAATCTTTATGAACACACACAAACTGCTCCATTTGCCAGGACTGCGATTAGAACTCCTATCTCACTAGTTACTTTTACTATAGTGTTACAAAGTTATCACATATGCCACAAAGCTCCTAGAGCTGAGGACTGATGAAAGATACTTATTAGAAGACTTATATCTGTAGGACTGCTAAAGTAGGGCAATGGGAAGTGTACTGGGTGTGAATGGACCCAAAGTCTTTGACTTATAAGCACACACACAGTTGCAGTTAACACGACTGAGATTAGAACTTGTACCTTACACGTTACTTACACTACAGTGTTATACAGTTATCGCACATGCCACAAATCTTATAGAGTTAAGAAATTATGAAAGATACTACTATGGCGACTGATATCTGCAGGACGTCTAAAGTAGGGCAACGGGAAGTGTACTGACAGTGACTGGACCAAAAATCTTTGACTGATAAACTCACACACTGTTAAATTTGCCAGGACTGAGATTAGAACTCCTACCTCACTAGTTATTTATACTACAGTGTTATGCAGTTATCGCATGCACCACAGAGCTTATAGAGCTAAGGACTGACAAAAGATACTTCTAAGGTAACTGATATCTGCAGGACTGTTAAATATGGCAATGGGAAGTGTACTGGGTGTGACTGGACCCAATCTCTTTGACTTATAAACATACAGACACTGTTACATTTACTAGGATTGAGGTTAAAACTCCTATCACACTAGTTACTTACACTATAGTGTTACACAGTTATCGAACACATCACAGAGCTTATAGAGCTGAAGGCTGAAGAAAGATACTTCTAAGGTAGCTGATATCTGCAGAACTGCTAAAGTAGGACAATGGAAAGTACATTGTATGAGACTGGACCCAAAATCATTGGCTTATAAACGCACACATACTTTTACATTTGCAAGGACTGAGATTAAAACCCCAACCTAACTAGTTACTTATATTATAGGGTGATGCAGTTATAGCATGTGCCACAGAGCTTTTAAGGCTAAGGGTTGAAGAAAGATACTTCTAAGGTGACTGATATCTGCCGGACTGCAAAATTAGGGCACTGGGTAGTGTACTAGGTGTGACTGGCCAAAAGCTTTGGCTTAAAAAAACAGTAGCACAAAATTTTACATTTGCCAATACTGAGACTAGAACTCCTCCCTCACTAGTTACTTACACTAAAGTGTTACACAGTTATCGCACATGCCACAGAGCTTATATGGCTAAAGGTTGAAGAAAGATACTTCTAAGGTGACTGATATCTGCAGGACTGCTAAAATAGGGCAATGGGAAGTGTACTGGGTGTGACTGGACCAGAAATCTTTGGTTTATAAACATTACCACACACTTTTACATTTGCCAGGACTGAGATTAGAACTCCTCCCTAACTAGTTATTTACACTACAGTGTTACGCAGTTATCGCACAGAGCTTACAGGGCTGAAGACTGATGAAAGATACGTCTAAGGTGACTGATATCTGCAGTACTGCTAACGTAGGTTAATGGGAAGTGTACTGGGTGTGACTGGACCCAAAACTTTTGGCTTATAAACACACACACACACTTTTACATTAGTAAGGACTGAGATTAAAACTCCTACCTAACTAGTTACTTATACTACAGAGTTATGCAGTTTTCTCATGCACTGCAGAGCTTATATGGTTGAGGGTTGCTGAAAGGTACTTCTAAGGTGACTGATATTTGCAGGACTGCGAATGTAGGGCAATGGGATGTATACTGGGTGTGACTGGCCTAAAATATTTGGTTTATAAACACTAGCACAACATTTTACATTTGCCAGGACTGAGACTAGAACTCCTCCCTCGCTAGTTAGTTATACTATAGCGTTACACAGTTATCACATGTGCCATAGAGCTTATAGGGCTAAAGGTTGATGAAATATACTTTTAAGGTGACTGATATCTGCAGGACTGCTAAAGTAGGGCAATGGGGAGTGTGCTGGGTGTGACTGGACCCAAAATTGTTGGTTTATAAACATTAGTACACACTTTCACATTTGCCAGGACTGAGAGTAGAACTCCTCCCTAACTAGTTATTTAAACTATAGTGTTGCACAGTTATCACACATGCCACAGAGCTTACAGGGCTGAAGGCTGATGAAAGATACTTATAAAGTGACTGATATCTGCAGGACTGCTAAAGTAGGGCAATGGAAAGTGTACTGAGTGTGACTGGTCCCAAAATCCTTAACTTATGAACACACATACAAACTGCTACATTTGCCAGGACGGAGATTAGAACTCTTAACTCACTAGTTACTTATACTACAGTGTTACACAGTTATCGCATATGACACAGAGCTTATAGAGCTGAGGGCTGATGAAAGATACTTCTAACATGACTGATATCTGCAGGGCAGCTGAAAGTAGGGCAATTGGAAGAGTACTGGGTGTAACTGGACCCAAAATCTTTGACTTATAAACACACACACACACACACACACACACACACACACACACACACACACACACACACACACACACAGTTACATTTGCCAGGACTGAGATTAGAACTTCTACCTTCCTAGTTACTTATACTACACTGTTATACAGTCATTGCACATGCCACAAAGCTTATAGAGGTAAGTATTGATGAAAGATACTTCTAAGATGACTGATATCTGCGGGACTGCTACAGTAGGGTAATGGGAAGTGTACTGGGTGTGACTCTAGCCAGAACCTTTGACTGATAAACACATACACTGTTACATTTGCAAGGACTGAGATTAGAACTCATATCTCACTAGTTGTTTTAGCTATAGTGTTATGCAGTTATCACATGCACCTCAGAGATTACAGAGCTAACGGCTGATGAAAAAAACTTCTAAGGTAAGGTAAGGCCCAAAATCTTTGACTTATGACCACATACAAACTGTTGCATTTGCCAGTACTGAGACTAGCACTCCTACCTTACTAGCTACTTATGCTATACTGTTATACAGTTGTCACACACGCCACACAGCTTATAGAGTTAAGGACTTATGAAATATACTTTTAAGGTGACTGATATCTGCAGCACTGCTACAGTAGGGCAAAGGGAAGTGTACTGGGTGTGATTGGACCAAATATCTTTGACTGATAATCACACACACACTTTTACATTTGCCAGGACTGAAATTAGAACTCCTACCTCACTAGGTGTTTATACTATAGTGTTACACAGTTATGGGATATGTCACAAAGCTTATAGAGGTGAATGCTGATGAAATATACTTCTAAGGTGACTGATATCTGCAGGATTGCTAAAGTATGGCAATGGGAAGTGTACTGGGTGGGACTGGACCCAAAATATTTGACTTATAAACACACACAGTTACATTTGCCAGGACTGAGATTATAACTCCTACCTTACTAGTTACTTATACTACAGTGTTATGAGTCATCGCACATGCCACACAGCTTATAGAGTTAAGGATACTTCTAAGGTGACTGATATCTGCAGGACTCCTAAAGTAGGGCAATGGGAAGTGTACTGGGTGTGACTGGACCCAAAACCTTTGACTGATAAACACACACTGTTACATTTGCGAGGACTGAAAGTAGAACTCCTACCTCATGAGTTATTTATACTACAGTGTTATGCAGTTATCACATGTGCCACAGAGCTTATAGAGCTAAGGGATAATGAAAGATACTTCTAAGGTGACTGATATCTGCAGGACTGCTAAACAGGGGAATTGGAAGTGTACTGTGTGTGATTGACTCAACATATTTGACTTATAAACATACACACACACACACACACACACACACACACACACACACACACACACACACACATATACCCCCCCACACACACACACTCTGTTATATTTACCAGGACTGAAATTAGAACTCCTATCTTACTAGTTACTCATACTACAGTGTTATACAGTTATCGCATGCACAACAGAGCTTATAGTGCTGAGGGCTGATGAAAGATACTTCAAAGGTGACTGATATCTGCAGGACTGCTAAAGCAGGGCAATGAGAAGTATACTGGGTGTGACTGGACCCACAATATTTGGCTTATAAACACACACATGTTTACATTTACAAGGATTGAGATTAAAGCTCCTACCTAACTAGTTACTTATACTACAGGGTTACACAGTTATCACATGCATAACAGAGCTTATAGGGTTGAGAGTTGATGAAAGATACTTCTAAGGTGACTGATATCTGCAGGACTGCTAAAGTAAGGCAATGGGAAGTGTGCTGAGTGTGACTGGGCCCAACATTTTTGACTTATGACCACACACAAACTGTTACATTTGCAAGTACTGAGACTAGCACCCCTACCTTACTAGTTACTTATACGATAGTCTTATACAGTTATCGCACACGCCACACAGTTTATAGAGCTGAGGGCTGATGGAAGATACTTCTAAGGTCCCTGATTTCTGCAGGACTGCTAAAGTAGGGCAATGGGAAGTTTACTGGGTGTGACTGGACCCAAACTCTTTGACTTATAAACACACACACTGCTACATTTACCAGGACTGAGATTAGAACTCCTATCTCACAAGTTATTTATACTATAGTGTTACACAGTTATTGCACACACCACAGAACTTAAAGAGCTGAGGGTAGATGAAAGACACTTCTAATGTGACTGATATCTACAGGACTGCTAAAGTAAGGCAATGGGAAGTGTACAGGGTGTGACTGAATCCAAAATCTTTGGCTTATAAACACCAGACCACACTTTTACATTTGCCAGGAATGAGATTAAAGCTACTCGCTAACTAGTTTCTTATACTATAGTGTTATACATTTATTGCACATGCCACAGGGCATATAGGGCTGAAGGCTGATGAAAGATACTTTTAAGGTGACTGATATCTGCAGGCTTGCTAAAGTAGCATAATGGGAAGTGTACTGGGTGTGAATGGACCCAAAATATTTGACTTATAAACACACACAGTTACATTTGCCAGGACTGAGATTATAACTCCTACCTTACTAGTTACTTATACTACAGTGTTATGCAGTCATCGCACACGCCACACAGCTTATAGAGTTAAGGATACTTCTAAGGTGACTGATATCTGCAGGATTCCTAAAGTAGGGCAATGGGAAGTGTGCTGGGTGTGACTGGACCCAAAACTTTTGACTGATAAACACACACTGTTACATTTGCGAGGACTGAAAGTAGAACTCCTACCTCACAAGTTATTTATACTACAGGGTTATGCAGTTATCACATGTGCCACAGAGCTTATAGAGCTAAAGGATAATGAAAAATACTTCTAAGATAACTGATATCTGCAGGACTGCTAAACAGGGGAATTGGAAGTGTACTGTGTGTGACTGACCCAACATATTTGACTTATAAACATACACACACACACACACACATACATATACCCCCACACACACACACACACACACACACACACTGTTATATTTACCAGGACTGAAATTAGAACTCCTATCTTACTAGTTACTCATACTATAGTGTTATACAGTTATTGCATGCACAACAGAGCTTATAGTGCTGAGGGCTGATGAAAGATACTTCAAAGGTGACTGATATCTGCAGGACTGCTAAATCAGGGCAATGAGAAGTATTCTGGGTGTGACTGGACCCACAGTATTTGGCTTATAAACACATACATGTTTACATTTACAAGGATTGAGATTAAAGCTCCTACCTAACTAGTTACTTATACTACAGGGTTACACAGTTATCACATGCATAACAGAGCTTATCGGGTTGAGAGTTGATGAAAGATACTTCTAAGGTGACTGATATCTGCAGGACTGCTAAAGTAAGGCAATGGGAAGTGTGCTGAGTGTGACTGGGCCCATAATTTTTGACTTATGACCACACACAAACTGTTACATTTGCAAGTACTGAGACTAGCACCCCTACCTTACTAGTTACTTATACAATAGTCTTATACAGTTATCACACATGCCACACAGTTTATAGAGCTGAGGGCTGGTGGAAGATACTTCTAAGGTCTCTGATTTCTGCAGGACTGCTAAAGTAGGGCAATGGGAAGTTTACTGGGTGTGACTGGACCCAAAATCGTTGACTTGTAAACACACACACTGCTACATTTACCAGGACTGAGATTAGAACTCCTATCTCACAAGTTATTTATACTATAGTGTTACACAGTTATTGCACACACCACAGAACTTAAAGAGCTGAGGGTAGATGAAAGACACTTCTAATGTGACTGATATCTACAGGACTGCTAAAGTAAGGCAATGGGAAGTGTACAGGGTGTGACTGAATCCAAAATCTTTGGCTTATAAACACCAGACCACACTTTTACATTTGCCAGGACTGAGATTAGAGCTACTCGCTAACTAGTTACTTATACTATAGTGTTATACAGTTATTGCACGTGCCACAGGGCATATAGGGCTGAAGGCTGATGAAAGATACTTTTAAGGTGACTGATATCTGCAGGCTTGCTAAAGTAGCATAATGGGAAGTGTACTGGGTGTGAATGGACCCAAAATCTTTGACTTATAAACATACGCACATTTACAAGGACTGAGATTAGAATGTCTACCTAACTGGTTACATATACTATAGTGCTACACAGTTATCGCACACACCACAGAGCTTACAGGGTTAAGGACTGCCAAGAGGTACTTCTAGGGTGACAGACATCTTCAGGACTGCTAAAGTAGGGCAATGGGAAGTGTACTGGGTGGGAAAGGCCTGTTAATTCGTAGATCCTACTGACAATTCTCTAAATGTATGATCATGCCCAGTGTGACCTTCTATAGTAAATGTGGGTGTTTTTGTGCTACAGCCATACCTCTCAACCTGTTGGTGCAGGATATAGCCTATCAAAATGAGGAGACAATGGGCCATACATAGGGAGATTGTGACTATTTCTCTTAGTAATGTATGAGTTGCTAGAGTTACAGCATTCATTTTAGCAGACATCTGACATATATGATGTGTGACACTGTAATGTATTGCTTCAGTACCTTGGGACATACTTCCTCAGAGCATCACAGTGATTTACCAGAGGAATACAGAATGGATGATGTACAAACCAATATTATAGTCCAAGTGCTAGGCATTCTTGCACAATCCAGCCTGTTGAAAGGTGTGCCTACAACCAGTTGACTGCTGAAGCTGAGTAAATGGTCCAGCACCTTGGTGATGTATTAAAATGGGGGGAATCTCTGTGCATTTCTGTTCTGGCATGGTTTGATTTCCAGTCCAAGGTTGGGTAATATAAGTCAAGCAGAATCTGGGTGACAGGCAAACTCCAGATAGATTTGTAGGGGGTAAGATATGTGGGGGGGTGGGGGTGTCCCCCATCAGATATGTTGTCCTGTAGCTACCAAAACTTTGCATAGGGGTCTTTTCATGGGTTGACGGCATTTGAAGGGTCTTGTGTGTGTCAGACTGTTTGACCAGCCTGGAGGTGTGTGTGTGTCTCACATATATATATGCCCCACCTCATTTGGCTTGGCCACCCACATTTTGGGGTCAGGATGTTGTATAGGTCGAGTGATCAGGGAAGGATGTGTTACTCCTCATGGCTGCTGGCCAGGTTTCTGTGGGTGCAGACATGTCACCATCTTCCCGGGTTAGGACTACCTGCAATGAGTGCATTCCCATGTTTAGAATCCTAGCCATACCTGCCAACTGTACAGAGTTTCACAGAATGTCCAGATTCATGAGTCCTATATCAGGTTATATCTGGTCAGTTACCCAAACAAGTGTGACTTTCAAGAAAAAAATGTTTTGCAACTCACTCAGGGTTGAAGTCAGATATTAATGACAGCTGACATTACAGTTTCAGACTTCATACCCATCAGACATTCCATGTTAATACAATAATTTCATCAACTTTATAATATTATTAGAGCAGTATTTCAAAAATATCCGCCTCTTTGGACCTTTATCACCCCATTATTCATGGTTTTATCTAGTTTTCTGGCTCTCTGAGGTTGGCAGGCTTGTTCCTAGCAGTTAGCAGCATGGCCTTTCTTTGCATTCTGTTGACTGTGTTATGTTGGTGTTATGGACCACATGACACTCCCTAAAAGAGCACTGTGGGTGAGGCATGGGCCTCTGCCAGAGGCCTGTAGGTCAGGTGTGACAGATGCAGGCCATCTGTAGCAAGGCAGTACATTCTGATGATCATATGTTCCCAGGCTGCCAGGCAGTGGACACCACTGTGATGGCACAAATAGGTTGACTGGGTGTTACTGACAATTACTTTTTGTTGATATTGAGCAATCACTCTGGGTGACCGCTGGATGCTGCTTAAGGCTAGGGACATGTTACTGCATTTCTATGGCACTATGGGTGGGGATGGGGGCCACACCAGTACACAATACACATTTGCACAGACTGTGCTGCTATTTGCTTAACATTTTGGACCCATTTATCATAGTGGTGTGCCCTGTCTTTGAGATTATTGGCATAACAGTACTGACTAAAAAACTCTTTATCAAACTGCAGAGCTTATAAAACAACACACGAATCACTAAAATAGCTAAGAGTTAATAAGAAGCTTTTGGGCTATCCACCCTTCATCAGCATATAAAAACAGTGAATTTTTCAAGTTTTAAATAGAGGTTCAATTAAAATCACATGATTCAGCCAGCCTACCAATTCCTGTTCATTTTTTAACAATTAAAATTAGTAATGACTAATCTCAACTTGCATTGTATATAAATACTATAAAATGTCAAGGCATGAGAAAATACAAAACCATATACATGAATAATATACCTATACTTAAAACATAGAACAGATATAAAATTTCCATCAAATATTTCTCTCTGTCTTTTTACCAATATTGGCTTTAAACTAACAGTACTATTTAGACCTGGTGGTGAGTCTGCCTGCAACCTAACAATCCATTCATATTCTCTCAGTTCCAGTTCATTATTTACATCACCCCCTTTTGGAGTCATACTTACTACATTTATACCCCTAAATTTAAATGTATGTGCACTAAAATCCATAATATGTTTAAGAAGACCATTATTTGGTACCTTCCTTTTTATTTCTGACTTATGTTCAATTATACGGTCTTTTAATTTTCTCATAGTTTTTCCTATATAAAATGCCGTGCACATTGTGCATGTTGCTAAATATACTAGCTTTGTCGTGTTACAATTTACTGAACAATTAAAAGTAAACCTTTCTTTTCTTACTGGATGCTGAAAGTCTTCACCTTTATCAAAAATATCCATGCAACAGGTACAATTAAAGCATTTATATGTTCCTTTTTTACAATGAGATATTATATCCTTGTTCTTAAAATCTTTATAGCACAGCATTTGTTTTAATGTCTCCTCATTCCTAAAAGCAAATTTTGGTTTTGAACCTATCAAATCCTTTAATTCTGGCATTGCTAATAAAATTATCCAGTTTTTTTTCTATAATATCACATACTTCTTTTGTGTTAACATTAAATGTGGTCACATATCTTACTATATTCCTATCATTACTTTCATGTGTATCTTGTGCTACTAACATTGGATTCCCACCAAAAATAGGCTTATATTTGTCTTTCCTACCTGAAAGGACCTCATTATATATAGTATTTATACTGTGTATAGGGTAACCATTCCTAATAAATTCATCCTTCATCAAGTTAACTTGATCTATAAAATTATTTTCCTCAGTATTCAGTTTACTAACTCGTATTAATTGTGATTTAAGAATACCTTTGTACGTATGCGGAGCATGCATGCTGTTTCTTTTTAAGTACCTATTTGCATGCACCTCTTTCCTATAGATCATGGTTTCTATTTTATCTTGTTTCTTATATATGCTCACATCTAAAAATACTATGTTTTCAGGTGAGAAAACCATTTTAAACTTCAAAAAACTTGTGGTTGTGTTTAGGTATGTAACAGAACTTCTCAATTCTATATCAGTGCCATTCCAGACAAAAAAACAGTCATCCACAAACCTACAATATGACTTTACTTTGCTGTCGAGCTCATTATAATCACTCAATATATACTCCTTTTCCCATTGATAGAGCACTAAGTTCGCAAATGTGTTGGCTACTGGTGTGCCCATGGCTACACCAGTAATTTGCAGGTACGGAATGCTATCAAAAATGAACACATTTTTTGTCAGAACCACTTCTAAAACCATACAAATATTCTCTATTTCTCTCGATTGTAAATCTGTTTCTGTGCAAAGAAAACTTATTATCGCTTCCACACCATAATCTATCGGAATAACTGTAAATAAAGAAGTTATATCCAGTGTTACGAGTAAGAAATTGTAATTATTTCCTTACTCGTACCTTTTAGAAAGCTTTTCCAAAAAATGTGCTGTATCTTTTATAATACTAGTACATTTTGGTAAATATCTGGATAGTTTTTTCTGCAAATACTTAGATATAGGTTCCGTATCCATCCTTTGCCTGAGACTATAGGCCTCAAAGTTGGATCTTCTAAGGATTTATGGATCTTGGGAATCCCATATATTTGTGGTGTCTAGGACAAGGTACTGTGAAATAGTTGATCAAATCAATTGTTATATCTTGATTTAATTGCATATCATAGATGACCATATTCACTTCTGAAATATAGTTTTTTTATTTCTACGAATGTTATTTGTTTAAATGTCACTGGATCTGCCAGAAAATTTTTTTTAAACTTATTCATATAATCTATCTTATTCATTATCACTGTTGCCCCACCTTTGTCCGCTTGTTTAATGATTATATTATCATTCCCTTTCAGATACTTAAGGGCTTTGTATTCTTTATAGGATAGGTTAAAACTTTCCTTTTTATGTAGTTTTACATATAATGACCCAAGTTCCTTCTCAACTATGCTTAGAAATGCTGATACTACTGGACAGAACTGTGGTATAAAGATGCTCAATTTTTTACAACTATGATTATCATCGACATTTTGCTTAAAAATCAGTCTTAGTGTTAAGCTTCTAGTGAACAGCTTAGCATCAGTTATTGCTTTTACAATACTGTCTCTCGCAAATGGCATAAACTTTAGACCATTTCCTAGCAGATCAAAATGGTCAATTGTTAACTGCTGATCTGATAGATTCACAGTACCTTTTATTAAACATATTGTCCCTCTCAACGGCGTACATTCTTGCTGGATGCCAGCGGACTGCTGTTTTTCCTTTTCATTCCCGGCATTACTTGTTGAATCTGCTTCTGTATTGGACACTTCTCAAGCAGCTGTTTGTGTTGTACTATTACCTTCTCTGGTTGTTTCAGACGGAAGGGCAAAAAATTTGTTTACTTCTCTCTTTTAGGTCCATTTTAGACTTGTCTACGAATGTTCATCCACACCAAGTTCAACTGCTTTCTCTGTTTCAATTACATTCTTCAAAGAGGAGTCCTGCCCATGCTGACTACATGGAGTGCATGCAGAACTCGGTGTATGTGCATCCTGATTGGTCGAGGGTCCTACAGGCGTCCGCGGTAATTCAAATTCATCAAGCTGGTCCAAGCTCTTGGGGACAGTTCCTTTATTTTTCGTGCTAACTGCACCTTGAGTATTAGTGACATTATTTCGTTTATGCTCAATTCTCGGCCATGAGAAGATGTGGCCATTTTTGAAATCGGCCAAATTGCGTTGCAGTTTGTGCTTCTTCTTTATTTCAAGTCTACTATCTAATGTTTGCACACTATCTAAAAATGCTTGATATTGCTCATTATAATAGTCAGATGTTAACTTACTCAGTACTTCGTTTTCCAGTTTTTCAATTTCATCTATTAAATCCTTTTAGTTAGTACGAAAAATAAAGGAACTGTCCCTAAGAGCTTGGACCAGCTTGATGAATTTGAATTACCGTGGGCACCTGTAGGACCCTCGACCAATCAGGATGTACGTACACCGAGTTCTGCATGCGGTCCATGTAGTCAGCATAGGCAGGACTCCTCTTTAAAGAATGTAAGTGAAACAGAGAAAGCAGTTGAACGTGGTGCGTCTAACATCCAGGCGGTTGTGGACGAACATTCGCAGACAAGGTCTAAAGTAGACCTAAAAGAGAGAAGTAAACAAATGGAAATATCTTCTTTTTTGCCCTTCCGTCTGAAACAACCAGAGAAGGTAATAGTACAACACAAACAGCTGCTGGAGAAGCATCCAATACAGAAGCAGATTCAACAAGTAATGTCGGGAATGAAAAGGAAAAACAGCAGTCCGCTGGCATCCAGCAAGAATGTACGCCGTTGAGAGGGACAATATGTTTAATAAAAGGTACTGTGAATCTATCAGATCAGCGGTTAACAATTGACCATTTTGATCTGCTAGGAAATGGTCTAAAGTTTATTCCATTTGCGAGAGACAGTATTGTAAAAGCAATAACTGATGCTAAGCTGTTCGCTAGAAGCTTAACACTAAGACTGATTTTTAAGCAAAATGTCGATGATAATCATAGTTGTAAAAAATTGAGCATCTTTATACCACAGCTCTGTCCAGTAGTATCAGCATTTCTAAGCATAGTTGAGAAGGAACTTAGGTCATTATATGTAAAACAACATAAAAAGGAAAGTTTTAGCCTATCCTATAAAGAATACAAAGCCCTTAAGTATCTGAAAGGGAATGATAATATAATCATTAAACAAGCGGACAAAGGTGGGGCAACAGTGATAATGAATAAGATAGATTATATGAATAAGTTTAAAAAAAATTTTCTGGCAGATCCAGTGACATTTAAACAAATAACATTCGTAGAAATAAAAAAACTATATTTCAGAAGTGAATATGGTCATCTATGATATGCAATTAAATCAAGATATAACAATTGATTTGTTCAACTATTTCACAGTACCTTGTCCTAAGACACCACAAATATGTGGGATTCCCAAGATCCATAAATCCTTAGAAGATCCACCTTTGAGGCCTATAGTCTCAGGCAAAGGATGGATACGGAACCTATATCTAAGTATTTGCAGAAAAAACTATCCAGATATTTACCAAAATGTACTAGTATTATAAAAGATACAGCACATTTTTTGGAAAAGCTTTCTAAAAGGTACGAGTAAGGAAATAATTACAATTTCTTGCTCGTAACACTGGATATAACTTCTTTATTTACAGTTATTCCGATAGATTATGGTGTGGAAGTGATAAGAAGTTTTCTTTGCACAGAAACAGATTTACAATCGAGAGAAATAGAGAATATTTGTATGTTTTTTAGAAGTGGTTCTGACAAAAAATGTGTTCATTTTTGATAGCATTCCGTACCTGCAAATTACTGGTGTAGCCATGGGCACACCAGTAGCCAACACATTTGCGAACTTAGTGCTCTATCAATGGGAAAAGGCGTATATATTGAGTGATTATAATGAGCTCGACAGCAAAGTAAAGTCATATTGTAGGTTTGTGGATGACTGTTTTTTTGTCTGGAATGGCACTGATATAGAATTGAGAAGTTATGTTACATACCTAAACACAACCACAAGTTTTTTGAAGTTTAAAATGGTTTTCTCACCTGAAAACATAGTATTTTTAGATGTGAACATATATAAGAAACAAGATAAAATAGAAACCATGATCTATAGGAAAGAGTTGCATGCGAATAGGTACTTAAAAAGAAACAGCATGCATGCTCTGCATACGTACAAAGGTATTCTTAAATCACAATTAGTAAGAGTTAGTAAACTGAATACTGAGGAAAATAATTTTATAGATCAAGCTAACTTGATGAAGGATGAATTTATTAGGAATGGTTACCCTATACACAGTATAAATACTATATATAATGAGGTCCTTTCAGGCAGGAAAGACAAATATAAGCCTATTTTTGGTGGGAATCCACTGTTAGTAGCACAAGATACACATGAAAATAATGATAGGAATATAGTAAGATATGTGACCACATTTAATGGTAACACAAAAGAAGTATGTGATATTATAGAAAACAAATGGATAATTTTATTAGCAATGCCAGAATTAAAGGATTTGATAGGTTCAAAACCAAAATTTGCTTTTAGGAATGAGGAGACATTAAAACAAATGCTGTGCTATAAAGATTTTAAGAACAAGGATATAATATCTCATTGTAAAAAAGGAACATATAAATGCTTTAATTGTACCTGTTGCATGGATATTTTTGATTCTCCAACTCTTACTTACATTTCAAGAGTAGCCACCTCTTTTTCCAGAAGAAGAATCTGGTTAAGGGACAGTTAGTAAGAGTTAGTAGATTTACTTCAGACGACCATGACTTCATCATCAAAAGTGGTAAAATTTTAGAAATGTTTAACAGACGTGGTTAACCCCATATGTTATTACAGGAGATGTTTGATTTAGTGGCCCAGGGAAGAAAAGATAGATTTGCCCCTATTTTAGGACAAACCATTCAAGCTGCAGGAGATACAAATACCCACATGAATGAGGTTAAGAAGTGGGATGATGCATTTATTTTAGATTATTCAGGGGATGCAGCTGCAATTAAGGAAGTTATTTTTAATGAATGGAACAGGTTTGTGGAAATTTCTGATCTAAATGTATTCAAAAATAAATCTTTGAAGTTTACTTATCGGAAAGACTTAAATTTGAAACAATTATTTGAGTTTGGTATACAGAATAAGGCTAGTGCATCTTTAAAAAGAGCGGGTACTTTTAAATGTGGATCCTGCTCACAGTGCCCCTATATAGCTAATAAAACCAGCATTTACATTACAGCAAGAGACAAGGAGATTACTAGTGACAGTTTCTCCAACTGTAATACTTATGGTGTGGTTTACATTGCTATATGTAAACTGTGCAGTTCTTACTACGTTGGAAAAACCGAGAGAAAGTTAAAAAATGTATATATGAGCATTTGTATGAAATAAAGAAACAAAATAGCAAAAATGCCCTTTTTAGACATACTTTGATTTGTTCCCAGGCTACATTTCTTTTCTTTGTCTAAGAAATTATTCCAAAGGAAATAAGAGGTGGTATGTGGGAAGCCAAACTCGAATATAGAGAGTTGTACTGGCAGATTATTTTGGATTCCACTAAGTTACCTGGTTTGAATGACATGATTTCCATTTCCTCAGTTCTTATATTAAGGGCTGCTAAATTGTGATTTTAGGTTTTAGCCACAAGGTGGCTATGGAAATATGGAATTAGGGCTAGATTTTTTAAATCATTTTAAATAATTTTTAAACAACTGCTATAGTAACTTTATATATATAATGGGAAGATACAATTTTTAACTAATTTATATGTATTTTGAATAATTATGTTGTGTATTTGAAAAATTTCATTCAGTGTACTTATAAACTTTTACTTAAATAGCACTGTTAAAGAAGTTTGAATAGACATTTTAGTACCAGAGATTTTTATTGGTTGGATCAATTAATTGCATCATGAAATTGAATGGCTATTTAAATGTTCTGTTTGTTGTTTAAGATCACTTTCTGATGAAGTCTTGCCTTTGTCGAAAACGTACAGATTGGTTTGGTGTTATTTTGTGATTTTCAATAAAAGATCCTTTTAAGAAGGAATCCTGGTTTCCGACCTCTATTTGGACACTCCTTGCAAGTCTTAATTTTGGTTTCAATTTTGGTAAAAAGACAGAGAGATAATATTTGATGGAAATTTTATATCTGTTCTATGTTTTATGTATAGGTATATTATTCATGTATATGGTTTTGTATTTTCTCATGCCTTGACATTTTATAGTATTTTTATGTAATGCAAGTTGAGATTACTCATTACTAACTTTAATTGTTAAAAAATGAACAGGAATTGGTAGGCTGGCTGAATCATGTGATTTTAATTGAACCTCTATTTAAAACTTGAAAAATTCACTGTTTTTATTTGCTGATGAAGGGTGGATAACCCGAAAGCTTCTTATTAAATCCTAGCATTTTTACTGATTCGTGTGTTGTTTTATAACAGTACTGACCACAGGTCAGATTGTTCTGGCATAAACATTTTTAGTTTTGGACTTCTTACCCTTCAGAGCCATGCTGCCACTGCCAGACCTGCTGTGATATCAATGTGTAAAGTCTGTAGGTGGGAATTTCATAGATGTCACCATTTGGGGCCTTTGCCAGACATTTTGTATGGTTTTGCTACAGCTGATCTGCTGGATGAATCTGGGAGTGAGTATGGGACCCCCACTTTGACATCCATGCATGTGACATATGAACCTATCTGGAGGGATAGATTCCTGTCCCAGAGACTTCCCATAATCTGGAACATGCTACCCATCTATGTCAAGCAAAGTTCTTCATTAGCACTCTTCAAGAAAAATCTTGATGAGTGGATGGGAAATAGGAAATACACCCTGAGGACCACTTCTGTGTCTCTGCTCGACAGTGGCACAGGAAAATAACTTTTTTGGGTGGCATAAGCCAGGGAACCTTGTTGGCAAGGCTTACATAGGCCCTTGGGCTGATGGCCTAGTACCTACCTATGAACCTATGACCCCCCCCCCATTTATTTGGCAAAAAGTACAGTTTTGTACCTACCATAAATGTAGATGTTCAAAGATCCACATTGCTGCAGTCCTAACACTTGGGTAGTCCGCTGTCCCTCGATCGGCCCGAATATCAGAGTATAAGGCTGACGTCGGTCAAGGCGCATTTGACTGACATCAGAACGTCAGGGTACAAATGCGCATGACCGACATCATATCCTCAGTCTTTTCTTGCCCCAGATGTCAGAAGACCCTAAAAAGAAAGGTCAAACCCATAGACAACAACTAAACCACCAACCAGCCTAACACCAAAAATATGTACAATATATACACTATATACAGTATACACAATATACCTCAGATGGATCACCCAACCCACACAACCACCTCAAACAACAGAGGGGAAGGAGGGAGGGTAAATTGGACTGCAGCAATGTGGATCTTCGAACATCTACATTTATGGTAGGTACAAAACTGTACTATGTTCTTCATCTCACATTGCTGCAGTCCTAACACTTGGGTAGAATCCCAAAGCAGAGGTAAGGGAGGATGGCTAAACTATAATGAAGCAGGACCTGCTAAAATGCCCTGCAACACAGCAGTGGCAAAACCAGCCCTGGATTTAGAGTATAGTGGAAGGTGGTAATGCCTAGAAAAGGTATGCACTGAACTCCAAGTGACTGCCTCCAGAATATCCTTAGTTGCCACCCCCCTCAAAAAAGCTGTTGAAGTGGCAGTAGCCCTAGTGGAATGAGGCCTAATCCCAGCTGGAATCTCTTTGCCATGATGGGAATAACAGAAAGCAATGCAAAATCCAATCCACTTAGAAATAGTTTGTTTTGACACGGGCTTGCCCAGAGAGCACAAAGCAAAAGAAACTAATAGCTGCTGAGGTTGTCTGAACCCTTTAGTTCTGTCCAAATAATATCGCAACTGCCTGTGTACATCTAAAGTGTGCAAAATCTTTTCCCCTTTATTTTGGGGATTTGCATAAAAAGTAGGCAAATGAATAGTTTGGTTTAAAGCCACACTAGAAACCACTTTAGGCATAAAGGAAGGATTAGTACGTAAAGATACCCTATCCTTATGGAAAATTAAGAAAGGCTCAACTGCCATAAGGGCCTGCAATTCAGAAACCCTTCTTGCAGAGGTAATGGCCAACAAAAAAGCAGTCTTCCATGACAAATATTTCAACTCAGCAGTAGCTGCAGGCTCAAAAGGTTGTAGAGTGAGTTTCTCCAACACAAAATTGAGATCCCAAGCAGGAGTAGGAGCTCTTCGTGGGGGTCTTATATTCTTTGCCCCTCTAAGAAATTTCTTGAACAAAGGATGAGAAAACAATGGTGGGTCACAGTCGTAGTGAGCTGAAATCGCTGCAGCATGAATCTTAATAGAAGAGAAGGACAAACCTTTGTCTAACAACTCAGTAAGATATTGAAGAGCCACACTTAAATCAGGCTCAGAAACATCCAAATCCTTAGCTGCACTCCAAAACAAAAATCTCTTCCATTTATCTGCGTACACTTTCCTTGTACTAGGCCTTCTAGCTTCCAAAATCACATTCAACACTTGTTGTGGAAGTTGAGACCCTCTATGGTTTAAAACAGAATATGCCATGCTGTTAGGTGAAGAGAGTGAAGTTTGACATTGAGCAAATGACTGTCCTCCTGGGACAACAGATGTGGAATCAAAGGCAAAGGCCATGGAGGCTTCCGTACTAGACTTCTCAGTAATGGGTACCAGTGCTGTCGAGGCCAATCTGGAGCTATCAAAATCATCCTTGGCTTGTCCTGTCTGACCTTCAGAAGTACCTTTGGGAGGAGAGGCAGAGGTGGAAAGGCATACACATGAAGATTTTTCCAACTGAAAGAAAGAGCATCCACTTTCCAAGCTGTGGGATGAAACCTCTTTGTGCAAAACTTTGGCAGCTGGTGGTTTAGTGGAGAAGCGAACAGATCTATGTCTGGAGTTCCCCAGGACACTGTCAATTTCTGAAATACATGAAGATCCAGTTTCCACTCGTGGGGATCCATGATTTGTCTGCTTAACACATCTGCTAAGGAGTTCTGTGCTCCCGGCAGAAACCTTGCCTGAAGACTTAGTTGTAAACTGAGAGCAGTCTCCCACAAAATCATTGCTTGCCTGCATAGAGGATAAGAATGCGTTCCCCCTTGCTTGTTGATGTACCACATGACAGTTGTGTTGTCTGTTAGAATCAACACCTGCCCTGGAAGAAGTAAATCCTTGAAAGCTATTAATGCAAACTGGACTGCTAACATCTCCTTCAAGTTGATATGTAGATGCTGTAGTCTGACAGGCCACTTGTCTTGTATCCACTTTCCGCTTAGATGAGCTCCCCCAAGCTTTGTCCAAGGCATCTGTCGTTAAAATTTGACTCGCCTCTGGCCGGGTCACAGAGAGTCCCTTGTTTAGGTGACATTCCTGAGCCCACCACAAAAATTCCTTTTGAATGCAAGGTATTATTGGAATGACAGTGTCCAGATCCTGGCAGTGCTGTGTCCATACATTTTTGAGATACCATTGCAACTTCTTCATATGCAGTTTGGCATTGGGAAGCACCAGAATACAAGATGCCATGAACCCTAAGGCTTGAAGGACTGTCCTTGCAGTCAGCCCGGACTGAAGAGATAGATGATGGAAGTAAATGGAAAGATTATTTTGTTTGTCCTGGGTTAGAAAGGCCATCTGGGATGCTGTATTCAGTCTCACACCCAGAAAGCACATGTCTTGAGAGGGTACTAGACTGGACATTATTTCGTTCACAGAATACCCCAGGCATCTTAGCACTGCTATTACATACTCCAAATGACGAAGAAGCTCTTCTCTTCCTTGAGCCAGAATCAGGCAATCGTCCAAATAAGGATAGATTTGTATTCCTTTCAGCCTGAAGAAAGCTATCACTGGAGCCAGAACTTTCGTAAATACTCTGGGCGCAGTAGATAAGCCAAAGGGCAATGCAGAGAACTGAAAGTGAGAAGTCCCAGTCCGAAAACGCAGATACTTCCTGCAACTTAGCCTGATAGGAACATGAAGGTAAGCCTCCTTGAGATCCAAAGTTACCATCCAGTGATCCTTGCCCAGCAGAGGTAAAAGCTGTTGTAACGTCAACATCTTGAACTTGGGAATGTCCAGATAAGTGTTGAGGATAGATAAATCCAAAATTGGTCTCCACGTGTTCCCCTTTTTTGGTACAAGGAACAGGCGAGAATAAAATCCTAGGCCCCTTTCTGGCATAGGAACCGGCTGTATGGCCCCTATTTGGAGTAACAGAGAAATTTGCTTGTGAGCCTCTATTCTTTGTTGAGGAGGAATGTCTGGCATGCCTTTGAAAGGAGGCAAGGTATGGAAATAAAACCTGTAACCGTGATGTATGATATCCAATACCCATCTGTCTTGGGTAATCAAACTCCAATTTTCTTTGAAAAGTGCCAACCTTCCTCCCAAAGGTGCTGCCAGGCGAGAAGGTTCTGGCAGCTGAAAAGGTAGGTCATTGGGTCTGCTTACGAAAGGACTGACCCCTGCCCTCACCCAAAGACTGTGCAGGAGAACTCCCTGCTCTAGGCCTGAAAGAGCCCTGACCTCTGCCCCTGCCACGTCTAGATCTACCCCTAGACTGGGAATCATAAGAAGGATACGTCCACCCCTTAGTAGGCCAATTTCTACTAAACTTTGGAGGCTGAACCTGCAAAAAATCTTTAACAGTCTGCATAGACTTAGCCTTGTCCTCCATTTTCTTTAAAACTGCCTCAACAGGAGAACCAAACAAGACATCAGATTGCAACGGGGCATCCAAAATCCTAGTTTTAACATGGTCAGATAAATTTTGATCCCTCAGCCAGGCATGCCTGCGAAGAACTGACCCAGTTGCCGCCACCCTAGACGAGGCTTGTACAGCATCAAAACCACATTGCAAAGAATGCTTACCCACCTGTTCAGAAACATGCACTAAATCTTGCAACTCTTTACAATCAATACCCTCCGCCAGAGCATCAACCTTAGATTTCAACTGTGAAAGAAGATAATTTTGATATTTCAACATGTGAAACTGGCAATTCAAAGCTCTCATGGCAAGAGTGGAAGAAGTATAAACTTTCTTTCCCCATCTATCCAAGGCCCTGGCCTCTTTATCTGCAGGAACCGGATTCTTAACAACAGAAGCCTTAACACCCTTAGGCCCCTGGCTAACAGTTTCTGGGTCTGCCCTAGGACTCTTAAAAAGATACTTATGAGCTTCAGGCACCCTGTAATACCTATCTGGTTTAACAGGAGCAGGAGGCAAAGAATCAGGATTAAGAGAAGCCTCTGCAAACACATCTTCCACCACATTCAGAACAGGAGGTATAGCCAAAGGCCTATGCTGGGGTAAAACAAAATTCCCGAAGCCTTTTCCTGGAATCAGAGAAGTCCTGACCTTCCCATTTAAAATGCTCTCTCATGGAGTGAAGGGTCTCTGAAAAAGAAAAATCCTCAGGAGGAGAAGCAGAAGGAGTAGAATCATCCACATCAGAATCAGAATAATGAGAATACTCCTGCAAGTCTTCAGCCAAAGACTCAGACACATCCGAAGCCTGCTCATAATCCCCCAACACTGGTTCCATCCTAGGCCTCTTATCAGGAGGGGGCATAGAGCCTCTAATTAAAGTAATTAAATCTTCTGCCATTTTAAGCATGTGCTTCTTGGGCACAGAACCTGAAGAACTAGGAGTGACACCCACAGAAGCTAAACTAGACCTGCCTCTAGGAGAAGTCTTGGAAGCAGAAAGAGAGGGCCTAGACCCCTTAGGAAGGGAGGGGAGAACAGTTATCTGAGAAGCCCCTGCAGCCTGACCTGCCTCCTGGGAGGCCACATCCTGTAAAATCAAAGGTTCTCCCTGGGACTCCAGAGAGGCCTCTGTCGGAACCACCGGTTCCACCGACGCCTCTAAAGAACCGGCGTCCGGTTCGGACGACTCCTCTGACCTAGGTTTAACTGCCTTGTCCTTGCGCTTCTTTGAGGAAGCCGGCGTCGGAGCATCCGACGGCATATTGTAATTGCACCGCTTCCCAAAGACCAACCTGGCACAATCCAACCTACGCTTTATAGTGCGTTTATTGAACCTAGCACAAAAGCGACAACCAACAACGTCGTGCTCAGGCCCCAAACAAGGAATACACAAATTATGGTAATCCCTATGCGGTATCTGTTTCCCACAAGAAATACAGTTATTCACTTTTTCTGACATCCGGTAAACCACTGAGGCAAGAAAAAACCAAAATATTCCCCAACGGGGTACTTAACCAACTCTGACTCCGGTCTGAAACTCCGAATTCGAAAACTTTCAGAACGCCGAATGGCACTTGCAACACTGCTTCTGCATCGGACCATGCGGCAAAAAAGACTGAGGATATGACGTCGGTCATGCGCATTTGTACCCTGACGTTCTGATGTCAGTCAAATGCGCCTTGACCGACGTCAGCCTTATACTCTGATATTCGGGCCGATCGAGGGACAGCGGACTACCCAAGTGTTAGGACTGCAGCAATGTGAGATGAAGAACATCCACATATACTGCAGTGATATGTGTCAACTAGGGTGGTGCTGCATAGTGTGGGTAAACCAGTACTGTCCAAACACTTCCTGCTGTCCCACATAGCTGTCAGTTGTCTGCTGCTATCCCAGTAAGCCACCTCATTTCCTTGCATGCTTGCATCAATGCCATAGATATGCTATCAGAACATTCTACTCCATTCATTTATTGTTAAAAAGACTGACTTACCCTGTGCCTGAGGCAGTTGTGAGGATGGTGCTTGAGGGCTGACTATGTTGGATGCACGCAGTACACTGCATATACATGGTATAGTATAGGTGGTGTGATGTTTCGCATCCATTTTACTGGTGCGAGTCAGAGAGAGATATCAGATCCTGGGTCCCTACAGTGTCAATGTATGTGCTATGCATTGCCTCTTTGACAAGGCCAGGGCATATTGGGCACACCTCCATCTGCTTACAGGGGCAGGCTCAGGATGTTCCTAATCTGAGTCCCTCTGTGCCCGTGGAGACCTTGGCAAGGGTGGGTGGTTGTGTGGCCCTTCCCCGTTTTGTTCCTGCTGCAGCTGTTTCCACAGAATCATATTCAGTAGCATTTCACATACTATAAACATGTGTGCACATATGGCTGGAGAGTACTGCAAGGCCCCACCAGATATATCAAGGGAGCAGAACCTTGACTTGAGCATCCCAAACACACACTATATAATGATCCTGGTTTGTGCGTGTGCCTAATTATGGCATTTTTGTGTGGGTGTGTGTGCATTTCTGATTGGTGTCATCAGTCACAGCTCCAGTGCATAGCCAGCATCCCCCACCAGATGGCCATATGGGATGTCTCCACTGGAAAATGCCTAATACAGCTGTGAGGCATTGCCAGATGTGGGAGTGGTGATAGCTTCCAGGGCTGCCAGCGCACACATTCATGATGATGCCCTGGGCATCACACACAACTTGGCAGTT
This sequence comes from Protopterus annectens, assembly GCF_019279795.1. NCBI lineage: Eukaryota > Metazoa > Chordata > Ceratodontiformes > Protopteridae > Protopterus > Protopterus annectens. Next base: position 855,534,762 of record NC_056732.1, on the reverse strand, counting down.
GATGAAGTGGAACCCCTTGCAGTTTAGCTAGATCCTACCCAGGTCACCGGGTGGTGCTTTGATGTGGATGTGCGTGCAGTCTATGGCACCCAGTACCTCTGGGTAGTCTGCTACATGGTGGAAGAGACGCATATTGCCAGTCCTTTCTTCACAGATGCAGGGGAAGTAAATGTGCTCAGCGTCATGTGGTTGCATGGCATCCAGAAATGGTTGGAGTATCCTGGACGCAGATGTCTGTGAGACCCCCAATGATATCCCCAGTTTGTCTTTGGAAAGTACCTGTAGCTAGTATTTTTAGGTCTACACATATCTTGGTATCAACTGGGATGGGTTCTCCTCTGTTGACGATGGGTCTAAGGTGGGGCAGCACAGCTTGATGATTTGCTGAAGTATGTCACTGTCCACCCTGTAGCACTCTACTATCTCCAGATCATGTAGGCCCTGGTTGGTTACCCTTTGTCTGAACACTCTTCTCCTCCTCGGTCTGAGATGGTTGTCAGCATTATCCTCTTCACTACCCTCAGCCTCTAGCATATACTGATAGATCACAGCGACAGCAGCCCCTGACATTTTTTGTTAGTTTTGTCAGTTAAAATGTCCCCATATGTACACACCTATGGTGCAGAGTTTGTGGGCAAAAGCAGACTAAAAGGTTTTGCACAGTTTATAGTGGTGTGCTGAGATGTCACCTGTGTGATTGGCTGAATATTATACATTCCACCAGCCAGCTATATTACTTGCATTTAACTGGCAATATTCTGCCATTTCCCTTTTTCTTTCTAGTTCCACTTACTGTTTCCTCCCATTTTAAGCCCTGTAGTGCGCCACACAAACACAATGCCCAAATGTAAACAGTGCTGCCATTTCCTGTTTTTTTTTTTTTTATTTTAAGTCCTGATGCACAATGCACATACTCCTTTAGGCAAGGTAAACACGGCTATACACTCTCAGACACACCCCCTTGCTAACATGTACACAGTGCTGCCATTTCTTGTTTACTTTTTTTTTTTGTTTGTGTAAGATCCGGTGTGTGCTGCACACACTTGTTTAGGCAATGTAAACAAAGCTATACAGCCTGAGACACACCTCCTTGCTTAGTTTTCCTTAGCTACGTTCAAACATGGGCCATAGAGCTCCAATGTGCTTACAGCAAGCATGACACACCCCCTTTTCATGTTAGCTGCTCCTCCTGCCTACACAATCATGTTCTATCACCTACATGGTTAGTTGTAGTGTGTGGACTTAGAATATTTTGTGATTCAGTAAATTTCCCCTCATTTGCTTACCCCACTGCCTTAGTCCATAGTTACTGCACTAACATGGACCCTTTTGCCTTGACAACCACTGTTCCCTGGCATTGTTTTGATTATGCATGGCATACACTATAATTGCAAAATGCAAATTTCCCTTGAAATTGACTTTTCACATTTTTTTTTTTATTTTCGGCACCTTCCCGTTTGTGCACCACTGCCCTATGCTTGTACGGCTGAGATCTGCCAAAAAACAAAAACCTTATATTTTATAAAATTAAAACACTTTTTCGTGCCAATGGCCATATATTTGGCCATTGGCATGCCTACAGATTATAACATATGGTTTTATTTGAGCTGTCATACCTCCGTTTTGATTTCTGCAGAAATATACACTGTCAATAACTGAATACATTTCTGCAGCTAACACTTTTCTTGCACGGATATCTGACTGCTTGTTGAATCGCTAATTCACCTCATTTGCATAGTTTTCACCAGAAAATGAGGTAATTAGCATTTTGCATGGGTTTCCATGTAAGAACAGTGTAGGCAGGCTCATGCACTGCAGTTTAAGGGTTTACTGAATCACTCGGTAGCCAGTGTCCATTCAAGAGCAGCTACATTGTTCTTGCACAGAGTTTTAAGCTTATTGAATCCTGTGGGGATGTCTAGATACAATTCTAATAACTGGATAATACTACAAATATGTAGAGATTCTGTAAACTGAAAAATAAATAAGATATCTAACTTGGATAAGAAATCTTTCCCCAAATATGGAGTTCCCAATTAATATTAATAATAAAGCAATGGAAATTAAGTCTTACTTATCAGAAATTTATTGACTTCATAGAATAAATGTCTTATAATTACACAATACTCTTTGTAATTATACCACAAAAATGAATAATGGAAATTTTCTGATAAAGATAAAAAATAGCATTAAAGTCAATAGAAAAAAAAACTACATCCTCTTTATACTAGAAAATTTTCAAATGGAAATTCTTGCACAGAATGTAAAACTTAACAAGTTTGCAATTATGTATAAATCAAGCAGAATCAAATGCTGGAGATGTGATTCTGAGGTAACAGCTGATTGGATACATATGGTGTATGAAGGTGAGGTCATCTCCCCTTTTAGAAAGAAATCAATAACTTTATTCATGCATTGCGGTCAGATAGATGAAATATTTCCATGTCATTGATTTTATTTAATGCTCTGATCTATGAAATAATTCCAAAGACTCAAGTGACTCTTCTTTTGTCTATTCTAGCAACAGCTAGGAAAATAATAACCAAGAACTGGAAGATTAAAACTACTTTCTCTTGTACTAAATTCTTTGATTTGCAAAAATCGTATGTAGTAGTGATGGATCTATGTCATATAATCGAACTTCCAAAATTTTGAACAGCATATGTTCAAACTTGGAAGTTCGAAATATGACAACATTGAAACCTCAGAACTGCAATTTTTTTCCCAGGGAAAAATTTGCTGTTCCAAAAATACACACACAACACAGGCACACCAAAAACCTAATAAACCTACACTACACCTTATATACACAACTATCTATGCACTAACCATAACCCAATCCCTAACCCTAAGGTCCGTAACTATCGCACACTTACCTTACCCGCCCCCTAACCCCAATGTCCGTCACACTCACACACTTACCTTAACCCGATCCGTAACTTTCGCAAGACAGTACAGAAAATGTCTAAGCCACGGCAACAGCCAAACAAATTCTTTCCCTGGGAAAGAATTCAAATTTCCGTGGCTTCAACATTTCTATTTTTCTAGCTTCCCTGTTCGAATTTCCAGTATTCGACATTTAAGATGGTCTGTTAAATAACAGGTACCCGTATTGATACATACGATTAGGATGAGGACTTCTAATATAACTCATTAATTTAAGTTATGGCTAAAACTTAAAGATTTTTGCTATTAATTTGTACTACATATATAAATTACACAGCTGTGGGCATATGTAAATAGTTATTTGCTTGTTTTACTTTACTCTGTGTATTATTTGGTATTAAAAGAAAATAAAAGGTTTTTCAAAAAGCTGTTAAACCCTTCAAATGAAAAAATGTGTTTATTAATACAACAGATTCATGAAAAAACATTGTATGGAGCAAGAAACCTTGGGAAATTTGAAAAAAGAAGTGACCGAGAAAGTATGAGGATAAAAAGAACAAAATCTAGAGATTTTTGAAAGGTATAAAAAAGAAATATGGACATGGGAAGGAAAGGAAGATCTGATATGGTGCAATATTTATGCAAAGGGTAAAGCCAAATTAATTAATAAAAAAACAGCTCCAAAGATATTTGAAGAGAAATACAGGCAAAGGCACCCAGATGTGGAAAATTTCACAATACAAAAAATAAGATCACAAAGGGGGAACATAGAACAGAAGACTAGTAAAGTAGAAGTTAAAAATCAGAAGTTGAAGTTATGGAATAACTGCAAAGTAAAGAATTTAGTGTAGAAAGTCTGAAACAAGTTATGTCACAGCATGATGGAAGAAGTCCCCCAGGTAAGGAGAAACAGGAGGAGCAAAAGATATATATGAAGAAGTATGGACATGGGAAAGAAAAACAGATTTAATATTGTGCAATGTTTATGCAAAGGAGAAAGCAAAATTAATCAGTATAAAAAAAGCAACAAAGATATTTGAAGAGAAATACAGGCAAAAACATTTGGATATGGAAAATTGTACAATACAAAAAATTAGAAAACAAATGGGGAGAGTAGAAAACAGGATTAGTAATGGATAAGTTAAAGAAATAGAAAGTTATGGATTACCTGAAAAGTGAAAGATTTAGTGTAGAAAATTTAACTTGGATAACATCAGAGCATAAGACAACGAGTCCCCAAACTGAGGAGAAACTAATGGAGCAGGATGCATCTGATCAGTTGCCATATGAAGATATTTTGGAGTCTTTAGTAAGAATCATCATCAACCCCCTTTTTCCCATTTTTCTACACTGGGTCAGTGTAACATGTTAACCATCTCCATCCCTTGTGATTCAATGCCACACTGCTGCCTTTTTTGAAACTTATCCCACTCACCCCACTGCCACAGATCTTCTTTAACATAATCCATCCACCTGTTTGCTGGAAGTCTTGTTTCCTCTTACAGTCTTCCTGTCTGTCCCAAATCATCTTCACCAAATTGTCTTCTGCTTTTCTGCACATGTCTGTACCACTGTAATCTGTTCTCTTTGATCTTTTCTGCAATTGGAGCTACTTTGGCTTCTGTTCTTATGTCCTTATTTCTTAATTTGTCCCATAGTGTGCATCCTACCACCTTTCTCAGGCACTTCATTTCCGTCACCTCTATCTTTTTCATCAGTTCTGCCTTTACTGTCTAGGTTTCTGTACCACAGAATAGTAGTGGTCACACCACTGTCTTGTGCATCTTGCTTTTCAGCTTATTTGGCATTCTTTCATCATTCACTACACCTGACACTCTATGCCACTTGTCTGCAGCTGCTCTGGTTGTAGCTCTGACCTTTTCATTCAGACTTCCCTTCTCCTCAACCACCCCACCCATATACTTGAAGTTATTTATCTGTTCCACTGTCCACCCTTCAATCAATTCTCAGCTCCTTCTGATTTCCCCAATTTGTGCTATTACCACTGTCTTATCTATGCTTAGTTTCATCCCATGTGCCTTCAGTTTTGCATTCATTTCCCCATCCTTTGCTGAGGTTCTTGCTCAGAGTCTGCCTGTAATGCCACATCATCTGCATACAGCAACTTTGTTGATCTGTCCCCTCCAACCTGTTTGCTAATGTAGTCCATTACGAGTATGAACAGCGGTGAGCTCAGAGCTGAACCCTGATGCACTTTCACTCCCACTGGGAACCCCTCTGTGAGACCAAACACTGTTTGTATTTGAGCCATTGGGTCCTTGTATACAGCCTGCTGTTCTGTCTGTTCCAGTATGTGCATGCAAGTCACCCATTATCAACATCAATTCATGTTGTCCTGTTTTATCAGGCAGGTCCTGCAACTGCTGTCTGAATACTGTTTTTTCCTCCCTATTACAACCCTGCTGTGTGTTATAGGCTGAGATTATGAATACTGCCCTATCATTAGACTGGAGTCTGATTGCCATTAGTCTGTCACTAATTCTGATGATATCCCCTAACTGCCTTCTGAAGCCTGTCTCTCACCAAAATTCCCACACCCTTTCTAGTCTGTCCTCTTCCTGTGTAGTTTCTGGATCCCAAGCTAAGTGGCTTCATTGTACTGCCCTTCCATCTTGTATCTTGGATACATAGGATGTCTAGCCTCCTCTATATCATCATGTCATCCACTTCGAGGCTGCATTCTGCCAGTGAACATACATTTTTTTACAAGAAACGTCTTTATTAAATTATCACGTATGACATAGGCAATCTTGCACATATATATATATATATATATAAAATTGAAAATAAACCATGCCAACACAATTTCAGTTGCAAACATTGCACATTACAAACTATGCTGACACAACTATAGCTGCAAACATTATACATGACTTACAATATATCCAGTCATTGTCAGTCAAACATTACATAGCTCATTCAAATCCTGCTTTTTTTAAAAACGTGTTCCTCCCCTGCATGTATTGATCCCACAATTCCCATTTTCCTATGTAATTTGCTCCTGCTCTTTTCTAAAGATCCCAATTCCAGTTGTTTTAACTCTGTTACTATCCTTGCTACTTCTAGTAAATTGGTTTAGACTTTGATTTGCATTTTCTAGTAATTGCTTTTTTGGCAGCCATCATAATTAGACCCATCAAGGCCATACTATGTCTAGGCAGTTGTGATTCTGTATCATAGCTCAAAAAACTAATTTACTTAGTTACACCAATTTGCTCACCTGGTATCTCTGACAGAACAGTCTGCAGGGAATCTTTAAAGTCTGCCAACTCATTACACTCCCAGAAAATGTCTCCAGTTATCTCTTCCTTCCTCAACACACCTCCAACATTTGCTGTCTACCTGAGGATAAATTATTTGGAGTCTACCTGGGGTATAAAAATACCTATGTAAACACTTTCAATCAAAGATCCTAAATCTTCTAGACTTTTTTACATATTTTGGCGACATACATACATTCCCCCATTGCTTCTTTGTGAATTGCTTATCCAATCTCTTTTCTCAATCCTTTTTAACCTCCTCTGTTTGATTCTTGTAGTTCTCATGCAAAATTTTACATGCTCTACTAATTATTCCTTTTTTAACTGCAATGTCTGCTCCAGATTTTGCTAAAAACTCTGCCAGTGTTGGTTATTCATTTAGGACTCCCCTATTTCTTTCTCTTTGCCTATACTCTGATATCAATCCTTGATAGGGAAGGCAATCTCTAACCTGCTGTCCAAATAAGTTCTTGGTGTCTTCCTTTACTTTACTTACGTTTACTTCTCTAGTTATTTGCTCTCAATACCTTGGTTATTTTGCCAGTTTTCTCCAATAAATTCCAGCCTATTGTCTGAATCTCTAATTACAGTCATCCCTATCAACAAAATCTTCTTACTCCATTCCTATGTTGGCTTAGTTCTTAGAATACTTTCTGCTGCTTTTTGGTTACAATATTCTGTATGATTACTGTTATTCTCCTTAAAAGTCTGCATCCAAAATCCCACTCCATCTTTGTTTCTTGAGCTTCCACCCTGTTTCATCATCTCTTTCCACTTTGAAATACAGTTGTCTGCTTTTGCTATATATAGCAGCCTTAACTGTATTGCTCTGAAATACCCCATCAAATCATATAAGCCTAATTTGCTCTGTTCTATTGGAAAAATAAGCTTATACCACTTGACTCTTGCCGTCTTCCTCTCCTAGATAAAATCCTTCAACTCTTCATTAATTGCTATCCACAACTTCTCCTCTGGTTGATAAAATATGTTTGACCTGTTTATAAGACTAAAGGGACTAAAAACATTTTAACTAATTGTATCTTACTATCGATATCCACACAAAAGAGCTTCAATTTTTTTCAGTTTTTGTATTATCTTTTGTTTAGTCATTTCCCACAAATCCTTAGCTACCACACCAGAATTATTCTAAATTCACTCTGAACTCCTAGTACTGAATTCACATCTTCCATGCCAAATATTTTCATAAATTTCTTTAAAAAGCTACCCTCCTTTGTTACATTTTCCCTTCTGGGCCTTCACTGTCCCACATCAAATTCCAGTCCCCACTTGTAAGTAACGTTCCTTACTGAAAATTGATTTCTCCCAGAATTTTCTTAAGCTTAATTATAGCAGTTTTCACTGGAATATAAGTACACACCATTGTAATCCTCATCCCTTGCCAGTAGCCCATTAGTACTACAAATCTACCATTACTGTCTTTTTTTTATCCTCTCCTATTACTATTTCATGTCCTCTTACTATTAATATAAGTACACCCCTCTTCCTTTGGCCAATGTATTCTGCTGAAAACCATCCTGAAAACATTTCTTTATCAAATTCACATATTTCTTTCTTTCCAAGTGTGTCTCCTGTAGCATAGCTATTTGCACTCTACATTTTTTAATATAGTTCACTACTCTTTTTTTGTATTTATCTCTGAGACCATTACAATTTAAAGACATTATAGAAAGCATCATATTCTTGAGAAATTATTATTTATTCCTACCTTTTATGTATAAGTTTTTGCTAAATGTCTAGTTCCAGCTTTTGTGTTACACACCTGTACTGTTTGGTGGGTTAAACTTTTGTACAGTTGTTTCTTGTGACCTCCATTTGAGCCTATGTTATATCTTACAGAACTTTTTGTTTTATTGAAAACCTTCAAAAAAATACAGACACACACACACACACACACACACACACACACACACACACACACACACACACACACACACACACACACACACACACACACACACACACACACACACACACACACACAATACCCCCTAAAACCTACTAGCTTAATAATAACCACAAAACTCAAAACTATGCACATCTTCAAATTTTGGAAGTTTTACACTCCTAACAGGAACACATGTTCCAAACTGACAGCAACACACATAGACTTGAGCTAACCCAAAATAAAGGTTATCCATGCTAAGACGAATGGTGCAGCCTGTGATTTGATTAAGTGCTGTCTGGTTTTATCGCATATTTATAGTTCTCTTAGCTGAGAAAAAATGTGAATACTTTCAGAAAACATTTTCTCCAAGCCATTTCTCTTTTTCATGTTGTCTGTTAGAGATATGAGACCAAGACACAAAACTATTTACTAGAAAAAGACCTTATGATATTTAATATTCTTTTTCATTTACTTGCTTTTTCTTAAAACTTATTTCTAGATGAAGTTTATGGCCTTAACCAAGTCATTCCTTCATGCAAGAATGAGAAAAAGCACTATATTTTTTCTTTTGTCATATTCTTTTAGCCAGATCTTTTTTTTTTAATTGCAGTGCCTACAATTCTTAAACCTGAACAAGGAGAAAGAGAGAAGAATGGAGAATGGGGAAAAAGGAAAAGAAAAAAAAAAAACAGGATCACCTATTTACTTTAGTACCCCCATTTTACTTAAGATAACTGAAAAAAACTTTATAACATGCAAAGAAAATCAAACACTATTTAAATAGTACTATTAAGAAAAAAATGTGTTTTACTTACAGTTAACTTTCTCCCTCCTCTTCCCCTCTCCTGAGTATTTTTCCAAACATTAGTGGCACAATGTAGGGCATATGCTTTAGAGTCCTCTACAAGCTTAACAAAGGCCAAAAAGTCTAATATTTCAGATTTTCTAGTTCTGTCATGTTTCACAAATATAATATTTGCCTTGTAATTCCACATTTGTCAATTTCCAAGTTACTGATTTTATTCTGCAAGTGTTAATGACAATAAGTAGGGTATATGCTTTAGAGTCTCCTACAAGTTTAACAAAGTCCAATAGTTCTAGAATGTCTTGTTCTATTCCTGTTCATCTCCATCTCCCAAGCCCTGTTTCTGCTTCATTTCCAACTAGACAACTCTTGTGCTTTCTCTCTCTCTCTCTCTCTCTCTCTCTCTCTCAAGCATTTTCCATTGAAACATTGGAAAAGGTTTCACTGGTGCAGTCTCTCTGTGATTTTTATTATAAAAAGAACAGAAGCAGAATCTTTCTGTTTCTCAGTTTACTTTTGTTGGACAGATTTTTGTATTTTTTTCCTTAGCATGTACTTCATTAAAAAATTATTTTGTTCCTCCAGGAAACATTATTTTGAAGATAGCTAGGTACAGCAGTTTGAATCTCATAGATACTTCTCAACATTTCCATTATAATGAAATACATTTACTCATTTTCTGCCTGGTGTACAATGAGTAGTCATTCCTCACAAACACTCTGCTGTCTCCCAATTTTAGTACTTTGTCCTTCTGCCACAGTTTTGCCAGAATCAACTCCTTCTGCTGATAAGATTGCATCTTTACTATTAAAGGTCTAGGTTGATTTCTCATAGTCAGGTTTGGAGCATACATATGAAGTGCCATTTCAATTAACAATTCCTGTTGTGGAAAACCAGTCCAGTTGCTTTTTTCTGCTTTCAAAAAATTAATACAGTCCTTTCAGCTTTTCAGGTACAGCAGAAACATCTCAGGTTTTCCCTACATGCTCTGTCCTCTAGTTCTATTATTTTTTGAAACATCTCTTCTTGTGCAGTCTCATATTCAGCCAGCCTCTTCTTCATTTCAACCTCTGAGTTTTGCAATTTTGTCTCATATCTGAGACCCGCGGCAGTGGTGCTGCAGTAGAGTTGTCGCTTCACAGTAAGACACTGTCCGGTTCAATTCTCAGCTAGAGCATCTTCTGCGTGGAGACATGTGTGAATGGGCGTACCTTCATTGAAGGTTGTGCATCAGGGCTGGTAACTTGGCACGTAAAAATCAACTACCAATCATTAGCGGACCGGAGTTCCGCTGTGGCGACCCCTAACCGGGAAAAGCCGAAAGACACAAACAAACAATCCCCTTATCTGAATATCTGTTTAAAGCTTCTTCCATTTTTTCCAGCATTTTATTGTTTGAGTTAATATATTCCATCAGTGTTTCACTTATTTTAGTCAGGTCCGTGTGCCGTTACCTTATACTTTCCTCTAGGTTACTGGAAGTCATGTCTGAAGCTTGCATTGCTTTTTCCTGAACAGCTGCAGTACTCTTCCAAGTCAGTGTTTTTCATCACCTTTTGTAGCTGATTTTCCTTTAGGTACTCTGTATTTCTTTTTCTTTTTTTTCCTGGCATCCAGTCAGTGCACTAACCTGCCAGTTACTGAAACTTACACAGAGATCTAAGTCCACTGGTGTTTTCTGCTAAGTTTCTGTTTTCACACCGAGACAGCTAGAATTAAGCTGTTACTCAATGTGCAGCCATCTTGGAAGTCTCCATCAGTGAATCTAAATTGAGTGGAGCAATTCTCAGTTCATGTTTGGCAGGTTGATTGATCTTACATCCAGCTTTCACTCAACAAAGCTACAGGTATCCCAGGCTCGGCAATCAGACACTGGCTGGCCAGTAGCTTATTGACTCAGGGCACACAATGGCCAACAGGGGCACATACACCCCTCCCACTGTTAGCATGGGTCCATAGCATACGTCAGAATAGGCCAAGTCCTCAAAACACTTATCACTGGTAAATACCCATGACCATTTGGTGATATTAGTCAATATGACCGGATCACCTACAACCATATTATACATTGCTGAGTGGCTAGCTCAGCCATGGCATGCAGTCTGTAATCCATTTTCTCCTATTTTGGGGATATTGCATACCTCAGTAGATGCCCATAGCGGTCGGTCTGTACAACTCTTCCCCATATAGGGCACCCATTAGAGTCTGTGCTTCTGTACACAGCTCCATTCATTGGTGAGTTTGAGAAGGAAACACTCAGCATGTTTTTTAGAGGTGGGAGGAGCCCCACAGAGACACAGGGAGAACATGCAAACTCTAAACAGGCATTGGCTGGAGGTCAAAATTTAACCTTCCATCTTGTGCATGGGAGACAAATTACCCATTATGCCAAATGGTCTCTCCTTTAGTAAGAAATCAGTACAAAGGTTCAGTTGGAATTGCACAGCAAGGGAAGGAACAGGAAACTGTAGCAACTCTGATGCAGTTAATGTTGTGGAGTGATAGGCTTGTGAAATCCCATACAAAAGAGCAACGGGTGACACAGAATGAAGCTGAAGAGAATATGGCACAGGAAGATATTATGTAACTTTCTGCAGAATACCAGCAGGAAATGGAGAACAAAGAATGCATCCTTACTTTAGAAGAAAATGATCTAAGGGAAGAGTTGCTTGATGTAATAGAGTTGGATAAACACATTATATAGATTACAGAAAGTCAGTAAGACCCAAAAAGGTTAGAAGTTTGATAAAAAAATGAACACAGTAATCAAGACTGTTCATAGAAATTCATGCAATATAACAGAATTAAATAGGATATATTATTGTGCAGCTAAATTAATAACATAAAGTTTTACCACAAAAACAGAGGGCAGTAAGTGAAATGAAATGGAAAAATCAAATGCCATCATGAAAGTATTGAATAGAGAAAACTAAAATAATTAAGACAAGAAGCATTTCTGTTAGAACAGTACAGAAGAGGGAACAGATCAACAAAAATACTCAAAAAAGATAGATGTCATAAAAGCACATTATCAGTACAGACCATGATATATCGTACACTACTGCAAATAATAAATTAAATATATTGGCATATGTAGAAAATCTTAGAAGATATGCAGATAAATATAAAAGGAAAGTACAAAATAAGCAGTTTATTTATTACCCCAAATAGTTTTATATAAAATTGGGAAACAAAGCAAAAGGAATAGAAACACACCCCAAAAAGGAAGAAATAGACACATTTTGGAGAAATATCTATGAAGATGCTGTGGAACATAACAAAGATGCTGAATGGCAACAAGAAATAAAACAAAGAATAAGAAGTTGAAATATACAAGATATGAAATGAGATGAACTAATGGCCAGAGAAATTGAAACAAAACTAAGAAAAGCTCCTATTTGGAAAACCCCAGTCACAGATGCAGTACCTATCTTCTGGTTAAAAGTATTAACATCTTTACATGAAGATTTAGCCATGAGTAACAGATATTTATATGCACACCCTGAAGAGATGGCAACCTGTAAACAACAGGAAAAATGATATTCCTCCTTAACATGAACCTGCAAGATATCCTAAAAAAAATTATACACCAATATCTTGCCTTCCCAATGTATAAAACATACACTGGAATTGATGCTGATAGAGTTTATAGTCATTTTGAAGAAAATTCACGTCTATATCACAACATCGATGCTAAAAATAGCGAACACTCTTTAATCAAACTTAAAAACGCAAAACCTTAAAATGTCAAAGGAACAGATCAGCAAATGTTTTCCCAGGGAAAAGTTCACTGATCCAAAAGAAAAACAATGTACAGGCAAAATAAAGTGGGGGGGGGGCTTCATCCTCCACACCTCTCCAATTTAAATATACCAATTCCGAGATCGCACCACAGTGGAGAAAACAGCAAAGTCCGGAAAATGGACCATCAATTTTTTTTCCCTTGGAAGAAAATCGATGTTCCGTGCATTCAACATTTTCAGGTTTCAAGTTTTAAAGTTCAATATAAGAGCATTCACTAATTTAAGCATTCGCTCTTCTGATAAGAATCCGAAAATTCAGTTATGGTAATAGAATAAATGGGTAACAAAAGAAAGTCATGTGGAACAAAGGATCATTTATTGTTAAATAAAGTCATAATGGAGAATTGTAAAAAGGGGAAGAATCTTAATTATGGCATGGATTGACTACAAAAAAGCATTTCACAGCATCCCACGTTAATGGATACAAGAGTACGTACAAATGTATAAGGTACACCCTACATTGATCAATTACACTACAGTGACCATGAAGCAGTGGCAAGCCATTATGCAGCTAAGCCATCATAAAGGACAAATTATTATCCCAGGGATAAAAATTAAAAGGGGGGATATTCCAGGGTAACTCTTTATCACCGCTGCTCTTTTGTCTTGCCCTTAACCCATTAAGCAGTCTTTTTAACAGATTAAGCTATGATTTGGCTCCGAAGAAACATAGTTTAAAGACTTATCATCTTTTTGTGGATAATGTAAAACTGGACAGTTCATCGGAAGAGGAATTGAAAACAAAACCGGAAGTGGTCAAAACTGTCTCAGATGATACAAGAATATCATTTGGTCTTGATAAATGTGCAAAAGCAACGTTTAAAGAAGGAAAGCAGCAGCACCAAGAAAATATCAGTCTGGAATAGGAATGTGATATAAAATAACTTGAGCAAGAGGGATTTTATTAATATTTGGGAACTGATGAAGGATTAACAATAAAACATGCACAAATATGAATAAAACTTAGTAAGGAATATTTTAGAATACTAAAATTAAAACAGAAAACAGCAATGACATTTAGGACCAAAGTCCACACTATAAACCAATTTGCTCTTCCTGTTACAGTTTTGGGGTGATTGACTAGCCCCAAAAGGTATTGGATTAGTTGGGCAGAAAAACAAGAAAAATGCTTCATGTTTTTCAAATGATTTATAAAATTATTGTATACCAAGATTATATATTCCTAGTTCTGAAGAAGGTATGCACCTCCTCAAAATTGATTACATGTACAGATCTGCTGACATCACAAGATTCAAACATAGTGAAAGCTTTAAAACAAGTCTAAGATGACTTGCCCACTTAGTTTAGCAGAAGCATATCAGAGTCAAGTGGGAGTGGAAATCAAACCAGAAGTAGATAAAAATCATGCAACAACTGAATGTACCAAAAAAAAGAAATACCCCGGGATTCATGAAGCTTGTGCCATGCGTCGGAGTAGCATTGGTGATCTAGCGCCAAATATTGCCATCGAGCAATTCAGGTAAGAGCTGTTCCACGTGCACTACCAGCGTACACCAGAGTTGTGCAGCCCCCAGTGCATGTATGCTAATTACCCCATGCGCAGCAGTATAGCATGCAAATAAAGGCATATAGCAATTCATGAAGTTGTGCAGGCGTACCGTAAGCATGTAGAAATGTAAACCAAAAAAAAAAAAAAAAAAACGGTTTACATGTTGTCAAACTTAAAATCGGAGCCATGAAAGCAGACCAAACTTACGTGTTTTAATGTTAATATATTCCAATGGCTAAATATATAGCCAATGGCATAAAACAACATGCACAACATATAAAAACTAACATTTAATTTCATGGCCACACCAACGCAAAGTAAAACCGCAGTGCATCGGTGCACAAATGGGATCATAATGAAAATATATTTAGATGTCATAAAACGGTAATGTAACGCAATTCATGATATCCCCATAATAGCCAATGGCACGCATGCTACACCACAACCATGGCACAAGGGTTGCTAAGGGTCTGTGACAGTGTTCCGTGCGGTAACTAGGAATTAGCAGTCAATGCCATGCAAATGAGTCAAGTAATACTGAATCGCAAACATCCCGCCAGCTTAAGGATGTACCACACGGCATAGCGTTACAACACGGAGGAGTGGCCTGGAGGTAAACATGACAACAAGAGAGGGGCGCACCACCATTTCTGTAAGCACATTGGATAATTGCTAATCCATGTTGGGTGTTGCTAAGCAAAGCCGCAGGATAGGGGTCTGGAAGTAGCCATAGCTTTGCTTAGCTGAGAGCACACAAGGCAACTGAAAGTTCATGTGAACCTGGGTGAAAACACGCACGAAACCCGGTAAACGGATGTGCGCAGCACGCACCACAGCTGAGACAGGAAGGATACGGGAAGACAATAAGGAAATGCTGCAGTATAGTAATTGGAGTACAAATGAGTAATTAACACCTAGAAACTTACAGTGGGCCATAGACAACAGCTAACAAGCCTGCTAGCAGCTACCTGCTGAACAGGAAATGGGATATGCCGTACAGCATAGAAAAGAGAACTGTCACAGCAGAACAAAGCAAACTTGCTGTAGATCAGCTACATAACACATTTCCCAACACAATCCTGGCTTGTGGAAGCACAAAACAAGAAAGGTGGCAGCTGGATGCATGCCTGACAATGGGAGGTGAATCGGGTTGAAAATAGAAGTAAAGGGCAATAGATGAATCACGGCAGACAAGCATAATTCAACACCAAAGGCCCCACAATAGCAGTACCTGCTGTAAAACCAATAATTAAGATACCCTGCAGCTGGAATAGCACAAACACACCCAATCGCACCAGCATCATCCATTGCACAATAGTAAAAGGTGTGAAAGCCCCACACACACATTTGTGTATTCCCAGACACTCTGCACCATTGGTGTATACAGACAGGGAACTTTTAATATATATATGTTAGGGGCTGCCATAGCTTTGATTCATCAGCATGTGTTGGAGACTGACGGTGGTGTGGAGGATGATGCTGACAACCATTTCATGCACCGGAGGAGGAGACGAGTGTTCAGACCCAGGGTAACCTACCAGGGGCTTCATGATATGGAGATAGTAGAGCATTACAGGGTGGACAGGGACATCATACAGCAACTTGTTGAGCTGTGCTGGCCACTCCTCAGAGCCAGATGTAGCAGAGGGGAACCCATCCCAGTGGACACGAAGGTATGTGTAAGCTTGAGAATACTAGCCACAGGTACCTTCCAAAGGCCAACTGGGGATATCATGGGGATCTCACAGGCATCAGCATCCAGGGTACTCCACCAGTTCCTGGATGCCAAGTTACCACATTCCAATGAGCACATACACTTCCCCCAAATGCAGGAGGAGTTGGCCAGCAATATGCGTCTCTTTCACCATGTGGCAGACTACCCAGAGGTACTGGGTGCAATAGACTGCACGCACATACACATCAAGTCACCACCCAGTGAGCAGATTAGGCACTACATAAACCACAAGGGATTCCCCTCCATCAACTGCCAGGTTATGTGCAATGCCCAGGGCATTATCATGGATGTGTGCGCTGGCAGTCCTAGAAGCTATCATGACTCCCACATCTGGCATGCCTCACAACTGTATCAGGTATTTGCCAGGGGGGTCATCCCATATGGCCACCTGGTGGGGGATGCTGGCTATGCACTGGAACCATGGATGATGACACCCATCAGAAATGCACACACAGCCATGCAAAAATGCCATAATGAGGCACACACAGAAACCAGAATCATCACAGAGTGCGTGCTTGGGATGCTGAAATCATGGTTCCGTTGCTTGGACATATCTGGTGGAGCCTTGCAGTACTCTCCAGGAACGTGTGCCCACATCTTCATAGTATGTGCCATGCTACACAATATGATCCTGTGAAAACAGCTGCAGCAGGGACAGAATGGTAAAGGCCCACACAGCCCACCACCATTGCCAAGGGACACACAGGCACAGGGGGGCTCAGACCACGAACACCCTGTGCTAGCCCCAGTAGGCAGATGGAGGCATGCCCAGCATGCCCATGCCTTGGTAAAGAGAGGAACGTATAGCACACACACTGACAGTGTAGGCACTCATGGACTGACACCCTTCTCCACCTGCACACACAGCAAACATGGATGGTACACACACATGACCATCTGTAAATTGTCATGTATAGGTGGTCTACTGTGTGCATCCTACATAGGTAGCCCTCAACTATTGTACACACAACCGCCATTGGCACCAGGTAAGTCAATACCCGAACAATCAGCTATCAGCATGTGTCCATACTATATGTACAGGTTCATAGATACATAGGTAGGTACATGCCCAAATGCTGAGGCCACTCATAAGCATAGGAAAAACGTGTCTGCTGTTGCCACCCCATCGATCAACTAACTGCCCCTCTGTGGAGCAGAGCCACTTGCGGGATCCCTGGGGTGTAGCTACTGTTCACCACCTACTCTCAAAGGATTCCCCGGAGTGTTAGTGAGGGGTTTTGTATAATGTAATCAGGGATGTGTTTCCAAATAATGGGGAGTATCACTGACAGAAATCTTCACAGATGTGTACATGTTACATAGTATACCTTAAACACAGCTTGCATATATAGGTAGTTCTCCACAAAATAATAAACATGTGGAACACACAACCACTGAAATGTGCATTCATCAACCTTGTACTACCAGTGCCTGCTCTGAGAGGTAAGATATCACTGCCAGGATTAGAACATGCAACCATGTACACATTCATCACAACAACATACCACTAAGCTACCTGAGATGTACCAATGGCAGTCATGTATACTGACAGGATAAAACACAAAAGGTAGGAATGTGTTGAAATAGCACAAATCGGCATGTACACAATGAAAGGTGTGTTTTACATACATATATATATATATATATATATATATATATATATATATAGATATAGATATATATAGATATCTATCTATATATATATATATATATATATATATATATATATATATATATATATATATATATATTTATATATACACACACATGATCATCTATATATATATATATATATATATATAAATAACATCTACATAACCATGGAGGTACATATAAATGGGATACCTACCACATACCGACTGCTTTATATACTGACGCATGTAATCCCGAGGCTTAAGGTCCGAAAGAACACAGTACTGAAACACCAGATGCACGAGGTGTAATCTCACGATGTTAATGGACAGTTAGTCAGTGCTTCTGGTGTTGCGGTTTGGATATTTACTGTGTGTATGTGTGTTTCTTAGGGCTGTAGTTTGTGTAAGTGTGTGTTCTGTGTGTGGTGTGTGTTGTTGGGGGATTGTAATGTGTGGTTGTGTGTTAGCTTTGTGCATCTGTGAGACCTAGGATGTAGACTATTAAAGTAGGGAGTGGTGTATGGGGCACAGATACCTACATGGGGTGTGTAGGGGGGCTTGGCCACCTGCTCATATGTAGTGTAGGATGGTTTGTTTGGATGTGTTGGGTAGCAGTGTGTTTGTGTGTGCATGTGTGTGCTCTATATTCGTGTTACCTTCGCAAGTTACTGTCGATATCGGTAATGTGGGGTATGGGAGTCTGTTCCCGGGATTGTGTGCATCAGAACACTGCGGTTTTGGGATTCCGTAGGTCTCCCGTATACAGCGGTTGACGTCTTCACATATGTGTGTAACACAGACCATAACAATCACACATTCCGCCACTACCAACCTTTATGAACAAAGGATATGGAGAGCATATGCCTATACACCATTACAAATATGTGCTATGGACATGAGCCATTGATAGTGTTACCACCTGTTCCACTTTGCGAGGGACACTCCCTCTTTGGGTAGTTATGTCCTGACCAAATATATTAAACGTGGCAAATGTCCTGGGATTGTAGGACATAATTATGTCCCATATGTACTGTAATAGCTGCATACAATAGTTATTTCTGTATCTAAAGTACCTACATGGTACAGGAAACAGGATAAGCTACCAAACTGCTACAAGAATAAGCTTATAATTAGGCAAGAAAGGAAAGTTCTATCCCTTGTACTGAAGTGGGTTTGTGTCGGCCTGTAAAATCAGATGTGTGTCCCGAAAAGGACCCACTATGGACATATGAAAAGGTGGCAACCCTAGCCAAAGAGGGTCTGCCACCAACACAACTACGATGACTGCAAATACCTATGACAGAAATACAAAGCTATCATGTAGCAACATGTTATTACTTTCAGATGTATTACCGAAGGGATTCAAGGACTAACATCACCTGCATGCTATACAGGAACCACATAACAGTGCCTTAATGAATCAGCTTGCAATTACCATTGTATTAGTCCACAAAAGGATAGGTGTTCAAATAGGGAAGGAACCCTCATGCACATAGCGATTATGTATAAAAGCAGTTCCTACACATCTGCATTTGCTAAGCACACCCACCAACATCTCCCCCACACCCAAACATATTACAATACAAACTAATAACATCACAAATCATTCACACACTGTACGACATCTGCAGAAAGCTTAACATACCTTGTCAGAGACACACTAACATGGCCCTAAGTAAAATAGCGGCTGTTATACAATGGAACAACTGCTGATGTAATAGGATTTGTTTGCACTAATCCCATTTCAGAGGGTTGTGCGTACACCGGGATGTGTTAGCAATTAGTGAGTAACAGCACAGTATGCTTCACTTGTACACCAAATTAAGGATGTCTGTTGAGCACACTGTACACCACATAACAGTTCATGCATATCCATATGGCCTTGAGCTGGCAAAACATCCTTGCCAGACTTAAACATCTACAGAAGTATCAGGTACAAACAAACCCTGCATAAGCAGCACTGTTCCGAAATATAACAGCTGTACTCACATGTATAATTAAATCATCTAGCCATTACACACAGTCCATGGGAGTCACGAAGATAATATATCTCTGTGTGTCTCCATATAGCTGTTGAAATATATTGCTATAACACATCTAGGCCGTCTCCCTTGAAAGTAAGGCAAATGGACAAGGCCCAAAAGGAGTACTCACTTATACACCATGGTATTGGCTAATGGAGTAGCTGCACAGCTGATGTGCATCTAATTAACTACTTTGGAACAGCAATTGGTGGACAGGATAACATGTTACTGATATGTAACTACAAAAGGATGTGTTATCACACATTCAAACCGTCCATATATACCAGCGGAACATTACAAATAACATTGAAACACAAACCAAAGAGGATTGAATCAACTGTTAATGATACGTCGGGTTACTAATAAGGTATGTAGAACAGTCAGTATGTCTGTGTATGTAGTACTATTCTGTAGTATTTAAAGTGCACGCAATCCATATAGTGGAAACAGTTATCTTGTAGTGATGTATTGTTGAGCTTAGTCACGCTTGTAGTATTTGTGTGTACTGCTGTAGGTCACAAGGCAAACACCGCATACACCACAAGGGATGCTATATAAGGGCTTTGAACAGAAATACTCCTCACCAGCTGACGTCAGTGACAGGGTTGGTCCAACAAGTATGTGCTATAACAGGGGATAGTATATGTTGATATATTGTAACTGTAGCCATATGTATGGCTGTAATACAGAGAACAACATGTGGAAGGTTGAGCCACTGTGAAAGTATGTTTTGTGTTGTGGGATACTGTGCCAATAACAGAGTATTTTAGGCAGATATGTATTACAAGCTACATAGCATTACTGTAATGGTAGGCAAACATTAGTTATGTCAATTGGCATTTACAATCCATAATAACAGGATACATATGTCTTTTAGTGAGCCGACAGTTTATCAGCATGATAGCAAAGTAAAATGGAAGAGCTATTTAACTATCCATGCATATAAGACATGTAATATGTGCAAAGGTAGGTACTAGGCTGTCTTACCAAAGGTATCTCTAAGCCTAGTTAGCGTGTGTTGTCTGTCGCCACCCCCATAGGTTGGTTCCCTGTGCCTCTGAACGGCAGAGCCAATTGTGCCTCTGCCCAGCACAGCCACTGCAGTAATCCCTGGGTACATGTCTATCTTCCATCCACACATCAAGGTTTCCCTTGAAGAGTGTTCATGAGGGGCCCTGCCTGATTTAAATTGGAATCACATTCCAAAGCATAGGGAGTGTCTGGGTCAGGAATGTATCCGTTCAGCACGTCCTACTCATCGTTGTGGTTAGGTGTATATCCCTAGAACATGTGGCTGTCAGGGGCTACTGTTTAGGTGGAGCATATCCAGCAATATAGGGTTGGACATGGGCCTTGTATGTCAAGCAGAGATCACCTGTGAGTATGCGGTATGCAAATGAGTACAGCTGGAGTTTCGTAGGTTGGGCTGCATAGGTCATCTGTTTGAGGTCAGTAATCCTCTTGGTGTGGTACTGGTGTAGTCTTCCAAGCTGTTGCAGTTGTCTTGTAAGGTATATCCCAAATGGGGTGTCATATCCTTTAATGGGTCTGATATGACATGTGTAGAGTCACAATGGCCCCTCTGATCTGGATGCGAACCCATTAGAGATTAGGGGGGCCATGTAGAAAGATATTCTAACCACCTTGTCATTATGGGTATCAAAGGAGAGATTGCTATCTACTGGTGTTTCCGGATCCCATATTACCTTTTTTGTATGTAGGGGACAAGCACCTATGTGGTAGTCCATGGGTAATTCATTATATCCAAAGGGGGTGACTATGCACTTTTAGGCATTCAGCTTGACGCCATGATATTAACACCAGGTATTCATCTCAGTGCGACCCTTCCAGAGGGTGTCTGTAACAGCTGGGGAAACAATTATGTCCCCTAGTTTGCAGTTGTCTGCAAACCTTTTCAGCCAAAGCCCTCATGTGCTTGTTTGTACGTCAGAGAAGTATATACCGAACATGAGGGGTCCTAGGACTGAGCCCTGGGGGATGGGAGTTGTAACTGGTATACAGTTGAACCTAGGGTATGCAACTCCTACTGTGTGTGTTCTGTCCGTGAGCCACTTTGCAAACCATCACATGACATAGGGGTTAATGTTCAGTTGGATGGGTATGTTGATAATACCAGAAGAAGGAATGGTGTTGAAAGCCTATGAGAGATCTAGGTAGACTGTGTGGACCTCCTTACCCTCATCTAATGCCGTGGTAACTGTCTCTAAGAAGCCCACCAGGCTTAGGAGGCATGGTCTGGCCTTAACAATGCCAAACAGGGAGCAGTCAAAGGTTGGGAGGTGCGCAATGTCTCTGTGACAGTGATCCATGATGTGCACCATAGCCTTGCAGACCAGACTAGTCAGGCCTATAGGGAAATAGGTCCCGTGGTCCGTTGTGGCACCACCTTTGTGGAGTGGGATAACTGCTGCTGTTCGCCATTCAGGGGGCACTATACCTGATATGAGGCTATAGGTGAGGAGACAGTATGATTCGAAGTTCGTGTAAAACGCAGCCTGGGATGTTGTCCAGTCCCATGGATGCTGTGATATTGCCTTCAGAGTGTGCAGCTTTGAGAGGCATCTGCCAGGATGTTACCAATATGAATTGTTTCTGTAATGCTCATGCCTTTGTACTGTAACTCATTGCAGATCTGGTTATTCACGTTGAGGCTCTGTGGTTGTTGTTGGTATTAGTTGCATTATAGTTTTCTTAGCTAGCTTTGGAGGATCGTATAAGGGATTTCACCTTCTTACTGAGGCTGGCCAGGGATCTCCTCCACACATGGTATTGTACTCTCATTTGTAACAGTGTCTTCCTCCTGTAGTACAATATGTTTATGGCAGGGGACCACAAGATTGGTTTAGTTAATTATGAGTATAGTGTCCTGGTTCTGTCTGGGATAGCAAAATCCATGCACTCCTATAAATGCTTATAGAGTGCATCTGTGTAGGATTCAGCAGTTGTAACAGTACTGTTCATCTACATAGGTGCCATGACGTCCACCACATCTGCCTTAAGAAGCATGTAGTTGGCCTTGTAGACATATTATACTGTGGTTCGCTTAATGGGGGTAGGTGCGGAATGTGGATATCAATGGTGTTCAGCACATGGTCTGATCAGACCAAAGAGGAGTTGGCTTCACGTGTGGAGCACCAGTCACTCATGCTGGTAATGACTAGGTCTAGAATATTGTTGCCCCTAGTGGGTGTGTGGATTTGTTGAGTCAGGGCATTGGTGTTTATGAATTCCAGAAACCATTGAGCTAATTTGTTGGTACATGAGTAGTTTTCCCAGTTAATGGTGGGGTAGATACAGTGAGGCTTATGTGATGAGTGTGGTGTTGTGCGACTGTGTACCTTCTCCACATGACAGTCAGGGTCAGGCTTGGTTGGAGAGACCTTTACCTCCAGGTTGGCTAGATGAGTGCATCTCTCACAGGTTGCAGTGTTGGGTGGTAGGTGGAGAGGCTTGTCTGTGTACATGAGGCAATGTGTACATTGCCTCAATATGTCCAGATTCATCAGATAGACAGGTGAGAACACTGGCAGTTGACTCTTGGACGTGCCTGAATATAGAACTACATTCACCTAGATAAGTGAGGAAAGTGAGTACAACAGCTACATTACTCTATGCAAGTGAGAAAAGTATGTACAAAACCTGTTCACCCTTACCTGTAGGTGATGTGGAAGATTGAGTGCTATAGTAATCATTAGCTTGTGTACTGTTTACAAGTCCTGAACAAGTGCTTAGCATGAATAAGCAATCCAGATAGGGTCTTGGATAATATAAAAACACAGCCCCCTCTCCCCAACAGGTACACAAGCATATATCCATGTACACCACAGGGCCCCTGTACCCACAACTATGCAGGTACAAGCTGCACTCAGTCTGCATGGGACCTGCCCACATCACAGGTTGTATCATACACATATGGCAAAACAAGATGCTCTCCACATACACATCATGTAAAACATAGCTCCATGTCAGGTTGTGTACACATTGAATGGTGCACACCAACAGGTATCACAACCCAACAAAGGGGGAGACACCACTGATAATAGGAGGTACTGCACTACTACCCTGCTAAGTCTGGTCTGGAAGGCCATGAACCTTGATCACTTAAGTGATGTCAGCAGTACAGATGTAGATGACAGTATGGTTGATGTCACATTGCATATCATATCCTTGCCAGGTCATAGGACATCATCACCCATACTGTGTACCACCTACACTCGGTATACTAGATGTACATTCCTATGTCATAGGAGTGTTTAGCAACAGGACTGCTGGCAGAAACAACACTAAAGAAGGTGTTTGAATAATACGTGATCATCACACCAGTGGCAGCTACAGAATGTCTGGGTTAATGAATTCTATTCCTCCTCATTGTAGTCCATATCTCACTGACAAACAGAAGGCATCTGCCTATTGAAGTATGTGAATGACTATGACCTAGGTGAAATAGATGACTCGCATTGTCACCCCTATGTTAATAACCCTGTACCCATGAACTACCACCTAGGCAGCGGTCATCATAATGGAAACGTGTGTGTGAGAGATGCAGCTGGGCAGTTGTCTTTTCTTGATAGCTATGTCACAACATCTGTCAGGGAGTCATATGTGGCAACCCTAATAATAATAGGGTGCCATTCATGAATATAGAGATCATTGTCCAGCCATACAAAACACTCAAGTGACCCATATCACATCACATATTTCCTTTAAGGGGTACTGGCCATGTGCAGATGCCCTACATCAGCCTTCCCATTCCCCATTTCCACTATGTAGCATGATGCATACCCTGAATAAATCCATGTCCAACCCAGTGATGTCAGACATGCTACATGTACTCATCCTGATCTCGACCACATACTTCATGGACATCCACCTACCACATGCTGGACAGATCCTTGTCCCATACACTTGACATAGTCCTGCCATACTATGCATTCCTGTTTGTCAAAGCTGCACATCGCTCCCCTCCCAGACATGGTGTAATGACCGCATGGTAAAGCATGGTATATGTATCATTAACCCTGTAGATCAGTAATTTGGCACTGCTCCACCTGGTCCCACAGACCCGCCTGTCAGCTACTGCCAGGTAACCTTTCATCCTAGATGCATACATGGCCCATGGCATATAGCCCACTAGTTGACTTTGACTGTACATGTCATAGTTGATATCCATCCCTGCAAATACCATCTGGCTAGCCCAGTGTCCCATGTGTATCATATGTGCAACACAGGTGATACATGGCAGGATGTTGAATCACTGTACAGTGCCATGTAGATGTTTATGGCAGAGCACATACATGTAAAACCTTATGTGAGCATGTCTGCAGGGTCACAGGTCATGTCTGTTAAGGCAGTGTAAGTCCTTATATGTGACATATACACTGCATCAAGAATGACTGCATTAATGTGGACATATCCAGCCATGTGCTGATAGGTAGGAACACTAGTACAGGCAAACAGACATGCCCACATCAAGACAGCAACCACATGGATTATGAGCAATGTAATCAGGTAACACACACACACACACACACATATGTGGTGATAATATCCACTCAACATTGAGTGTCACATGTGTGTGACACAATCACGTCAGTGTCATGTAGGTTTGCAAATACAACTATTTAAACTGAAGTAATGTGATACACATGTATGTTCAGCTGTAGCTCTGTATGTCTCTGAGGTACTGTGACCTGTCTCCATCATTATGTCTTCCAGGTGTGCCGCGTGCAAGGCTTCCCCCCTTATACATGCTTGGAGGATGTCACTCGATAATCACGACATCCTGTTCAGCCATGTGCCACAGGATGCACAGCAGCGGGATGCCCTGTGGATGGAACTTCGCAGGAGGGTTAATGATGTGGGTGGCCACAACTGCACATACCAGCAGGTGCAAAGACACTGTACAGACCTCATTAGATGGGTGAAATAGCATGCAAATGCAATCGCCAGGGAGCAAGGTGGAACAGGTGGTGGACCACCAACCCAGCTCCTACTCACATGTACTGAGGAGCTACTGGCCAACCTGGGGACACCTGCAGATCCACATCCACAAGCCTTAGCCAATATTGTGGAGGTGGGTGTCTCTCAACCACTGAGCCTGGAGTTGCCTGGTAAGTCAGTACTGCACCTATAACAACTATACTCCATATAGCTGCATGTGTCACTGTACAATATGTAATGTAACATCATATGCAAGGCATGTATACACACATGCCACATACTATAGTATGCTACTCTGTGTATGCACACATGTGCATACACCATAGTATAGTCTAATGTACTGGTGTATGTGTTATGCACATTGCTCCCTGTAGCCATTATACAGGGGTGGATTACGCTCATACTGCTGTGTTACTCCTATTTAGGTACCTCTGGCATTCTGTGGTGACAGCAGCCCCTTGCAGGTGAGAATGTTATTATTTATCAGGAACCATAATGCACAAATCTATCTGCCATGTGGCCATTCACAACATGTACACATAATGTATGGTCCTTTCACAATATACAGGTCGGACTTGCAATGCATCACAATGACTATCCATGTGCCACACTTGCAAACTATGTGAATCATCTCACTGACATGAATCCTCACAAACTTTATTGCCAGATGTGCTGACAGCCATGCATACAATGGTGGAGGTGCTGTTCACTTCAGGAACATACAACAGATCTCATCTACACATGTGGTGAATACAAACAGTACTACACAGTGGGCTGGAGTATGGGCAGCACACAGGTTTCACCGGTGTTGATCATAGCCCTGCTATGAATGTCACATAATGTGATGTGCTATCTTGACATGTCCATGACATCTATTGGCCTGGCTGCTACACTGCCTACCTAACCTGAAAACATATCCTACATACCACCCTTTATCTGCATAACCCTGTTGTCAGTGGAGCATATATGTCATATGGGACAACACAGACATGTGAAATAGATGCCCATCACTATAATTTGGACAACACATGTACACACGTGGCCATGGAGGATGGCCGGAGACATGGAGCAACACACACAGTAGAAGTGTTGTGCTTGTGTGTATACCCTGTCGTACAATGGCTACACATGGTTCGGCCATGGCCTTTGTATAATGGTCATAATTTAGATGTGGAACGCTAGACATCCTACAGGCCTGTGCACATCTTGTGTAGGCGTAACATCAATCCACCACATAGGATGTGTTGAACATCTTGAAGGTGTTGCAACATGACATCTGTTACCTGTACAGTATCAACATCAGGCCACAGATACAGTACATTCCCGTTACTGGTGATGGACATAAATGCCATACTAGCTCCTCATGTGTGTGTGTGTGTGTGTGTGTGTGTGTGTGTGTGTGTGTGTGTGTGTGTGTGTGTGTGTGTGTGCGTGCATGTGTGCGTGTGTGTGTGTGGTACACCGATGTCATGTGGGACATGTTGTACCAACGTGTTCGCCATGTCTGCCCATAGTTTCCAGGCAGCAGCAATATGGTTGAAGATGTGCAGAGGTGTCATCCGTATATCCATCAGTGACCTGTGTCACAACTTCCACATCATGATTTAGTGTGTAAACACCTCAGTGATATGGGTCACATTCCACAGTATATATGTATTGTATCTGAACACAGTCATGGCTATGAACCCTGTCTGTAACTCACACTGTATAGCACTAGAGACTCTTCATGATTCCCTGCAATGGCCATGCACATCAGCTAAATTTGCAGTATATCTTTAGGGTGGACAGACAACACTAAATTGGTACACGATTGCCCTACCGTATATTCGACAGGACACCATTGTATTAAACATGCATGCATGTCATTGCACACGTCATCAGATCACATATCATACTACATGTGATTATCAAGGTCATATGCCACACATCAGGCAGGTGTACTGTTAACCTGTGCTGGTCCACATGGTATAACACAGGGATGTATGCTAACCACAACTATGATTGTGTAATTTGTATGCTGTCTGCTATCACACATGCATGCTGTTGTGTGCAACCTAGGGATGTATAACTACCACTATTACTGTCTGCGTTGCATGCTGTCTGCCATATCACATGCATGTTGCATGCCTTCTGTCATATCACATGTGTGTGTGTCTATTGTATAGATTGTAATGTACAATTCTTTTCTGCCCTCACAGGTGATGTAGGTGCATTGCCCTCCTGCAGTACATCAGATGTTAGTGTCCCCACAGACTCTAGCAGTGATGATAAACATATGATTGGGTCACAAGCAGAGTTGTCAAGGGCTAAAACTGTGCCATTGGTTACCATTCCATCTATATCCACCTCATCCCTGCACACAGGTCCCATACCTGCACATACCCATTCACCAGTGACCATAGAGGAAGGACAGTTGGTGCATGGTAGCTTGGAACAGGAAAGTGTGGGGGGGTTATGGAAGGTGTGCCTGCACACCATGGTGTCAGCCAATCTACTGGTGGTGCCCCACACAGGCACGTGGCCAGTGCTGCTCGTAGGAGGAATTCTGGCCAACATGCTCCTGCACGACAGAGCACAGCAGCTGGTGACACCAGATGCATGTTTCAGGCAGTAATGGAGGCACAGGCATGTGCTGAATGGCACAACAAAGAAGATCAGAGGCTACAGAGGACTGCTGTCCATTCTTTAAACAACAGCATCCAGGCAATGGTAAATGCTCAACAACAGATTGCTGATGCTTTGGATAGACGGTTGGGTGACATGGTTGGAGTCCTTGACAATGGTATGACAATCCGCGAGCGTGAGCTGTCTGTGTTGGAACATCTGGTAGGAGTGAGGCATCAGGCATGTGGACATAGGCCAGCTACATCACCTGTGTCAGGTCTACGTGTACGAGCTACCTCACATGCCGGCTCCCATAGTGGCGGTAGCAGCAGAAGTGCATCTGGTGCTGTGCTGTCCACACCACAACACAGCAGGCCATGTGCACGTGGCCTGGGACGGTCCCAACAGTGACACGGTTCCAGAGGACTAGTGACATCAGACAGTACCCAATCTGCACCTCTGTCTGGTAGTGCTCATGCAACCCCTGGCAGGCACAGGTCACATGTCTGTGGCAGGACACCGTAAACGGTAATACCTCGCCTGTACAGTCTGCAGCTGTCACTAATACCCCTGTGCAGGCCAGATACATGGGAGAACTGTGTGCAGACATACACGCACACACTGGACACATGTGTAGGGCACCGCAACACACACATGCATAACATCCACACATGCCCAATTAGATCAAAGGTCCAAACCCACACACATGATGTCATCCAATGGTGCAGCCTGGGCCTCTGACAAACATTAACACCCTGTGCAGATAATGATGCCTGTGCCACATCCCTGACATCCACACCATCGGTGCAGGGGCATGCTCATATGGCCTGATGCACAGGGTGAACAGACTAGGATGATATGTGTAGTTTACAAATGTTGACGACTGTTGACAGTCAACAGATATACCATGTAGTGCAGGTGTACAATAATGTTAACAGTATGTGTCTTGTGTAACAACAGTGCAGCCTAGGCCTCCAGCAAACATTAACACCCTGTGCATATGATGATGGCTGCGCTGCATCACTGACATCCACACCATCGGTGCAAGGACATGCTCATATGGTCTGATGCACAGGATGAACAGACTAGGATATGTGTAGTTTACAAATGTTGAAGACTGTTGACAGTCAGCAGATATACCATGTAGTACAGGCATACAATACTAACAGTATGTGTCTTGTGTAACAACAGTGCACCCTAGGCCTCCAGCAAACATTAACACCCTGTGCATATGATGATGCCTGTGCCGCATCCCTGACATCCACACCATCGGTGCAGGGACATGCTCATATGGTCTGCTGCACAGGGTGAACAGACTAGGATGATATGTGTAGTTTACAAATGTTGATGACTCTTGACAGTCAACAGATATACCATGTAGTATGGGTGTACAATACTGTTAACAGTATGTGTCTTGTGTAACAACAGTGTAGCCTAGGCCTCCGGCAAACCTTAACACTCTGTGCATATGATGATGCTTGTGCCGCATCACTGACATCCACACCATCGGTGCAGGGACATGCTCATATGGTCTGATGCACAGGGTGAACAGACTAGGATTGTATGTGTAGTCTACAAATGTTAAGGACTGTTGTCAGTCAGCAGATATACCATTTAGCACAGGTGTACAATACTGTTCACAGTATGTGTCTTGTGTAACAACAGTAAATGCATGTTGGTCATGTTGTTCTGCTGTCCTTCTTCAGGTCTAATTGCACGTGCTGGTGGATGTCAGTGTTTGCAGTTAAGTGTCCCATATGCCAATGTGGACTACTCACAGGTATGTATGAATATACCAGCATGCACTATATAGCTGCCACATACCAGTGAGAATGCCCACATTACAAACACGTCTACCATTCCAAGAGCAAGATAGCTGTGTATTAAGCTACTGTGGCCACAAACGTGACATCCATAAAGGGTGACATCACAGGTACAGTTACATGGAGTGGTGAGGTAAGAGAGTGGTCTAGCTGAATACAAGGGTAGAGGCCAGTGGGAAGTGTAATGCCTCAATGGGAATCAGTAATACACGTTCCCATGACAGGATGCCAACACACAACTGCACCCACAAACTCAGGTATTGACACACATGTATTCAGTGACAATGTAACACACACACACACACACACACACACACACACACACACACACTCATGGCTTCTCCAACACAGTAACACACACTCGCTTCCAGTTGCTACTGGTGGGATGAGGACCCCTGCGTATGTGCAAATCATCATTATAGTACTGTGCACCTACATGATGTGCCACACAGAATACAAATGTACAGGTAGTCAGTACGGCCTAAGATTGGGGACATCAACAGGGATAGTTGAATGCATCACCTGGATGGTGGAAGGGGTCCTAGCAGTTCGGTATGGTAACATACATTCTCACCCCAGGGACCAGTCAGCCCTATATTACACACACTGTGGAATTCAGTAATTAATACACCTATGTCATGCACATACAGATACCTCACATGTGTAAGATACACGCCCCTGCCTATGTCCTGCTTTATACATTGCAGTCTGTACAGATGTGCACATTAGTGTACAGGACAGTAACAATTTACATGTATTCCCCACAATACGTGACAAATATGGACACACACTGAATCTCAGACCTGCCTAGCTCATGTTATGTATGTCAGATGTACAGCAGTACTGCACACATTACAAACTGTACTAACGCTTCCTGTGACAACATTGCTGATATATGTACTAGGGACGTCATATCTATGAACAGGTGTCAAGTGATTTACCTTCACTATCACCCTGACCGCTGTATAAGTTGTGTGTTATGTCCTTCAATTAACTAAACCATTGCTTACCGGTTACACAGGGTATTGTAGAACTGCTTGTGACACACCTGTGAGCTGTCCACAGCAAACATCCATCTGCAAAGATGCCCTGCCGCTTAGTTACTTCAACACATCTGTCCATACCTGTGGTACATCTTTCTGTACATTCAGCATATCACCATATACAGTTTGCAAGGTTTAGGCTGCATTGCAGCTGCATGATGTACTAGGATACACGCCACCTGCATACATCAACAACTGCACACGCATGTTATCTGAATACACAACACTACATGTACAGGTGTGTAGGTCCTACAATCCTGACATTTGGTTATGTTTGTAGGCATTGCAATTGGTGGATATGTATAATAACATAAATAACACATGGACTGTTGTATGATATGATGGGTGACCAGTACAGAGGGGATGTTATCTCTGTCAACATTGATATCACACCTTATGTACTGTTAGCATTCAGCAGCCATAGACCTACATTTCATGTGCATGTGTGTAATGGCTGTAGCCACCTGTTTGCACAAAGGACTACAACAGCTATGCTATTTACAGGTATGTTGTGTGTGAGTGGCATGTACATATCCAAGGCAGGTACATGTATATCATATCCATACATGAGGGTGTGTACTGGTGTACAGCAACAGACATCTGCTAATGGTGGACAATACTGAGAGCCCTTGGTATGTGTACAGCTGACCTGATCACAGACAGTGGAATTATTGCATTGCATAACACATGATGCAACTGTGTCAGTACATGTGTACTGTCTACAGTTGATGTAGAGCTTAGTACAGTACACAGGTAAAGGGTCACATGGTGGTGTACTCATCTGTCATACAACATGTATGGTTGCATGGTGGTGGTTCGAGGGCATGGTGGTGTCTGCAGTTTACATCCTAGAATGCAGCATGTGACACTGTGACCTGCACATGGCTCATCTGTGATGACTTTCATGGGGGCACCAGTCAGTACATGTGAGTGGCCTTTATGTATGTGGGTACACCACCTGGAGCGGTCCGTACTTGTGTTATGGCCCACATGTCTGGTTCTGAGGTATATGGTGGTAGTGCTAGGTTCTGAGGTATATGGTGGTAGTGCTATTGTGCACTACAGAGACATCAACCAGGTGTTCCTCACTGCACAGATGTCAGTACTCCCTATTTTTGGATCTACAGTGGCCAGCTGTAAATATGGACGCTACACATCTAGCACTGGTTAGCATAAGAAAACAATGCAGTTGTCCTGTAGGTGTATGGGAGTTAAGCTGTATTTAGGACATTTGCCTTGGAATGGCACTGTGTGGGCGGATGCGACATGAGTAATATCCACACTCCCTTGTATCATGGATGCATGTGATATGTGACAAAGGCCTGCCTACTGTCAGCCATGTCATCCCAGAATGACAGCTGATTTGTTAAAGACCGGTGTCAAATATATGTAGAGCAGCGTTCCCACTAACAATGACAACTACCAACACCAGAGCCCATTACAATGTGTTATTTACGTCTATCTGTAATAGCATGGCCACTGTGGCCCTCAGTGTTTAGCATCAGAGTGCATCCCAGTCAGCCCTGTTCTACTAGGAGTATGAGCATGGCCAGTATATCCTTGTGTAGATGGACAAAAAGTATTGCATTCCGACTAGCCCTGTGCTACTAAGTGCATGAGTATGCCCCCTGTGCTACTAAGTGTGTGAGCATGCCCCCTGTGCTACTAAGTGTATGAGCATGCCCAGTATATCCTTGTGTAGATGGACACATAGTGCATTCCGAACAGCCCTGTGCTGCTAAGTATATGAGCAAGCCCAGTATATCCTTGTGTAGATGGACACAGTGCATTCTGAACAGCACTGTGCTACTGTGTGAGCATGCCCAGTGACACCTTGTGTTGGTTATGTGCCACTGTGTATGGGCATGGCCATTGTAACCCTGTATAGTGGTAGTAGTCGTCCATTCCACAGATGGGCATACTCCAGGTCAGGATGGATTCATACTTTAAATACACAGGTTCACAGGTATGTACATCTTAACTGCCAGCATCCCTGTTGATGTCCGCATTCCCATACGGTCATGACAGCCTTGACGTGTAGTCTGTGTGGCACGATTCGAATATATGTAGTATTGTAATAGTAATCTGTAAATAGGCAGGTGTTCCGTTCCCGACACTGGCGTGTGTGTGTATGTCTGTCCCCATTTGCCGGTGGACTCTAAATTGCTTTTAGACTGGCCACACTCCATACATTTCTTATACCCTCTGTTAGCAAGGTCAATGATGTCACCCATCTACAAATACACCTCTGTGAGGGCTGTGTCCCAGTAATCTCGGTAGTGCATTCTGTAACTGTGTAATGCTGTAGTATAATAAAGTAATTAGGTCGGTGTTCTAGTCCCACACTTGCCGTGTGTGTATGTGTGTCTCCCCGTTTGCCTGAGAACTGAGCAATACCTTTATACTGCTCACATTCCATACATTTCTTATACCCACCGTTAGCATGGCCGATGATGTCACCCATCTACAAATACACCTCTGGGAGCGCTGTGTCCCAGTAATCTCGGTAGCACGTTCTGTAACTGCGTAATGCTGTAGTGTAGTAAAGTAGTTAGGTCGGTGTTCTAGTCCCACACTTGCAGTGTGTGTGTGTGTGTGTGTGTGTGTGTGTGTGTGTGTCCCCATTTGCCTGAGGACTGAGTAATACATTTATGCTGCTCACACTCCATACATTTCTTATACCCACCGTTAGCAAGGCCGATAATGTCACCCATCCACAAATACACCTCTGGGAGTGCTGTGTCCCAGTAATCTCGGTAGTGTGTTCTGTAACTGCATAATGCTGTAGTGTAGTAATGTAGTTAGGTCGGTGTTTTAATCCCAGACATGCCAAGTGTGTGTGTGTCTGCCTGCATGAGCAAGTACAGTGCTTTGTAGTATTTGATGTAGGGCACACCCTAAATGCATGTTGCTGCAGTGTGATATGGTAGGGGTTTGTATACAGGACATGGCAAGTGTGTGCTTGTCTGCCAGAGCCTGTGTAGAGGTGGCCGTGATTGTCTTACCATTGGACATGCTTGGGTGGGGGTTTTGTAGTTTTCCTATATAGTATCCGTCTTATGACACATTGGCCACCTCACGTACAGCTGTCAGTCAGCCATGGCACTGAGTTGGCAAGTCATACCCATACATCTGGCAAAAGGGCTGGTGAACTAAGTATGCAGCCCTACTAGTACCCGGTATATGTCCAGCACCCATGTGCCATGCATATACAACCTTGCCTAGGATATCCCATTATGTTGCTAGCAACATGCACATTGAGGACAGATAATAGGCATGGTGTCACCACAGTGGCCTGCAGAGGACATGGCACCCTGTACAGTGGTACAACTGGCATATATATGCAGACATTGTGCCTTCACTATGTTCCACACTGAATGGCTGCAACATATGTGGTGCCATCATATGTGAGCCACTAAGGCCAGACAATGCTGTACACATGTGCCCTGTATGGACCCATGCCACTGACACCACGGAATACCTGTCCATTCTATACATGCAGGTGCAGGGCTGACCTACTCACTGTAAGCAGGTTTCGCCACACCAGGACAGTAATGGCATATCGGGGTATAACAGGCTGTGTACACTACATGTGTCTGCCAAACCAAGTACACCTGTACATGTCACTGTACAGTATTGTGCGAGATGCACATCCCAGGCAATGTCCATGTGAAGGACTATCAAACACAGACATGGCATGCATTGCAAAGCTATGGCCCTACACATTGGTAACCAGGATGTCAGGTCAGATACTGCAGTACCCATCTGTGTGGGACATTGCAGACACTACACCCCTGCAATGCACACCATTGTTGGGTGATGCAATGGCAAGCATTACCCCTCACCCAGTCTTGTACAGCCATCTTGCACAGCCAAACACTACACACCCATGGAACAATGCATACCTGCATGACAGTACTGGCACCCTGTGCCTGCATGTGGGTTGTGATGCTCCCAACCACAGTCACTCCCAGTATAAACCTCATTAGCATACAAACAGTTGTCAAGCACTTTCATATGGCCTAGCCCATTGAACCTCCAGATATCCCCTGTGGTGCATGCGGTCCTGTGCATTACTGCGGTGTGGCAAACTAAGTAGTTACATTTTGTATTTGCCACCCTGGCAAAGGTGTCAATGCATGTCCATTAGAGTGTGGTTGTGGTGACAATGGCATCTGTTCACGTGGACTGACGTTTGCCACACCTAATGTATGTCTACTATATCTGTTGCAGATGGCACTCACTCACCTACACACATGTTCTTACAGCACTGCAACATGACGCCTCTGTGGCACATCTAGTAACGTCATGCACATGTAATAGTAATGAGTAGTCAAGGGTTTGACCCTGTACTATTCAGCATGTGCCAGATTATGGTGAAGTCTCCAAGCCCTTCCCTAGTTTACATGCCTGTCCCGCACACACACTCTCTGGTGGATGTGAAGGTGCACACCTGCACAGCAGCAGCATGTGTATTGTAACAGATGGAAATGGTCAGGTGATGGGGTCTGCACCTATTGCAGTCCTCCTCTAGCTGACTGCATGTGGTACAGCTGTGATGGTGTTCCCACAGCCATCCGCATGATAAAGACAGTACGCTATCTAGGGAAAGATGTTATTATCTGGCCATGACAGTCACTGTGAGTGGTACCTGGATGTGGTATTCTGACACGGCATCACAGACGATATCTGGATGTACCTCAATCATTTTCAACAGTGGAAAATAGCCTAATGACAGGAGGGTGATGTGCCACACAACTACAGCATGTAAGTGTAGCTATGCTGCATTGAGACTACTGCCTGTTTAACATCTGTGTGGTAATGGCTGTTCTGCATGTTAAAATACAGACATGACAGTACTCAGTTCATGAGGGAACCCTATCTGTAGGTCCATCTGTGAACAGGTCAGTGTGTACAACCATTTGTCTCCTGTGTTACACACTGAACCCACTTCTGTGCACAGCAGAAGCATGGTGTGGGGATTGCAGACAGTACATGATGATAGGGATGTGTTACTGCCATCACATCCCTGACTGGACATGTGTCACATGAGACAGTGGTATGACTGACACTGTGTGGCATTCCCAGTGACAAACCAATGATGGGCAACTGTTCATAGCTGCGGTCACACATCTACTACACATTGTACAGTTGCCATGCGGTATATATGCATGTGTTGTGCTCCGTCTGCAAACGTATACAATCTGCTGGCTTGCTGGTAATATCTATGCATACTGTCATAGTTAATCCTGTATGCTGTTGTCTATCACTAAGCCATATGTGGGTTTAAAATGCAACACCATAGGCCAAATGGGTTGGTAGGTCTCGGCAAATCCTCCTGTCCCACTTCAGCTGACCATGGCACCGGGCACTAGCACATCTGGGGCCCAGCCATTAACAACAACCTCTGTTGGTTATGCACCACATTCTGGTGGCTCCACCACTGAGGATGGAGCATGTCCCCCTTGGGAGTGGGACCAGACAGGTACATATCTGCTGTTGTGTGGTCCCGGACATGTTTCATAGGTGGCTTACTAAGGGGTTATGAAGCCAGATATGCCAGTTCAAGAACGGAGTGTCACATTTACAGGGTGATGCTGCCTGCCCTGGACAGCCCACAGCACTACCTCCTTTGCAGCTGTGTAGGTGCAGTGGCAGTTGCCCATGGCTGGAGACCTCCGTCCCACTGTTCCCATGGGCTTTATAATGCAGAAGACCCATCCCCATCCAGGGTGTATCCTCCCCACATGTGTCATATACCAACCCTGTATGCTATCATTTCTGTGCTCCTACCTATCCTCCACGGCCATACCTACACTCCTTCTTCAACATCTGACCCTCACCTACGGACACATAAGGCCATTCGGCTCCTAGGACACCATCTGCCCTACACATAGCTGTCCATTACACAAACGTGCCCACTGGACACATGAAACCTTTGTAATATGCATCATAACATACTACTGCTATCCTCACCACTGTCCCTCAGGCGCATGATCCTGGTATGCACATCATTCCTACATGGTTCAGGTACACGTGAGGAGGATGACCCCATTGTACACAAAATACTACCGGTCCCTCTATGGCTACCTCATTTACCTTTATCATGATGATGATGTTGCACATTGCAGGGGTACTGTTCACACATAATGATTGGACAGGTACTACTGTGTTAATGTACATTACATGCACAGAGTGATGTATATGGCCAATGTACAACTATTGTCTGTCTGAGGGAGTCTTGTGATCACATAGAGCAACACCACTACATAATACAGGCATCAATGTTGTTTCTTGTCTCATTCATTTGTAATGCTTTGTTGCCACATGGCATGTCCCTGATACATCTCTATATATGTATGTACCTATATGCTGGACATAAACATTCACATGTACTTCTTCATGATGGGATACATTCCTATACTGTTGAATGACCGCACTGTATGATATCCTCTGGTTACTCGCATACTGGTAGCCAAACACGCTTACACCCGCTTATTCCCACACTTGCTAATGCACCGGCACTGGTGCTTGCATCGGTCACTCACATGCCTGGGTGTGAGCGAGGACCACAATATTACCTTGTGATGCCTATTACATCGTACTACATGACTCCAGTATTGGGATTGGCCACCCATTAGGCGACGGCATTGTGTTCGGCTGTACGGAATCTGCAACCTGTCCAGTGACACAATCATATGTGTATGCACCTCATACAATGTGCTCCCACCTTGTGATGCCTATTACATCGGAATACATGAATACAGTATCGGAAATGGCTGCCTATTAGGTAACAGCATGGCATTCGTCTGTAAGGAATCAGCGGCCTGTCTGGAAATTCATTCATATTTGTGTGTTCCTCTTAGGCATACCTTGTGATGCCTATCACATCAGACTACATGACTGCAGTCATAGCTGGCCTTAGGCATAGGCCAACTAAGCATCCATCTAGGGCACCGCTTTAGTGGGTGCACTTTACCAGTATTTATTTGGTGTAGGTAGATCAGGATAGGGGCACTGGGTGGTGTGGTGGGGGTGCCATTGTGCCCTCTGCCTAGGGCACCAGTTGACCTAAGGGAACTCCTGACTACAGTATCAGGAATGGCTGTCCATTAGGCGACTGCATGGCATTCGAATGTATGGAATAAGTGGCCTGTCCAGTGAATCATTCATAATTGTGTGTTCCTTTTACAATTTGCTCCCACCTTGTAATGCCTATCACATCGGACTACATGACTACAGTATCGGGAATGGCTGCCAATTAGGTGACGGCATGGCATTCGACTGTACGGAATCAGCAGCCTGTCCAGTGAATTAATCATATTTGTGTGTTCCGCATACACTCTGCTCCCATCTGGATGATACATGGGAACCGAGACCCTACATTACAAACAAGTAGTTGGGTTGTGGTAGCAACATCCGTCGGACGGGTCATGCTACTGCATACTTATTACAGGTTTGCCACCTTCTCCATTGGCCAAGGTAGGACTTTAGGGTAAACACCTGTCCCACTTTGCGAGGGACCGTGCGAAAATAATCAAGACATAGCACTTGTCCCAATTACAGGACATTATTATATTCTACGTTTCATTAATGATTGCTTACAACAGTTATTTTATATATGACACTTCTATATGTTATGTGAAGTAGCATAAGCAATTCAAATGCAACTAGATGAAGCTTTTATTTGTGCAAATAAGTGTAATCCTGTACTATGCATGGCTGTAGGTATGTTTAGTCCTGGAATGTCTGACATTTCTACAGAATATGTCCCACTCTGGCCATTTGGAAAGGTGGTAACCCTATAGGACATGTATGTATAGATGTCAGACTTTGCAGGGCAACACACCCACAGCCAATAGAAAGGGGTGTACTTCACTGTTTCGCCTAAAATAAAAGGATATTCTTGTAGCATTATAGTTGCTTATACTGTTACCTATAACATTTATGTGTTTCAGAGGAACAAAATTATTTTATAGTACTATTATAGATGATATAGGTAGTCTTTGCCCTAAATCACAGGACATTTGCCTTAATTACAGTTATTATGCAAGACACAACTGCCCACAGGGGAGTGTCCCTCGCAAAGGTGGACAGTTGGAAACCCCATACCTTTTATTCTATAAATCTTCTAAGGTAGTTGGCAGAACATGTGCTTTCTCTCACTATCAGACCTCTCATACGAATGGGGAAGAATAAACACTGAATCAGGGACACTGCATAACGACCTCAGGTACACATTTAGAAGGTTGGTGCTATTAACCTGACACATTGATGGACACAGAGCACATATGTATTCATACACATTTTCTGAGGTGCATGCAGTTTATGACTCTTACATGTTGTCATTATTCATTACGTGTATTCCACCAACTTTCCTCCTAATATCACTAATTCAAGGATGGTTTAGTTGAGACTGTGTTAGGATTCTGATTTGTAATCGGGGACAGATCAATGATATGGTTCCTATGTATTCCCCCAATGGTTTACGGACTGTCCAGTAGATGTGCTCTTAAAGTTTGGGAGGTATGGGGGTCTGCTATACCAACATCGGTATATTACTTACACCCATGGGGCAGTCCTAACATGTGTCTACCAGCCAACACATGCATGCCTAGCCGCATAATCACATAAACATATTTCCCCCACCTGCCACTACTGTACAGCACTCATGCTTACTGTGGGCGAAGGTGGACGCAGGTGGGATATGAACACACCTCTACACAATCCCCACTCTCCCAGTGTCGGTACACATGTTGTACGTTGTGTCAACCCATGTGTTATCAGGCTTGCACAACTTACTGTTCCGTGTACAGCTACATCCTGGTCATAATGGTGTTCACCGACTGGATGAAAGGTACCAAATGTTTGGTGTCCCAGAAGGGACGTTGCTGTCGATGTTTAAAGTGTAGACCTTGTAGATCTCTCCCACTGGTAGTTTCCTGCCGGTGGTCTGGGAACCAGTGTTGTATTTACCTTTAGTGCGTGTTTGTATGTCTCACCGGCCTAGATGGGATGGCTGGTAAGTAGACATTTGAGTGGACCTCCCACCAACATATGCCCAGACTAAACATGTCACCCATAACTGCTGTAACATAACCTAGGTATATACATGTGTATTTCACTGTAACACACACACACACACACATATATATATATATCTATACATATATATATATATATATATATATATATATATATATATATGGGTCTACTTCTTTTGACCTAACTTTCATTTGCCTGACACTCATTTTCCTGACCCCATTTGACTGAAATTTCATTTGCCTGACACTTCATTTGACCGACAAGTATTATTAGCAAGAAAATGGAATATGCCCCCTTCCCCACTGCAGTGCGACCCTGGAGTTAGAATATATAGTTAGGGGGGGGGGGGGGGGAACATGTAATATTGCTTAGTGATAGAAAAGTAAGGGGGGGGGCTTCACCCCCCACACCCCCCCAACTATATATTCTAACTTCAGGGTCGCACTGCAGTGGGGAAGGGGGCATATTCCATTTTATTGCTAATAATACTTGTTGGGCAAATGAAGTGTCAGGCAAATGTAATTTCAGTCATTTGGTCTCAGACAACTGACTGTCAGGCAAATGAAAGTTAGGTCAAAAGAAGTAGACCCAGATATATATATATATATATATATATATATATATATATATATATATATATATATTTTTTTTTTTTACATTAATATATACAGACGTATCTGCATATGTATTCATACATGTATATTCATATCTTACTGTTTATATATATATATATATATATAAATATATATACGCGTATGTGTGTGTGTATATATATATATATATATATATATATATATATATATATATATATATATATATATATATATATTTATACATACATCAGTATGTCAATACATTCCCCGCTCATATGTACTTACACATCCGTAACAATGTTTATAAACTTCACCAGCATACTAGTGCTTTATTCATTATAACACTGACACACTCCAGTTATCTTGTAATCGGTATGTAGCACGTTATACAGTGGACAGATGTCGCTATATGTTCACGTAGGGATTACCGATGGTAATTGGAATGTGATAGTGTGATTCGACTCATCTCTCTTCTGCACAGCCGATTATTCCATGTACTGTCGATGTTTGTATGGGCTCATTCCTATTATTTATGTCAACAAATGGAATGCATGTGTTACAGAATTTGTACGTCAACATATATCGTCTGCATGTGAGTATGCATATATACCTGTTATGACCTAGCTGACCTCCATAGGGTGGTCCATTACAACTGGCCCATCCAACCCTGGCATGCCTGGATCCATAATTGCATACCTATAGTTCATCCACCCCACCCATGTTACATTTACAGGCGTAACATCCATTATCCACTTGTTATCGCAGCCATGACACACCTTTACACACTTCCCTCTCCAGAGCTTTTGGGGCCGTACACACATTCTGTCCTGCCTCGTTTATTAACAGGGTCTCCCGCCATGTATATTTGCACATACATGCCTTTCCTGGTGTTTTGGAATACCTCCATTTGCGCTTTCCAATTTTTGGAGGTCCCAGCATGGGACTACATTTCGCCTGTGTGTAAAGTAGACCTAGCATTTCAACAATGTTAGTTTCAGTGGTTATACCCTGCCTGTGGTATGAGTAGTGGTGCTCTGCTCACTCCTGGGCAGCTTTTTATGACATACGCTGAAAGCACTTTACAATACCAACATTGCACTTGATTCCCTTCACATCCCTTATGTACATTTTACTTTTACAATGCCCATTCTTTCTATATATATATATATATATATATATATATATATATATATATATATATATATATATATATATATATATATATATGTGTATATATATATATATATACATATATATATTCACTTTATAACCTCGAATTACTGAAATGTAGAATTTCAGTATCTCGAGGCTATAAAGTCGAATGTTAAAAACAGCGAAAGGTCATAATCACGAATTCAAGTATATGTCGAATTTGTGGTTATGACCTTACGCTGAGTAATGTCTGGGATTGTGTTTTGATGGTGCGCGGTGCCGTGTGTGGATGTAGGTGTTATGTCAGGTAAGTGTTTTCTAAGGGTTGTGAGTGTGAGTTAGAGTGTGTGTGAGTGTGCTGATGTGTTTGATGTGTGTGTGAGGGGTCGGAAAATGTGCGTGTGTGAGTCGGCTTCTGTTTTGTGTTTGTGCAACCTCGGAGTTAGCATATATAAGTAGGGGGGGTGGGGGGTGCAGGGGGGCTTGCCCCCCTGCTTATGTGTGTATGAGTTTTGTATGTATATAGTTTTGTTTGTTTTTGTTGTGATGTGGGTGTTGTGGTGTATGTGTAGTATTGTGTGTACGTTTTTTTCGGTGTTTTGACTTTCGCGTTTTTTTTGTGTCAGTGTTTTGTGGATTCATTTTATAGTCTCGAGATACTGAAATTCGACATTTCAGTAATTCGAGGTTATAAAGTGAATCCATATATATATATATATATATATATATATATATATATATATATATGTGTATATATATATATATATATATATAGATAGATAGATATATATATCTATATATATATATATATATATATATATATATATATATATATATATATTTATATATATATTTTTCCTCATGTATGTACATATATATCTATACACACATATATATGTGTGTGTGTGTGTGTATGTATATATATATATATATATATATATATATATATATATATATATATATATATATATATATGACCCCCGGTGATGGTGCTGCGGTAGCGTTGTCTCCTATGCTTACTGTGCGTTACATATGTTTACTGTCACTTGTTTATACTTATTTGTGCCTTATACATTATGACAATACCACTTTGATTGAAAGGAACTGGTTAACAGTCCCATGCGATACACATGTTCACCTTTACATGTTTACGTGTCGGCTTTACAGCAGAGCAACATTAATTCCACAAGGAAAATGATATGTGCTATTGTCGACCTTGAGCCCTGAATGCCTTTTCATTAGACGGATGCTCTAACCACTACACTATTGGTGTTCTGCCTCATTTATATGTATACCCATGGTGCATAGTTACCCAAACACACGCCTCATCACTTCACTTAGCAGGCATCCATTTACCTGTTGGGAAAAACGCACTGCTACACATGCGTTATTCCCTATTCCCTATTGCTATGGACTCTTGCCACATGTTGACTCACTCCAAGGATATTCAGACCTCTACAGCCTATAGTCCTGGCACATAAGTGTGTTTGATTGTCGAGGTGTTCATATGGTCTTCCAGGTTTAGGCTTGTCCGACTGGGGACCAGAACTGCCCTGTTCCTAGTTGAAAGTCAGACTTAGCAAGAGGAGATCATTCGTTCCACTTTTAGCGTTCTACCTGTGGTTGGGGATGCAGAGGTGTGCTCACCAATGGCCATCCTCGTATATAACAGCACTAACTATTACGGGGATTTCCTATATTGTGACCATGTTCATTCTTCATATCTATATATATATATATATATATATATATATATATATATATATATATATATATATATTTATGTGTGT
Source organism: Protopterus annectens (assembly GCF_019279795.1). Taxonomy (NCBI): domain Eukaryota; kingdom Metazoa; phylum Chordata; order Ceratodontiformes; family Protopteridae; genus Protopterus; species Protopterus annectens. Next base: position 855,491,167 of record NC_056732.1, on the reverse strand, counting down.
GTGTGTGTATATCGGTCTGTACATACATATACATCTACATGCTCATTTACATTTCCCTTACCGTTGAATCACCGCCACCTACCGTTGCGCATACATGCTTGCATACCTGCTTATGTCTCGGGTTGCCACCTTTTCATATGTCCAAAGCGGAGCATTATCGGGACACACATCAGACTTTACAGACCGACACATACCCATGGTCAGTACAAAGGTTAGAACTTTACTTATTTCCCTAAATGAACACTTATTCTTGTAGCGGTTTATTTGCTTCACCTGTTTCTTATAACGTTGAGTATTTTACGTAAATAACTGTTTTATGCAACTGTTACATGATATATGGGACATATTTCCTACTATCACAGGATATTTGCCATTGCATTATTCTTGGTCTGGACACAACTAACAAAAAAGGAACTGACCTTCACAAGGTGGGGCAGGTGGTAACCCTATTTACATCTGCTTTACAGCACCTTAAGCACCCTATAGCCGACTGCCACTATGCAAATGTGAGGTATATATTCCTGATAATGCATGTGAGGAGACGTGCATTACAGTCAGGTGTTTAATCCCAGGTCATAGGTTCTGCAGGACCGGCTGGAGGCTGAGCAGTCTTGTGGACAGCTACTGCTCATATAACTTGTGTCCAGATGTATACAGGTCTGGACATCATGTCGTGACACCAAGTCTAATGTTTAGAACAGATACATATCCCATGAGGGATATCCAAACATTGTGGGGACTGATGACCATCTTTGCTTTATGGCTGTAAGGTAGGGTTATACATGCAAGGGACACATAGTTTGCAATCCTGAGAATGCCTAGGGTGAGACTGCCTACTAGATATGGGTAGGGGTCACCATGTGCAGATATGGCTGCGACTATGTAGCAACCCGAGTATGGCTGGTTTTGGTGGACATTCAGGAAGGGGGATGGTGTGCTGTGAAGGGGATGATGGGTATTCAATTATGTATCCAGGTGTGTTGGGGTTGGATGGCTCAGTTCAGGCCAGACCATTAAGTGGGTATGTGCCAGTAACGTTTCTGTATGTGTGTACTGCACATTTTAATGTTCACATGTTTGTGGGATTGTACTGTGGATGTGTATATTTGTTATTTGGTTATCTTCCTGATTCACACACCGCTCCCTCATAGACCTCCAGTTCACCTATTGTGCATCCAACCCAGTCTCCCATTGGCAATATATTACATTACCCATCACCCCCACCCCCATATTCCACAATCAACATTCATCCCTTCTCTAGTTGATGGCCCATGGCACAGTCAGCAGAACACACTGCATACACTACATATCTCTGGGACCAATATGGTTGTGAGGTCTACACTAACATTTCAGATCAACCACATGCTGTATGTCATGCACATAGGTACTCGCAAATACTTTTCTTTCATGACATGGTAGATAGACCCGGGTAATACCCGTTCATCTATGGGCCATCCTGGCAAGGATGTCTTGGACAGCGAATGGGCAGATATTGGGTGAATGCTCTGACCATTGGTAGGGTTGCCACCTTTTCGTATGACCTGGATGGGACATTTTCGTGGCACACATCTGAGTTTACAGGCCAACACATATCCACGGTCATTACAAAGAATAGTACTTTAGTTTCTTGCCTACATATAAGCTTTTATTGTTGTGGCGGTGTAGTTGCTTATTCTGTTTCATTTACTTGATTATTCTGTTTCTTGTAAATTACAGGTATTTTGCCTATGGACATACATACTGTATGGGACTATTTCATTACATATGGGACATAATTATGTCCTACTATTGCAGGACATTTCACATTTATTATGAATTTGGTATGGACACACCTGCCTAGAGGGGGACTGTCCCTCACAATGTGGGACAGGTGGTAACCCATACCATTGGGCTAGGCTTGGCAATTGGCAGTGCGCTAACATGATGCTTTTCGCTTCCACTTGGTATAACTAGTGACACTACAATGGAATACAGGCATGGTGTTTTAAATATCTTTATTCGAGGGACGGGGACTCAATATTCAGCTAGGTGCCTTTGTGTTTACTTCTTATTGTGGTGTTTCACAAGTTGTCTTATATGCTTTGCATACATTTCGGTATCCACGGACACTGATAGGAGTGATTACTATTGGAGGCAGGCTGTACTAGTCAGCATTTTACATTGCGCGTATGCAGCCGACATGATCACGCCTCCGTGCATAGCTTGGACATGCCCCCTGCACTCGTACTTGTTTCCTATGCACGTGGCCGTTACGGCAGCGTGCCTTCATTAATATGCATTTGGTACTGCTGTGCCATCTCTATGCCACACGGTTGGCGCAAGGCTAACGCCGTCCTTGCTCCAAGCTTCATGAATCACAAGGATAATATAAGGTGAATGATTAGATGATAAGGCAAGAAATGTGAAAAATGCATAAATATAACTGCAAGTACAGAAAACCCCTGGAACAACCTCAAGTTGATCAGGAGCTAATGCAGAAATGGTCAAGTAGAGGAGCCTTTAAACCAAAAGATGAAAGGTTAATATTGGCGTCCCAGAGTAGTAGACTACATACATGTTGGTTTACAAAGTTCATTGAACATACTGGAGAAGCAGACAAGTGCAGGTTTTGTAAAACAGAATTGGAAACAGCCACACACCTTCTTGCCTGGTATAATACACTAATTACAGAAGAGTTATATGCTGAAAGGTATCATGATTTGGCACGTCTGCTGCACTGGGGATTGTACAAACATTATTATATTGAAGTAGCTGAGAAGCATTTAAAACTGAGCAACAAAGCATTACAGAAAATGATGAAGTTTATATCACACTGAATCACCCATTACTAACAGTATAAAAAAGAGATGAGAGAAAACCAGATATAGCACTGATCATTGAAATTGCTACACCCAGTGATTACAGTGTCTTATTTGCATAGAAATAGATACAAGGTCATACAATTCCAGGATTTGCAGACAGAAACAAGGGCAATGTGGAAGAAGGATACCCAGACAGTTCCAATAGTAGTAGGAGCAATGTGTCTCATAAAAAAGAATGTAGTCATACTTAGATATTTTACTGATAGATGTAACTCCGAATTAATTGCAGAAGGAGTCAATTCTTGGCACATTGCAGGTGCTGCAAACAGCACTTATGGCTAACATCAAAGAGTGAAACAGTACTAATTTCATGAATTGACTTAGAAAGGCAGTCCATTCCTGTGATGGTATTAGAAACCCAAAAGACTCAGAGAAATGTAAACAAAACAGTCTGTAGACAAATTGTACTGGACTGGCCTAGATCCCATGTTCACCACTAAACAATATCACATATGCAGTCATGAAAGCAGAATTACTGAGTGACCATAAAAATATGCAAATATTATTTTTTTTTTTTTGCAAATGTTTAGAATTTTTAATATTCTGATAGGAATTGATACAATTCATAAGTCAGAGCATAGATAAAATTCTTAAAATTAGTACTGCTTCTGTTTTTGATGTTTGTCAAGAGTGTCTTCTGCAGCACCTGCAATGAATGCATAATGGTCTCCTGTAATACTTACCAGATTACTTGTGTTTGCAGCATACCTCTCAGTTGCCACTGATTTTACCATGTCCCTCATAAAATATTTGATGCTCTGGGTAATGGCAGAGGATTACAGTTGGTCAGTGCCAAACAGAGTTTCAAACTTTTTCATGTTCAGAAAGTTTTAAATGTTTTTAGACACCATTATTGAATTATCACTTGTGACAGGCAAACTTACATTTAAGTAAAAGTAATCAAACAATATTAACAAGTTGACATTTATAAGCATTATACATCACATATAGTCTTTTATACAATATAGTCAATCCAACATTACATAAATTGTTGAATTCTTGTCTTCTCTTAAACCTCATTCCTCATCTAGTTAATAAATGGAATACACTTTTTTACAATGGTTGAGAGACTCACTACAATTAAAATGATCATTCTACCAAACATTTTATATGTAACACCACTGTCTTTACCTCCTCCAAGAAATTGTATAAAATAATTTAATTCATTAATCCTGACATTTTTTTTTGGTATCCCAACAAACCCTGAATAGCTTTAAATCATCATCTTAGAGAGTGGTCTTTTGTAGGGATTGTTCTATCTGATTTACAAGTTTACTCCCAGTCATCAATTATGACAACAATATCTCTGTGGATGAATACCCATTCCACAGCTAAATGGAAAGAATTTAAAGGAACTCTTTGGTTAAAATCTAATAATTCATTATATCCTAATCACTATTTAATAGCAAATAACTTTTTTTCTCTGGTTGTTAAAAGATTATTTTACAGATAAAACCACCAAACCATAAATTATTATTATATTTCTACTACATTAAGTACTTCTAGAAATTTTATTTATAGAAATCCAACATATAAAGCATTGATTTTTCTTCTCTTTCCTATAGCATATACACAAAACAATATTTCAACTTCAAAGTTGTCAACAATGATTACATTTAAAAAAATAATCTGATATATTGAATTCAATTGTTGATGAATGAAAAAAATGCATTCTGTTGATTATATAATAAATAAATATGGTTTAGGTAATGACATGCGGGTAGATGTATAAAATTAGTAGACTACTTGTGGAAAGTAAATTTAAAGTAATGCAGCCAAAGGTAAGAAATTCTGTTCCTAAATTAATTTAATTTCTTATGTTTATGATACAGCAAAAAGGACTGGAAAGGTTGTTTATCCAAATTATGTAATAGTGTCAAAAAAGAAACAAAAAATTAGAATGAAAATTATTAGGACTATTTTAAGCTTATTAATAAAAATATTCTAAATGAAGAGGACAAAAAATGTATTATTATAAAAACAGACATCTTCTCTTAAATGGAGATGTTTTTCTTTGAAATGTGTGTATAGATATTTTTTATATCTCACAGAACTGAACTAATGTATAGAAAAAAGGTAGTTTGTTTGAGATGTATGTTGAAGGTTAAAGCAGATTGGCAAAATAAGTTTTTGATTGTGTTGTACTTAAATCATATTGGAACATTAATTTTTTTGCAGGCATTAGTTAGTGACAAATTTTCTTTAACTAAGTCATTAATTCTATTTAATACTCCTATACCTGGTTATGTTAAAAGACTAAAATATCCACATTTATGGTCCATCTTACAATTGCAAGGAAAGTTGTAGCTATGAATAGGAAAAGTGAAGCTACTCCCTCTCTTTCAAGGAATTTACAAGTATTGCAACTGAAGTGTGTCATTTGGAATTAGTTTCCATCAATACAAGCTCCATCAAAATCACTTCTTATATACATGTATACATGTGGAAAAAAATATAAAGAACTGCCAAACAAATAACTGTTGAAACTCAGATAATAATTATTAATCATTGATAATGTTTAGAAAGTGTATTGTTACATAGACACTTGTAAATAGCTGTTTGTTTGTTTCCGTTCAATATTTTTCTATCTACAAGTTTTTATATTCAAATGGATGTCATAATTATTTTATTTAAAACTTAAATTAAAATATTAAAAAAAACTTATTCCTCTTCAAAATATTCTTCTGCAAGTATAGTTCTCACAATTTCCATTTTTATATGTAATGTATTCCCACCCTTTTCTAAACGTTCCACTTTCTGTTCTTTTATCTTTGTTACAATATTCACCACTTCAAATACAGTTGGTTTAGAGTTTAATTTCTATTTTCTAGTAATTGCTTTTTTGGCAGCCATTTTCCTTAGTTACACTCATTTGTTTAACCAGCAATCTTGACAGAGTACTCTGTAGAGAATTTTAAACTATGCCAGCAGATTATACTCTGAAAATATATGTTCCTAGATACATCTTTCTTCCCCATTACACCTACAACATTTTTCATCTACATGAGGAAAAATTCTTTGGAGTCTGCTTGGGGTATAAAAGCACTTATGCAAACACTTCCAAGTGAAAATCCTAATTTTTCAAGACTTTGTTGCATATTTGAGAGATATATGTATGTCTTCCCATCATTCCTTTGTGAATTGCTTATCTAATCTCTCTGCTCAATCTTTTCTGATCTCCTCTGATTGATTCTTATAGTTATTGTACAATGTCCTACTATGTACTACTATTATGTCCTACTACTTGTGCTTTTTGTAACAGCAGCTTCTGTTCTAGATTCAACTAAAAACTCATCCAGTGCATGTCTTTCACTTAGGATTCCCCATCCTTTTCTGTTTGCTTATAGTCTGATAGTAATCTGTAGCCTGCAGTCCAAATGTCTTCTTGGCCTTTTCCCATTCTATTACCTTTCACTCTCTAATCATTTACTCCCAATACCTCGGTTTCTTTGCCAGCTTCATCTATTAAATTACAGTCCCCTCTTGCCTATTCTCTGTACCCCTAATTAAAGTCATCCCTATTGCCAGAATCTCCTTTCTCCATTCCCATTTTGGCTTAGGTTTTAGTATACTTTCTGCTACTGGTATAACTGTTGTTTTTCTCCTTAGGGATCTACAACCAAATTCTCACTCTTTCCTTATTTGTTGAATTTCTGCTCTGCTTCATCATCATCCCTTTATACTTCAAACTGTATCTTTCTGCTTGTGTTATGTATAAAAGCCTGAATTGTGTAGCCGTAAAATATCCCCTCAAATAAGATGAGCATAAGCCTTCCTGTTTTATTGGAAGGATCAGTGTATCCCACTTAACTCATGCCCTCTTTCCCTTCCAGATAAATTAATTCAATGCTTTACTAATTACTAATAATAAGGAATGACCAGAATGCCCAAATTCACAGAAATACATTACTGTAGTTAAAATATGGCTAAGTGCTTTCATTATTAAATATCATCAGAGCCATTAACCAAACTGTTGAAAAATTAACACAAATAAAAAGCCACTCAATGACATGCACCCCCAAGTGTTGTAACCAATCCAAAAATTACTAAATATACTTGTTTATCCAATAAAACAACTTCAAAAATTAACCAATTCTGAGTGATTCGTCTGTCAAAATGTCCAACATATGTCCCCGTATGGAGAAACCAATCAAGCACATTGTAGACAGGTGTTCAGCCAATGGAAACTTCCCATCCTTTTTCACCATCCAATAAAAACAAGGAGATTTTAACCCAAGTGTGAGTAGTTCTTGACTTGCTGTTCAACATTACTGTTACATGTACAAAATAATTTGATCTAAACATTTGGCACATGCATTCTTTAAAATAAAAAAAGCCTATGTTAAATAATAATAAATACGATAAATAGCCATAAATACCACTTCCGTCACCCTTGCTTTTCATTAGAAAAAAATACATCTATGGCTCATGCTCAATTAGTAGTAGTCAGTGCACTAGGCACTGCAGATAGTCAATAAAGACATGAAAAATGTAGGCTAAACCAATACGAAAATCCTATATGTGAGTGGTTGTGAAAGTATGAATAAACATGACTTGTTATTGTTTCAACAGTTTGATTAATGGCTCTGATGATGTCGAGTGATGAAAGTGCTTAGCTGTATTTTAACTACAATAAAGTATTGTTGTGAGTTTGGACATTCTGGTTGTTCCTTATTATTATTTTTAATTTTATTTACGCACCAGTTCAAGAATTTCATTTGTTTTGTTTTTGACTTTACTAATAACTATCAACAACTTTTCATCTGGTTGATAAAAATATGCCTAACCTTTATATATAACTAAAGGGACCAAAAACATTTTTACTGCTTGCTTGTTGCTATCCATCTCCATAGGAAAGAGCTACCTATTTCTCAGGTTTTGTATTATCTTTTTAGTCTCTTTTCACATATCCTTAGCTGCCATAACAGCAGCCTTTTTAATCCATACTCTAAAATACTTAATTTTATCATGTTCCCATAAATATGGGTATTGTTGATCAAGTTCATGTTTGGGTACATCATTTACAGCTATAGGCTTTCCCAGGATTCAGTAAACTCCATGTAGGAATAGCATTATTCCTACATGGAGTGAATGGTGTCCATGTCTGAATCCCCTCTCTGCAGTGTACCTTACATATTAATGAAGGCACACAACTGAAATGAATCTGAGGACATGGACACTGGATGTGTGCTAGAGGGTGTGCTACAGTGCCCGCAGAACTGTAACAAGCCCCCTGCACTGACAAAGTGCTGTACGGCACTTTACCAAATAAAACAGTGTCCGTGGACACTGAAATGGTTATTAAAAAGTGAAATCAATATAGGAGGTGTGTGCCAATAACTGTGACACACCCCCATGCATTGTGAAAGTGCCTTACTACATAATTAAGTAAAATAAATCAAAATGAAAATAGAACTGCTTTCCCATGTGAAAGCTAAATGTCCTGCCATGGTATTCAAACTGTGCACATATATTCCAAGCTGAGGCTCTAATCACTAAGCTTTCCAAATTGAACCTATACATTTCTATATAGCTTCTTCTATAACTGAAATTTTGGACAGCTCCTTTAGCTAATGGAGCTGTCCAAAATTTCAGCTACAGAAGAAGCTATATAGAAATGTATAGCTAAAATTTGCACACCTCAGTTAGCTAAGTGGTGAGACTCATGGGCTGTCATGTAGTCAGTGCATGGTTTGAATACCCCAATAGGGTATTTAGCTTTTACATGGGAAAGCAATTTTATATTCGTTTTATTTTATTTAATGATGTAGTAATTAATATTTGTTAACAAGGGTAGTGTAGCTAGTGCAAATTTTCAGTGTCAGTGGAGATAAAAGGTGAAAACACTCATTTAAACATAAGTGTCCCATACAGTACAGTCACACCCCAAGGTAATGTAATGAAAGTACATAGGGGGAGGTCATGTAAATTATACAATGACCGGTCATTGATATTCCAAAAGGCGCACGCTGAATGTTCAGTCCAATCAGCATACCCATTGTAAATCTTAGCATAAGAACATACACCCAATACGCTGTACAAGTCCAATGAAGGGAGAGCCAAAATATAGGAATGTAGTTTATTATTAAAAACCAACACCAATAACACACATTGGTGTTGGTTTTTAAAACTAAACTACATTCCGATATTTTGGCTCTCCCTTCATTGGACTTCTACAGCATATTGGGTGTGTGTTCTTAATTTGTTTTTGATCGCTGAAATCTCCATATTGGTTTTTAAATCTTAGCATAAACCAATGGAAAAAGGTCCAGTTGGCCCGACTCTACTCCATTGCTATATACTGTAATTTTCAATGTTTTTTATTTAAAAAAAATAGTAAACTGGACTCTGGACATAGCAGAGAGAAAGGACAGAGAAAATACTAGGAAAACCAGGTACAATATTCAAAACTAAAGACACATACCTGATTTTCCTTGTATTCCCTCCATTCTCTCTCTCTCTCTCTCTCTCTCCTACCTCTAAACTGTCCAATATGTTATTTTTGTAATTAAAAAAAAATAGAAAACAAAAATGAAGCAAAGGAAACCTTTTCTGCACTGATTCCTTTGCAAAGCACTGAGGTACTGGGCATGCGTGGGAACGCAAGTCCCATACACATGTGCAGTATATCAGAAAAAGCACCTGGATACTGGAAAAATGTGGAAGGACAGCACAGTGCTGGTATACAAAGATATCTATTTAAGAAAAACAAATATTTTCTCTTAAATAGTGTCATTGTATAATAGCAATATCTGAACATGTGGTTGTGGTATATTAAGATTTACCTGTGGTTGCCTTTATTTAATCACTTGGGTTTCCCCCGCGTGATTAAATCACAACAATGGGTAAATCTTAATATACCATACCAATGTTGTTGGTTATTGCTTTAGTAAAATATATACAATTAATAATAATGTATAAGGAATAAGTGATTAATATTCAATTCTGACTTCTTTTTTAAATGAAAATGTTAGTTTGACCTTAGCTTAGTTTTGCTAAGCACTGCTAAGCCAAGCTAAGCAATGCTTAAATAAGATCTTCCTGAGCAATACTTAGCAGTGCTCAGCTCTGCTTAGTTGGCTTGAGCATTGCTAATAAGTCCCATTCTAAGTAGTATTCAGCTCAGCTAAGTGGATTTGCACACTGCTAAGCACTGCTCAGCATTTGCCACCTTAAGCACTGCTCAACTCAGCTTAGCGGTTTTGCGCACTGCTCAGATTTGCTCAGCATTTCTGAAAATGGTCCAGTGATGGTAAAGGGTGGGAATATGGCCTTATTTAAACTGCACAGGTGGAAATGCTGGCAGGAAAGTGGTGAGGTTAAAACTACTAACCGAACAATTGCAACAAACCCCAAATTAAAGGTCATGCTACTAAATGCTAGGAGTCCAAATGTGAAACTGCACTCATTGCAAACAGTCTTAACCATTGAAAATGCTGACATCTGTGCAGTCACAGAAACTATGGTTCAAAGCTGTGGGAGTATCCCTGCCATACCTGGTTACTGATCCTATCATACATTCAGACCCCAGTCTGTGGGTAGTAAAGCCAAAGGAGGTAGTGTTTCAATATATATTAAAGACATACAAACTTCCAGGCTGGCCAAATGGTATGACACACAGGAGACACTCCAGGTACAGTTAACCATTGACAAGACCCCTATACAGATCATAGCTAGCTACCGGCCTCCAAATCATACCCAAGATGCCCAAACTGCCTATCTAGACCTCTTTGAATCTATCCAGATTCAACCCTTTACCCCAATCCTGGGTGACTTTAACTACACATAGACTGGAAATACTACTCATGCCAGAACACAAATGCCCAGAGATTCCTTGATTATGTCAATGCAAATGCTTTGGAACAGCTAGTCGGTACCCCCACAAGAGGTGATAATATCTTGGACTTGGTATTAATCAACATGAGTAACCACTGCAGCATCCCTGCAGTATCATCCTCCCTTGTAAGATCAGACCATAAAGCAGTCAGGTTTGAAGTCACCATCTCCCACAAATCCCCCTCTAGCTAAGGTCAAACAAAAAAACTTTCTCAAAGATGATTACAGTCTCATGAGGGATGGTATAAACAAGTTCACAGCCCCCTCCCTATCTCTAGAAACTGGCGCCAGTATCCAAAACTATACCAAATTACTCAATGAACATCTGTATAGATGCATGAGGAATACCTGATAGGACTAAATCATCCTCCGCAAGGAACAGTAAACCTGTCTGAAGTACATCTGCAATAAACAAACTCTATAACAAAACAAAAAAGTGCTGTCCAGGACCAAGAAGGCGCAGGTGCCCAATTGAAAGCAATCTCTCCTTAGCCTAAACAAGCATATAAGAGGACTAGTGAAATCCTCCAAAGCAAACTTTGAGTCCAGATTGGCCAAATCTACTAGAGACAATCGTAAGGTCTTCTTCACACATTTCCGGAATCTCAAAGGCAACAACCAAATTTCCTCTAAACTGGTGGTCAGTAACCACATACACGAACGTCATAGATATAGCCAACCTACTGGCAGACACGTTCACTAAAAATGTCACCCCCTGTCCTCCCCAGCAGTACACCAAGATATCCTCAGCACCTGCCCCCCTCCCCTCATCACCATGGAGCAGGTCCTTAATGCCCACTGAAAGGCAAAAATAAAGTCTCCATGAGACCCAGTAAGATCCCTGCCTGTATCCTACATGAACATAGGCATGAGTTCTCAGCTCCATTAGACACCCTATTCAACCATAGCCTGAACACTGGCTTCATCCCAGCTGCATGGAGGTCAGCCACTGTCATCCCCTACACAAAGGTGGAGCATCCACTCACCCAGGCAATTATAGGCCCATCAGCCTAACTACCATGATCTGCAAGGCCATGGAACGTGTTATCATCAACCTTATAAACAATGACATTGGCAACCTCCAAACGCTGCACCCCACACAGTTTGGTTTTGTCAAAGAGAGATCACAGCTGTTAAACATGGCTGACTTCTTCAAAACAGGCACAACAGCCATGAACAAGGCAGACGGTGCATAGTGTCTATCTTGTCCTAGGCAATGCCTTTAACACTATTCCACACTCAGGAATAATACATAAACTCTCCCAGCAAGGTATCAGTCTGTATGTTACCAGATGCGTAGGTAACTGGCTCACTGATACAACCCACACAGTCAAAGTAGGGGAAGCCACCTCTGGTAGTAGACCCATAACAAGCAGTGTACCCCAAGAATCAGTCTTGGAGCCTCTAGTGTTTTGCATATACTTGTCTGAGGTACAAGTCACAACCGGTTACCTATTAGAAAATCGAAGTTACGGAACTTCGAATACCATATGGTCAACACCATATGATCGTAGTTCCGAAACTCTGAAAAAAAACAAAAAACAAAGACAACATACTCTGATGGGTTAAAGCAGGGTGGAAACCCCCACACCCCTCGCTACTTAAATATACCAACTCTGAGATCACACTTTAATGTACTACGGTGCTGAAAGGGAAGATTTCCCTTTCCTACATTGTAGCACAATCTCAGAGTTGGTATATTTAAGTAGTGGGGGGTGCAGGGGCACAGCCCCCCTGCCTACACCCTTTACAGTTTCTTTTTTTTTTATGTTTATTTTAAAGAATTCAAATTTTCAATTGTTTGATCATTAAAGGTCGACTTTTAGTGATTCAAATAAATGAAAATTCGATGTTCCAATAGGAACCTGCCACAACCAGTGGTCTGTGGCTAACCAAGTGTGCAGATGACTACAAGCTGGGTGTTGTGTTAAATTCTCCTAGTGATGTGAATATCCTCCAAGAGGGCCTTACCCAAACTCATGACTAGTGCCAGAAACATGGCCTCAAAATGAATGCTGAGAAATGCATCATTATCCCCTTTGGGGAAGTAGTCATCCCCACTACTTATGACATTAATAACAACATACTAAGCATGAAATCAGTCATGAGGGACATGGGCACCTAGGTTGATAGCAATCTGACGTTTGACCACCACGTTGCCTCTGTTGCACAGAAGGCTGTCTATGTGGCCCACCTCATAAATCAGGGTATGTCATCCAGAAACAAAGAGGTCATAACATCCCTGTACTCCTCCCTTATCAGACCCATTATTGAGTACAATGTCCCCTTTGGCATGAACCTTGCCATACACATGCAGCTGTTGGAGAGACCACAGAGGTTCTTGACCAGGAAAATCTAGGGTCTCAACACTTATCCTACAGAGATAGTCTAAAAGCCCTATGCCTCTATTCAGTCTCATGCAGACTGCTCTGAAGTGACCTGTGTCTGGCATATAAGGCCATGTCTGACTCAGTCTTGATAAAGTTGCAGCATATCCATAAGCCAAACTAAGGTTGTGCACCTTACATGCAAGGCCTTAACCTGGTCTATGACATGAATAGAACTTATTTGTGGGATAAATTTGTGTCCCAAAGTTGCGGCTGACTGTGGAATAGAGTCCCTCTCCATCTCATGCAAAGTATCTCTCTAGGCCTCTTTAAGAGGAACCTGGACAACTCGATGGGAAACAGAACATAGACCCCTGGGATCCCACCTGTGTCCCTGCTGGGCAGGGGAAACAGGTGCTGACTTTGAAGGAACACAGACACACGCCTTGGCTAGGTCTATAAGGGCCTCCAGCCCAACAGTCTAGTATCATCCTATGAACCTATTATAGTAGATGTTTGCTGTAACTATTTCAGAATATCCTGTAATGTTGTCTGAAATTATTCCATGTGAGTCTGAACTCTGTATTTACTGTACTCATTGAGTATTGTCTTGTTCCTTTATTAGTTATTATTAAATATAGGTAAACCTTGCAATTGTATCTGGTCTGTATAGAACTATGTAAGCCTTTAGAGCATTTGCATGTGTATTCGGTGACACTGTATAGCCCACTGCAATAGGCTCAGTCTTGGTCACACTTACCATTTGGCTAATAGACACATCACACAGAAGGATTCTTCACCCTTTGGCAAGGGTCTTATGGTAGCTGATAAAGAGCTGGATTGTGGCAGTTGGAACTACCTTTAATTGAGGGCAAAAGCGACCATAGCTGGTAAACCTGTGCCAGCTTTTCCCAGGAGAGTGTGAGTGTGTGTGTGTGTGTGTGTGTGTGTGTGTGTGTGTGTGTGTGTGTGTGTGTGTGTGTGTGTGTGCCCGTGTGTGTGTGTGTGTGTGAGATTCATAAATTAAATCCCAAAGTGTGTGTGTCAGCTACTTGGGCAGGGACACAAAGTACAGGTCAGAGAGAGAGGGTCATTTTTGTTGTGCCTTGTGCACTCTGCTGAGATGTTAAGCATCTAGCTGTGCTAGTGGGGAGTCTTATTGGGGATCTGGAGAGAGAGGGTGAAACCAGCCCCAGACTGACTGTGTGCTCTGAAGGGTAATTGTACTTTACTGTGTGTGTGTGTATTTGTCATCCTCCCACTGTGTACTTCCCTCACTGGTGGGAGTAGTGAGGAATGAGGCTCCTTGAATATTGGGCCAGTGCAGGGGTGTCACACTGACAGTACATACTGTCAGATACAGCTGGCATATCACATCATGTACCATCCTTGAGCCCTTCTCAGTCTGGTAATGTCATACAGGATTATTTCACAGATTGTCCAGGTCTCCCTGACCATTCCTGACATATTCTAGCTAGGTCACTGTGTACCCCACACCTGTATCTGAATGCCTGACACGTGTGGCTAGCATACGTGGTGAACCCATGTAGCAGGACAGCAGGTTACAGGTACTAGTAGTGGGGAGATGCTGACTCTAGCTCAGCAGCAGTGCATGCATACTGAGCATGCAACCTTATGGAATGGATACAGTACCAGATATTCATGTACCATTGCTGTGTCCCCAGGGGTCTGACATATCACATACACATTCCCCAAACTCTGTGGACAACCATCATGTATTGTCCACCTGGTGTGCGGGAATACACATTTGTCTGGCAGACGGGTCTACATCAATCCATCACATGTACCTATTTTGCAAACATCTAGGTACTGCAGATGTCAGACACCAATGAGGAGGTCATCCTACACCACATATGCACTGCTCTCTGTTATTGTGTACCCATCATGTTCCTGGAATGTCCACATGCACCTGTAGTATCACTCACCTATTTGTCAGATGTAGGATGGATGACATGTTACAGTAATGTTGCCCATAGGGGATACCCAGCAGTTGATGGCAGACATGTCTGTGGACACATAACACAATCTGTCACAGCAATCAGGCCATGTCTGGTAGTCCTGGTATCATCTCAGGTGACTAGGCTATGAGCTGTGAGCATACATATGCCTAGCCCACATGTTAGCACATGCGTATGCAAGGCAGCAGCTGATGTCACTGTCCAACAGGGACACAGGTGGTATCCCAAAGGTGTATGTGCTGTTAGCCATCCAGTTGACCATGTTATGCCTGCAAAGGTTTAGGTAGCTACCCTGCCTGATGTGGACAGGGTGCCCATTCCACTGCTGGTTGTTTGTGTGTGACACACACGTGAGCTGTCCACATGGCAGTCCAGGTCGCTTACCAGCACAGAACACATGCACTCAGGTCACTCCACAACAAGTACATGTATGACTATGTCACTGTCCATGTGGGTGTGAATGACCTGAGATGCATCTTCCTGGACTACATGAAAAGAGATATAGAGGAGCTCTCAGATTATGTGGCCCATGCAGGTATGACGTTAGTTCTGAGCAACATCCTACCATCGCCAAGAATGATATCGCACTACAAGCAGAAACTTATTGACTTAACAATTGGCTAAGTTTCTGGTGTCATTCTAAGGGGATCCAGTATCTGTCTGCTTGGGATGAAATGACTGACAGACCTCGATGCTTTGCCAAAGATGGCTTGCATCTGTCACCCCTGGGTTTCCGGATGCTGGCTAAGGCTCTTGCCACCCCTACAGTGCCTTTTTTAGGTGATGTTCCAAAAAACAAATTGCCACCATAACAGCTATAAATAAATGCAGTCTGAGGGTCATGCTACTCAATGCTAGAAGTCTAAATCTCAAGATGCACTTGCTCGAAGCACTCTTCAAAATGGAGAACATTAACATTTGTGCTGTAATGGAGACCTGGTTTAAAGCAGCAGAAAGCACCCCTGCACTGCCAGGCAATAACTTATTCCACACCTTTCGGCCCCAGAATATGGACCGAAACTCCAAAGGCATTGGTGTCTCTATATTTATAAAGGATATGCACACCTCCAGACTAGTAGCCTAGCATAACGCATCTGAGATACTCAAGGTACAACTAACATTGTGTAAGATGGTGATTCAGGTCATAGCCTGCTCTAGGCCCCCAACCATGTCCCGAGACTCTCACGCCATGTTCCTAAGCACCCTGAAAACTATTAGGGTTCAACCCAACACTATCATACTAGGTGACTTAAACTACCTCTCCATCAACTGGGAAAACTACTCATGCACCAATACACTGGCCAATGCTTTCTGGATTCATCGGTTCCAATGCACTAGACCAGCTCATTCTTACCCCCACTAGAGAAAGCAACATCCTTGACCTGGCTATTACTAACATGGGCAACCGTTGCTCTACACCAATAGTCAATTCCTCCCTGGTTAGATCCAACCACAAACTAATCACCGTGGAAATCCACAGCTCACCCACACCCCCCGCAAAGGTAACCACCATGAAAAACTTCTCGAAAGCTGACTTCAGGCTCCTAAAAACAGAGGTGGCTAACTTCACGGCACCCATGTCAATGGAAAACAGATGCATGACTGCCGAATCATACACCAATGCACTGTACAAACATGCACATAAATGCATGGAATTAGCCATACCCAAAAGACCAGAGATGCTCTTTTCCAAAAAATGGAAGCCAATCTGGTGGTCCCCTACTATTAATAAACTCTACAATAGAAGGAAGAAACTGTTGCAGAAAAATGTGAAGTCCCAAGACTAGAAAAACTACCTTAGCCTCAACAAAAAGTTGAGATCCCTCATCAAAACCTCTAAAGCCAGCTATGAATGCAGAACTGCAGGAGACACTAAAAACAACCACAAAGCCTTCTATAGTTATATTAAGAATGTCCACAGCAATACCCAGGTTTGCTCTGAGTTACTGCACAATGGTACCTCTTATACTGAGCCAACAGACATTGCCAACATACTGACTGACAGATTCAATGCCAACTTTACACCCCCCCATAAATGACCAATCACAATACCGGAGGAATGCCAGGCACCCAGCATTACTGCAGCACAGGTTAAAGCTGCATTGTCCATGGCCAAGTATACAGCTTCCATGGGACCCAACAATATCCTTGGATGTATTCTACATGAACTACAAAATGAAATGACGCATCTGTGTGCCCTGTTCAATCACAGCCTCACCTCAGGCTTTGTCCCTACAAAATGGCACACTTCTACAATCATCCCTCTCCATACAGGGGGAGCGACTACAGACCCTGGGAATTATCACCCCATTAGCCTGATGAGTCTGATATGTAAGGCTATGGAGCCCATTATCATGAACCTAATGAGCAAGGATACAGGGAATCTCCAAACTCTAGATACCATGCAATTTGCCTTTCTGAAAGGTAGATCATGCCTGCTCAACCTGATTGACTTCTTTGAGTGAGTCACCAGAGCTGTGGATGAGGGCAAGGCAGTTCATATAGCCTATCTCAATCTGGCCAAGGCCTTTGATACCATTCCCCACTCAGGAATTATTGATAAACTCACCAAACTAGGCATCAACCCCTGTATCACTAGGCAGATTGCAAATTGGTTCACAGATAGAACCCACGGTGTGAAAGTAGTGGACTCCACATCAGACTGCAGATCAGTCATGAGTGGAGTCCCACAGGGATTAGTCCTGGGTCCTCTCCTGTTTGGCATCCATTTCTCAGAAGTCCAGCCCAACATGGAGAGACTCTGGCTAACCAAGTCCACAGATGACTGCAAGCTGGGAGCCATTATTAACTTCTCAAGTGATGTAGACATCCTACAGAAAGGCCTGAGTGAGACCAATGACTGGTGTCGAAACCATGGCTTTAAACTTAATGCCAAAAAATCCGTTGTCATCCCCTTTGGAAAAAACTCAGTTCCCACTAACTACCACACTGATGGGAGCCCATTAACCACTGAAGGCATTATAAGAGATCTGGGGATACAGGTTGACAGCAACCTCTCCTTCAACCACCATACTGCCACTGTGGTCAGAAAATCCTTCTATGTGGCACATCTCGTTATCAAGGGTTTTGCATCCAGGAAGAAAGAGGTCATCATCTCTATCTACTCTTCCCTCATTAGGCCGATCATTGAGTATAATGCCCCATTTGGCATGTACCTCACTACACACATACAACAGCTGGAAAGGCCACAAAAGTACCTCAAAGAGGATCCTAGACCTTAAACACATATCCTACACAGACAGACTCAAAAATCTCCAGCTATTCTCTGTCTCATATCGTCTAAGAGACTATCTCTGCTTGACTTACAAACCCATGTCTGACCCAGCACTGTTAGAAATGCTACATCTAAAGAAATCCAAATCCCTCCACACCACACACATCAGAGACCTCATCCTCATTGTCACAATCCGCAGAACATGCTGGAGGGCCAGGTCCATAATCCAGAGACTGCCCATGCTCTGTAATGGACTTCTCATACATGTCAAGCAGAGCACCTCACTGGCCCTCTTCAAGGGAAATCTTGATGAGTGGATGGGAAATAGAAAGTTCACCCCAGGGATCAATCCAGTGGCTCTACTTGATAGAGGCACTGGGAACTAACGTCGGGCGGCATGATGCCAGGGCACTACTATGCTCTAAGCTTGTAAAGGCTCCAGGCCATTAGCCTAGTACACACCTATGAACAATACGTTAACAGTGGCGATCCAGCTTGACCAGAAGCCCATTTGCAGTGGAGACCCGAGTATAAAAGCCCTAGTTACACAGAAGTGTCAAAAACTATTACGGTTACAGGAACAGATCACATAGTTAAATGCATATGTTTAGGAGATATAATAAAATAGATGTACTTAAGAATGAAGTAACATTACTGAACAATAAGTTACAATACTGTTGTATATATCTAAGCAGTAATTAGCTTGCTATGTGAAGCTAAAGCCAGCAAAAAAAAAAAAACAACTAAACCTGGCAAGTTTCAAACCTCAGGACTCTCTACATCAAAGTCAGGGCATTGCACCAGTATGCCAAATAAGCTGTGGCCAGTTAGTGTTTAATTTTAAATTATATTATGCAGTGACGTGATGTAACATTAGGGAAAATGGATATTCCTAACAAGTATTGAACACAGGACCCTCTGCAGCAAAGTCAGAGCAACACACCACTAAGCCAAATCAGCTGTGGACCTTTGCTCTTAATTTTTAAATTATAACTTTCAGTACAATGATGTAGCATTACGGAAACAACTACACCCCTACCAGGTATTAACTCCAGGATCCTCTGAACCAGAGTCAGAGCAACACACCATAATAACTAAGCTGGAGGGATTTACCCCCATTCCTGTGCATATATCATAAGTCACAGTGATGTAACAATAGGGATAACATACACCTTCGCCAAATATAGAAAACTGAAACATCTGAACCAAAGCTCAGTGCAATACACCAGTAGGACATCACACCTCTGGGGAATTACTGGTGTTTGTACCAAGACAACCTGATTCCCAGTGATACAACTTCCACATATAATGGCATAAATGACAGCTTATGTGTGCCTGTAATGCAGACACCAACCTGGTAAACAGTCAAATAAATGCTGATGGATGTACAGTATGCCTACGATATCAGGTACACCTGACAACTGCACAGACTGTTGCAGAATGTCACCTACTTATGGCATGGTTGTCATTAAACCTATTCTGTGTGCTGAAGTACTGGCAGGTCAGTGCAAACTGACCTTAAAAACTCTTGACAGACAGGTCAGTATCACACACCATAGACATCCAAACACACGTCCATGCCTATCATGTGTAACACACAGTATGCATGCACATATATCCTGCCAATACACCTCCCACAATAATGACTTAGTAGCTCTGTTACATTCCTAGCATGTCTCCCATCAGGACACCCACAGTCCAGGGCCACAGTCCAGTGTGCTGCACAACAGTTAGATGCTTGTCAATGCAACATAGAAATAAATGAGTCCTGCAATGTCCTGCTGAAATGGTTGCTGATAGCACAGTCACTGCCACCCACAGGAGCACATCAAAGGTCGTGAGGGTGGGATACATGTCACAAATATGTATATGTGTCCTACATGTCACCTACCACTCACTGGATGGCACTACTACTTAACATACATACCAGAAGGTCATACCACACCTGGACTCTTATGGGTATACACAGTCTGGCCATGCTGTGACACAAGAGCTGACACTGCCCCCTCACTGACATATAAAGCATGCAGTACCCCCAATGTCATCACACTCCTCATTAGGAGTCCTGGCCAGAATCCAGACGCTGTGGCCTGCTACACATGCAGTAGTCTGTCCGGCTACCCGCTACAGACCTAACATACCTCCCAAACATCTAGGACAGGGCATTGAAAACACAACCATACATAAACTGTTGGTCAGGGAATTCAGGTGACAGGTACATGTGCCGCCATCTCCCCACATAACTTACACAGCTGATACACCAGCATCAACTGTAGCAGCATGCACATCCAGACAGAAAGGATGTATGATACACACATCTGATTGTCAGCTCACTGACCACAGCACACACTGTTAAACAGTACTTCTACAGAATTAGAAGGACTGTTAACAATGGGCACACATAGTGTGAAGCACTGTGGAAATAACACATCAATCCATACAATGGACAGTATCAATACATACCTTTTATGATTCTGTAGCTCCTACACCTTAATAATATCCTACTCACAGGCCAGAAAAAGGGGGGAGACCTATATGAATGACTTAATTATGCACTGTGTTACCATGCCATTGGCTAATTATAACGCAAGCCAGTTGTTCGGGATGCTAGTAGCAAGTGGGAGTCACTGATTGCTGCACAGGCAATCACCTGTTCCTGAGCATTACCTATAAATAAGGTGCTGCCTATGGTAAACAGCTCTGACAACTTCTTCTTGAAGACAGGCTGTCATTTCCGAGGAGACCACCACTTGATTTCTTTGACAAAGGCATACAGCAGTATACACGGTATGTTAACACAATTATACATGGAACTGAATGCAGATGGGGGATGCATTTGTGGGATATAGGAATCTCAAAGGTAGTTTTCAACTTAATTTAATGTAATGACATATTGCTCTTATTCTGCTGTCCAGCACTTATGGCCATCACATATGGCTCTGTCAGCATTGACATATATCACACCTCTGGCCCTTGAGTCACCACAGCAATGGTCAACTCACATATCACTGATACTGGAATGTCTGTTGTACAATAGTGACAGTAAGTAGTGGTTGATACAGCTGGCATATCACATCATGTACTGTCAGTGAGCCCCTCTCAGTGTCTGAATGCATACAGGCTTAAGTCAAGGATTGTCCTGATGTCGATGTACATTCCTAATTTACTCTTCCTAGATCCCCGTGTACTCAACAGCTGTGACTCATTGCCTAACACTTATGGCTAGCATACTTGGTGATGCCCTGCTGCAGGACAGCAGGTCATAGGCTGTATTATTGAGGAGACACTGGCTCAGCCTCAGCAACAGTGGGAACATGTAAAGGAATGATTAAAGTAGCAGCTATTACTGTACCATTATGTTCTAGGGGTGTGGCATGTCACACATGCATTCCCCAAACACTGGGGACAACCATCACATATTGTCCAACTGCTGTGTAGAGGTCCACATTTGTCTGGCAGGGGGTCTACTTCTATCAGGCACATGGACACATTCCATAGACATATGGGTACAGTATATGTCAGACACCTACCAAGAGGACAGCCCACCTCAGATATGCAGTGCCTTCTGTTATTGTGTAGCACAGATGTTGCTGGAATGCCCTTGTGCACCTGTAGTAGCACTCACCTATTTATTGGAAGTGTTGCCCATAGGGGACACACAACAGTCGATGGCAGTGATGGCTATGGACACATACCAACACATTGTGTCACAGCACCAGCCCATAACCAGTATCCCTGGTAACATATGAGGTTACGTGGCATATGGGCCCTGAGCACCCATATGCTTAGGCTGGCTGTTAGCCCATATGCATGCATGCCAGTACCTGCTACCCCAGTCCAACAGGGACACAGGTGCTATCCCAAGGGTGTATATGGAGTTAACCATCCATTAATTCAGGTTCCACCTGCAATGGGTGCTAACCTGCCTAATATGGAGTGGGTGACCATTCCACAGCAGGGTGAGTGTGTGGTACACACATCCGAGCTGCCAACAAGCACAGCTGCTGTCA
Source organism: Protopterus annectens (assembly GCF_019279795.1). Taxonomy (NCBI): domain Eukaryota; kingdom Metazoa; phylum Chordata; order Ceratodontiformes; family Protopteridae; genus Protopterus; species Protopterus annectens. The sequence goes on along the minus strand of NC_056732.1, from coordinate 855,468,919 downwards.
CACACCAGGTTGATGGCATGTGTGTGTTAACACACTGGGGCATGAGCTGCACCTGTGCAGTAGTCCCATCATTGTGGTTTCTGTGATTGCTTTGCATGCCACACTGAGCTCACCCCTGTGGATTATGTATAACACCGGGTAGACTGTTGGTCTTATAGGCTCTCATTCTTTGGTGTATGTTTGAGGCCCTGGTATTGCCTGGTGGGAAAACTCAATGATGTCCTCAGCTGCTGCATGTGCTGTGCGATGTGACTGATGAACAGGGACTCATAGACAAAACAGGACCTTACTGGGGGAATACACGGATGTTTACACCCCATGTCCCCTGATGGCATGCCCATATGTATGTCTTGGCCCATGGAGCAGCATTACCTTAAAACAGATGCAACCTTGTAGTGATAATTCTTGGTGCCAAACATCTGTGTCCACAGATCCCTAATGACCAATTGCATGCCTAGGATGTATTTAGTATTGTGATAATAAATGTGGACGTCACTCTCCTCAAATGGGTTGACAATGGATGTTGTGGTATGTGGCCTGAGTCCATGTGTCTGTTAACAGTCATCTATCTGTTTGAGACCCTCCTAGGCAGATGTCCACATCATTAGGAAATCTGGCAACGGCACAAAGCATGTAGTCATTTGCAGACATGGTTGGACATGGGGTAATGGGTATTCCCTGCATGTCAGGGGTGTACATCACACATAACAAAGGGCAGTACATAGAATAACAGGCTACTCTGCTAGATATGAGTAAAGCACTTGGGGAAGATTCTCCTATGTGGCATAGGTGGGTCATCTCTGCACATCATTGTGATACCCCTATGGTAACATATGGTGTGATGTATACATGGAAGTGTTATATCTATAATGGGTAGGTGGGTTATGCCATCAAAGGGTTTGTCCAGGTCAAGGTAGGTAGTTTGTAGTGTCACCCCCCCCCCCGTCCATGCATATGGTGACTGTGTCACACAGGTCAACTGAGTGTAACAGGCATGGATCCTTCTTGGGCAATGCCTATCTGGCCATGATGGAGTGTGTGCAGGTCCCCCAATGTCATGGTTAATGGGTTCCAATATAAACTGTGCCATGACCTTGCAGAACAGCGTAGATAGGCTGCTTGGTGTATCATGTGACCGAGTGGTGTACACCACACCATACTCTGGAGGTGTGGCAGTACTAATCCATCAAATAGCAGGGACAATGGCAGTGGTCAGCCCTTATTTGAATACAGTACCCTATGGTGTTACACGGCTATGGTTTGACCTGTGTAGGATGCACCCTGTGATGTGGTTGTGACCCATGGCAGATATATACCTTGACGTTCAGCTAATAGTGGTGAATCATTCCCCACATTTAGGAGACGGGTGAGTTTATGTGGACATCCTAATGTACTGATGGTGAAGAGAGGGGGTGGACCCTACACAGACTGTGTCAGCCATCCAGTATGCCATATCAACAGCACTGGTATAACTGGTGTCCATGACCACAAGTGAGAAGATGCAGGTGCACCTTGTGCTGTTGCAGACATATGTGCAGTAGGGGAGAGGACTGCCTTTAGTGCTTGTAGAGAAAGTAAGCTCAATGTTTGTGGTGCAGGTCTGATCCCATTCTTATGTACACACTATGGAGACATTGCTCCAGAATGGGCAACTGCCCTTACTTTGTGTCAGACAGTGATATGTCCGCCCTATTATGGACAGTATGTATTGCAGATGTCCACCAGATGTATGCCTATAGTGTATAGTATACTACATGCATCTATAAAATGTACATATAGTGCTTGTGTGTATGTGCGCCTATTTCTGCCAGTCTTTGGTGAGGTGTTGGGGGCTGACTGGCTGTGTATACACCTCCAAGGAGGATGTACTACACACTGGAGGTGTATGTATGGTTGACCGTAGCTAGATTCGTATTGTGGGAGAAGGTGACTGCAAACTTGACTACTTGATGTTAGTGTTGTCATAGATGACACTGTACGTATGCTGCAGTGGTGACCATTGTTGTGTATTATCAACTGCACTACACCTTCAACTCATGTGGGGGTAGCCCTTGGCTGCACTGAGGTGTTTGTAATTGGAAGGATGACATCTCTCCAGACAATTGCGTGCTGTCATGGGTACACCTTACAATGCATGTTACAGTAACAGAAGTGACCCAGGTCCAGGGTACAGACATGGCTCCTAATACAGTTGATGATGTCCATATAGGCAGAATGGGATTACTGGTTACATGTGGTAGCTGGCAGCTAGCTGTCATCTGCATAGGTGTGTGCTGTCAGTGGTGAATTGCCCATGCAGTGTCCCCAATGCATCTTACTGGCTGTACATCATGGAGGTGTTTATGTGTCTCATATTAATGAAACACCATGTCCCATGCCATTACCAGCTTCCCCTTTATGTTCTGAATGTATGTTAGGATGCCTGACCAGGTAAGGCTGGGGTGTACTCTGCAGCTGTGAACCATGGTGTGTGTGACTGCACAAATGTCTGTAGTTCCAAGGGTTAAGAATGCTTGTGATGAGGTCTGAGTCATGAATATACCTCCACCATCTAGCAGCATGGCCTTCAATGTGTGCTGCATTGACAGCTGCATATTGGTATTGATTACCTCACCACAATTACTAATGGGATCACTATGGGGCCAGCGACAATCAGTGCCAGACTCATGAAGTCCTGTGAAGACAGATGGAGGCCATCACTTGCAGAGCATTCTGGTCTGTTTATCATATCATCCCAAGATCGCAGGTACTGGGAACATCACACGACAAAAGGGGCACATGTTAATGCCAACCATTTCATGACTGGATTGCCCCATCTGTCTGGATGACAGTAGAATGCTGCTTAAGGCTAGGTACATACCAGCCTAGGACACAAATCAGCATGCTCACTACTGTCCCATGGCATATAAGCCAGGACTGTACATGTCATGCCAATAACACCTACAATTACTGTGACAGACTTATGACAATACCTGTTGGTGATGGACAATGGTGCATATGCAATATAGTGGAGTGTGTCACCTGCCTCAACCTTGATGCAGGTGAGTATGGTTTGCATGGTACTGTATTTGACATGAATGGGGTGTGCTTTCCTGAAAAAGGGCAGCCTGTGGTATTCAAACATGTTTATTCAGCAGATAATTTTGCTGTCTCACATGTGATACTGGCCTATTGTGCTGGTAATGCTTACAGAGTTATGGTCACATTTAAGGGGCAGATGATGAAGGGTTGAGCACAACATTGCCATCTAAGCATGCCACAGCCCACCTGTGGTACCCCTGTCAGACACAGAGTGGGGTGGTACTGAATCTAGGATGTCTGCGTGCAACCAGTGTTGAAATCCATGGATATTTGTGGGTGTTAACTTAGCCTTTCCACTTGCTGCTGCTGTCTGCATAGGTACATTCCAAAATGGCCATCCCAATAATGTATTGTAGTAATGACCAAGGACTTAGGTGACATACACCTTTTGCCTGGATGCAGTCCCTTTACCGATGTGGTAAAGCATGTATAAGCCTTTTCTGACTGCTTCCACTACTTGTCTGAATGAGACAGTGTTATCCTCCTGTGTACCCAGGTATGTCAACACTGTCTGTGTGTTAATGGCACAGCCATTGTTGTGAGACATAGTGTGGCCATGTCCATGACATATGGTATGATGGTACTGTTGTCTGCATTCAGCTTGAGTCCAGGACATTGACACTATTCCATATCCACTGTATGACCCCATAGCAGTGTGCTAAGGGCAGTTTGTGTGTGTATGACAGCACACTATGTTCATTGGACACAGCCTTGGACAGTACCTACATATGTGAGTGGTGGCAGGTAGCATTCATGCCTACATACATGTGGGTCATTGGGTGCAGCAGCTAATCAAAGGACCTCCACTATTACACATACATGCGTAACACAGATTGGGTTCGCCATCTTATCAAATGTGGACTGTGTTACACATCTTGCAGTACCGTGACAATTACCAGGACATACCATACCCACAGGAAGTGCAACTGACAAGACTTCCCTGGATTTACTAATATGACAGCTTCTTGGAGTCACATTACCTTTGCTAATGCTATCTGTCATAACATTCAGGTGCTTCTGATGTGAAATAACTGCTTTATACAACTACTAGACAACATTAAGTGTATTTATGTTGCCCTACACTCTGGGGACCTCTGTATTGCTTAAGTCATTGTCACAGGTGACACCTGGCCAAACATGGACTGCAACCTGCAGGATGGGACACATGGTGGCCATACCTCTCTCCTCTACATATTGTTGCAAAATGTCCTGATGTTTGCCACATGTTTGTTCCATTCCCCACGACATTGTGGTTTTGTGGCAAACCATAACTGAGTAATGTTAAAGAATGATAATGTATATTGTCAGGTAAGAACACATAACCTTCAGGGGATACATGCCAATTCACAAGCTGCTATGCTACTTTTTATGTGTGTTGCGGCAATATGTAAAGATTGAGCCTAATATTTGGCCTTTGTCCAACTCTTCTGTATAGCTTTATCCAGGTGTCCTTCTATGATGCTTTGAGAGGTATGCTAGTGGCCCTAACACAGTCACACCACTGCAAGGGGATATACATACATACATTCACACCAACCATGCACTACCATTGTTGGGAATACAACCCCTACCTGGCTAGTTTTACCTATGTTGTTGCTATATACATGACACAAGCCTCACAGAGCCTATTTAATGTAGGTGTGTCTGTCACTACTATTCAGGTAGTTGACATATACAGGTGGTGTAAGGATTGCCACAGGGGGTTTGCAAGTCCCTAATAATGTTATAACCATCTCACCCACACACACAATGCTGCATGTGGACATGCATTGAAACACACATGCACACAGAGTGGACACTTTTGTGTTTAGAAGACCTACCTATCTAGTTACCTACACTACATACTGAGATAGGTATTGCATAGGCAACAGTGATATTGATTTACAAAATGTGTAACTTTGCTTCTAAGGTGAATGACATCTGTAGGCCCTGAATAGGTTGCCAGTGGGAGAGTTATCAGGCACACTAAATGGTATAACCGTCACACACACACACACACACACACACACACACACACACACACACACACACACACACACACACGCATGACAGCCATGCTGCTACAGGTGATATGCATAAACAAACACATACACTCACACAGTTAGTAGTATTCAGATTATAATCCCTATCTATTTGTCTGTGCTATAGTGCTACATACCCATTGCATGCGCCATGGTTATTATCTGATGGAGACATACTTCACAACTTCATACACCAATTAACCTGAACAAAGCCTTCATTAATTGTGGGATACACTCACAAATATAGGGACAATTTTCACATATTTCTCTTATATACCTAGACAACTGATGGGGTAAAAGGTTTTGCATCAGCATGACCTTTCAGTAGGGTATGGCATATGAAACACATATGACTGTCAATATTTCTGATGTCAACCCTCAATGATTTGACAGAAAACCCCTTTTGTATGAGACATGGACCACAATATGTGGCAAACATCTGGTCATTCTGCAATAAGTTGTACAGTGGAGTGGTACAGCCTACAGAGTTTAAAACATTGCATCTAAGGTGGATGACATCAACAGGCTCTGTGATATAATGCCATGGGGAGGGGGTCAACAGGCCTCAAAACAGTATAACCAACCCCCGCACAGATTATTCATCTCTCTCTCACACACACACACACACACACACACACACACACACACACACACAGTATTACAGTTGCCAGCATTGGGATTCAAACTTCTACCTATGAAGTTGTATGTACTATAGTGCTACGCTCTTACTGCAAGCACCACAACGCTTAGATCGCTGAGGAGTGTTCAAAGGTGCTTCTAAAGTGAATGACATCAACAGCCCTTTTAAAGTAGGGCAATGGGGGGAGTGTAGTGAGTGGAAGATAATTCAAAATGGTATAAACTACAAACACACACACACTCAGTTGCCAGTACTGGGATTAGAAGCCCTACCAATTTAGTTATATGTACTATAGTGCTACATAGGTATAGCAAGCGCCACAAAGCTTAGATGGCTGAGGAGTGTCCAAAGGTGCTTCTAAGGTGAATGATATCAGCAGCCCTTGTAAAGTAGTGAAATGTGGGGTTACTGGGTGAAACAGGCCTCAAAATGTTATAACCTACAAACACACACATTTTCCAGAACTGAGATTAGAACCCCTACATATCTAGTTGTATGCATTATAGTGTTACGTATTTACAGCATGCACCACAAGCTTTATGCATTTGAAGAGTGCCTGCCACTGCTGTTGGGGTGGATGACATCAGTAGCTGCTGACAAATCACTACTGTGGAGGACACTGATGTCAGGACCACTAAATGGGTGACCATTATGCCGACATAGGCATATATGGTGTAAGTGTAAATGATACAGAAACACACACAAGGTGGGTGATGTAAGATTACAACTCATACATACACAATGGAGCTCACCAAAGTACTTGCACATGCCACTGCTTACAATTGTTCATAGGTAGGTACTAGGCTATTGACCCTGGGACCTATGCAAGCCCAGGTAAAAAGGTACCCTGTTGTGCAAATGTCACCACCAGTACATCACTCTATGGCTTTCTGGGTGTCTGTCTGTTTTTCTCACTCTGCCTCTTTCTCTCTGTCAGTGTCTATCTCTCTCTCTCTCTCTCTCCCTGCCTCTGTCTGTCTATAGTTTTATATATATATATATATATATATATATATATATATATATATATATATATATGGCACTCCACAAATGCAGATATATCTTATATGTGCCACATACAGATAAATGAGGGTAATCCTTTGTGATGGGGTGGGGAGAGGCAAATGACATGTACAAAGCTGTCTGTATACAAAGGCATACATGGACAACACAGTTCTACAGTAGGATGTGTGTTCAGACATGGGGTGAAATTGTCTACGTTTAGGAGCATGTCCAGTATGATCTTCAATAGTAGCAGTTGTAGTCCAGTCCAGAGCTACATGTACTCTGGTCCAAGCTTTTGTGTGCTATAGCCAATTGGTTGATGAACCTGTGTAAACAGTTCAAACTCAGTGACATAATGGCTGAGGGATCTCCTGGCTGTGTACTACCCTTATTAAGTGAGTCATATCCTGGGGTGGGTGCAAAGTTCACTGGACTGAGCAAAGGTTTACATATTATGTGTGGTATATTCTACACAGCACTGTGATTTCCTGATATGTCAGTGGCAGATTGGTCTAGATTAATGTGAGGAACTGCTGACAGGCATTTGTTTACTGGCTCCATACAGTGCAAGGAACCTATGGTACTGCAAGAATTGTTCTAGTGTGCACAATCTACGTTTCTGTGGCAATTGCTTCCCCTCCCCCTTATATGTGTCTCTTGGTCCTTGTGTACTGCAGTCACAGGCTTTGTCCACACTTGCCGCTGTTACGTATTTGTAGTTAAGGTGTGACTGGGGTAGAAGTCATAACCTCACGCATGGGGTTATGGACGTCACACCTCTGACTGTACGTGTTTAGAAGGTTGTCCATCACTGTGCCTCATACATCTGCTGTGGTTCTCCGAAAGTTTGTGTTGCACTTTTACTATAAGACTACATGTTGGCCATAGCTGACAAACTGTTACAGATACACATCTGGACAGGCACATAGATGACAGATGTACACAAGCCCAGACATGGGGACAAGGGTCATAATATTTCTGATCCAAACGTAGACAGTTTGTAGAAGGTTTTTGTATTAGTTTTCCTTTTCTTATGGGTATGAGGTCTGCATCTCAACTGTCTGTCATTGATGTTTTCACATCAACCAATTTTGTTTACAGATAGTTTGCCAGGCAAATGCAAAGTTATGGCAAGCAAAACAGATATAGAAGGCATAGGTTTGGGCATTCTGTGAATCCCTGTAATTTCAGGGGTATGGATGGTGCCCACTGACTTGTCAGTACTGATACAGTAATGTGGAAGCCTTTATATCCTGGCAGTACACAGACATGTCCTACCCTGCTATTGTACTAGGCACCATGTACATTACTCAGAGCTGTGTACTATCCATATGCGTGGCCCCTTGTCCCTCCACCATCCAGCTTTCCTGCAGTAACATATATTTCTTTTGGACAGTCTGTATAACTCATATTGTTGGTGTAGCTGACATGCAGATTTTTTTTGCCACGGTCAATCTGGAACCATGGACCCAGACAACCACAGTCCTATAGTTAGACCGGTAAGTCACAACAGCCACAAGTAAGTGGTGTGTACTTCCTGACACTATTAACCACAAACATAAAGAGCACATTGATCCCTGCGTATTGTAGAACCGGAACAAGGTAATGTCTAGTTTTGTAAAGGCGCTCCGCCTTGGACATTAGCTCTAATTATATTCCCTCTATCCTGTGTATCTATGTAAGGGTTTTTTTTCCCCTGTTTAATGGTGATTTTCCAAACTGCTCACCTTCTGTTTAGTGGTGATTTTCCAGACTGCTTGCCTTCTGTACTCTCATCTCTATCAACCTACTCTGTCCCTGACTCATAACGTTCCCGTGCCCAGCTCATCTTCTGTCCTCCTAGGTACCTTACCAGATTCCGACCAGTTGTTTTACTCATTTTTTCCCGCTTTTCCAGCCTAAAAACACTCCCATAAGACATGGGCAGCCCTCTTTTCTCTGCTGTAACCCAGCGTCTTGGACAACAAATGTTTTGGATACCAGTGTCTCCTCCCTGCAGTCTACAGGATTACCTACCCCAAGCAACAAAGTGTAGGTGTTTGCCTATGATTTCTCCATTTATTCCCCTTTTTTCTGTAACAGTTCTGGGTTGCACACCCACACGGACTGTCAATATACCTGGTTGTTTTTACATTTCTCCCCTTTCTGGTTTAAGTAACGATGGTCAATAGAAGTGGTTCCCCTTCGCAGCCACTAGATGGAAGTGTATCATATAGCCTATTAAGCTCATACCAGTCCTAACCAAAAAAGTCTGATAATCAGAGGATAAGGGCTACAAAGCAAAGGGTACAGCAAATATATTCACATAGCTGCATCTGCCCCAGTCAAATGAGTTGATACCAGCCTTGCCTGCAAAGTAGATTGTACCTAGTACTAAAGTTGTGCCCTCCATTACAGGTGGGTTTTCCCAGTTACATAAACTTAAACAGACCTTAGAAACACAATGAAAGTGCTGTTCCTGATTGTTTTCCATATGGACTCTTGCTTCTTTCCACTGGGCTAGCCCTGCTCCACCATTCCCACCCACCCCCAGTTCAATTTAATTTATAGCCATAGACCACTCTTTTCCATTACCTCATAGCTCCTCCCACCAACCCAATTACCCTATCACACTCAACTACTCAATTAGCCCTCTTACCTAAACTACTACGACCCTCATCAGAGAACTACTATTACTCAACCTACTCTATCAACTCTTCCTAATTTATATTAAGCTATGAAACCATATCACATCCCTCCAATTTAAGACTCACTCTACAATCTCCATCTCTATTCTGCTTTTATCATCAGCCTTAACAAACTGTCATGTCCAACTTCACCACAACCTAACCACCCCTAGAGAGTCTACAACTCCATACTATAACCCAGCTCCAACAAACATTCAATTAGCCCCATACCTCTTTCAAACAAGATTATTACCTACAGATTACTTCCCCCCAGTAGAAAGTCCCACTCCTCTCTATAGCACATTAAAATGTCCAAACTTAAACTCTATTCATATCAACTAAAAAGACTCACATGTTGTGGGGACATACACCCCTATCCAGGTCCAGACACATCAACCATCCCAAACCCCAATCAAAACAATCCCCTACACCATACACCAAAATCATCTCCCCTCTTAATCTAAATGTGAGAAATATCCTTAACAAGGTCAATGACCTCCATGCCCTATTATCTCTATACAAACCTGAAATTATCTTAGTAACTGACACCTGGCTAAAGCCAGAAAACCACAATAAAGAAATCACAGCCTCAGGATATAATATCATTCTCAGGGACAGAGCAGGCAAAAGGGGTGGGAGGGTAGCCATAATGTACAAAGACCACCTCATCCTCAAACTAGATATTACCATCCCAGAATTCAATAATGCAGAACTCATCCTTGCCAAGTTTAAACTAAACCCAAATTAACATTTTAATATCATTGGCTGCTATATTCCACCAGGAAATAATATTACAACCTTGGAAAACCTACTAGAATGGATCTCAAACTCCCTACCCCAAGAAAATATCCTGCTAGATGACTTTAATATAGACTGGCTCAATTGTTCTAGCCAAAATCTACTCATCCACATTAACCTCCATGGCTTTACCCATGTTATCACTTCCCCTGCCAGAAATTACAAAAGATCCAAACGCCAGTCCATACTGGACTGGATACATATAGCCCACCCATCCCCCGCATCCCTAGCTGGATGTTTACCCAACATTCTCAGCAACCACCAACCAACATATCTACTGACAACCAAAACCCCCCAAATAAGCCAGGTAATTCAAAGAGAAGTCAGAAACAAAAAAAACTTTAACCCTAATGACTTTAGCTATGACCTAAAATGTTGCAACTGGACCCCTCTAAAATAATTAGCTCTAGAAGATGCAGTAATGTATAATGCAACCTTCATAAAAACACTAAACCATCATGCCCCCTCCAGAACCACAAGAATAAAAGGTAAATATGCCCTGTAGCTAACTAAACCTGCCAGATCAAGTCTCAAAGAAAGGGACAAAGCATGGATTCAATTTCACAAAAACAAAACCCAACTAGATAAAACTACTTACAATGTAATACTGCCAAGAAATGCATCAAAATAGACAAAATCACCTATTACCAAAATCTACAAGAGAGACATGCACCCCCCCCCCCCCTGCAATCAACTCTGTATTGTAACCTGGGAAAACTACAACCTCCACACCTATAACTGGGAACGAGCATTATAACATCCTCACCCAGTTTAATAAATACTTAAATGAGACAATCCAGGCCCTAGCTAATAACCAACTTAATACCACTCTCCCTACCTCAACAAATATACTGACTACAAATGAACCACAAGAACCACAAAGCAATAACTCCCACTTTACCTTTCAGCCAGTGTCAATCAAAACTATTCAAAAACTCCTCCAAAAAATCAAACCATCACCCTGGCTGACGATAAACTGCCTGCAAAACACCTCCAAATAGCTGCAGCAGCTATAGCCTACCCTGTTGCAGTCCTCATCAACAGGTCTATATCTGAGAACAAAGTACCCCATATATGGAAAACCTCCTATGTCATCCCACTACACAAAGGAGGTAACTCCTTTGAACTCAACAACTATCGTCCTATTGTTATTTTATCACCCTTATCAAAGATTCTAGAATGGGTCATTCACACACAACTCATAGATTTCCTTCAGAAAAACAATTTACTATCCAAAAACCAGCATGGCTTTAGACCCTCTCACAGTAGCATCACCTCATGTATAGCATTCACCAATACCATAATTCAACACAGAAACAATGGACAACTAGTCTCTGCCATATTCTTAGATTTATCTAAAACATTTGACATGGTAAACCACTATAGACTTCTCCATACACTGTCTATCCTAAACCTCAGTTTCTCCTCCATCACATGGTTTAAGAGCTATCCATCAGGTCAGCAACAAGCAGTGAAATGGCAGAGCCAAATATCCTCTCTACTACCAGTATCCATAGGAGTCCCTCAAGGCTCCATCCCAGGGCCACTACTCTTCACTATATTCACCAATCAATTCTAATCCTCCACAGCAAAGGCGACACTAATTCAATATACAGATGACACCACAGTCATATGTGCAGCCCCAACACTTGAGCGCCTCCACTCCCAAACACAAAAATGCTTCTCACTAGCTGAAACCTGGTTCACCTACCACCAACTTATTCTTAACCTAACTAAAACTAAATTACTCCTCTTCAACTCTTATAGAACCCTCCCCCAAACAGAAAATTTTACTATCATATCTAATAACAAAACTGCTATCACCTCAAATAACCACACCAAACTTTTTGGCATGGAAATAGACAACCACCTAAGATTTGACTTGCATATTACCCAAACTATAAAGGTCACAAAAAACTGGGACTACTCTATCGCAACAAGCAATGTCTCTCCAAGCTATCCAAAAGCACAATAACCAGAACACATCTACTATCTACCCCCAATATTAACTAACCTCCGTAAATCCGAACTACACAAACTTGGATCCTGCTACAATAAGATAGCTAAATTTGCAACAGAATCATCACATAGAACACATGACTGTGAATCTCATAAAAAAATTAAATTGGTTGAAGTTCCCTCAACTGCTTCAATTTAATCAATTGTCACTAGCACACAAGTTATACTACCACTCAAACAAAATCTCAGCCCTCCAAAATCTTATACATACTCACACTACAGCAAGAACCTTGAGATCTAGCACTCTTAACCTCCTTGAAGTTACCAAACATAACAACGAGGCAGGAAAATCTCTCTTTAGCTGTTATATTTCCAAAATCTGGAAGTCCCTACCCGCCCAGATAACATCAAATAATTCCACAACACAATTTTAAAAACTACTTAAAGCTCACTTTAACAACAACTGGCTATGGTCCTGTCTCACCCCTGGGTAAAGACAGACATACAAGCAATATCTCTATTCATTGGCAAATGTCAGCTCTAGTTTCTCACCCTGTTTTTGGTACAAAAGTGACTTTATCACCTGTATGTAACTGCATTGATAAGCACATACTGCACCATGATGTATCTATGAGTCTGTTAAGAACTGTATAGATTCTATGTGCATAAGTCTGCAATATACTGCATGTATTAAGTGTGGATAAGTCTGTATTATACTGTATGCTTATGAAGTGTGTGATGCCACTGATTGTATATCTTACTATTAGGCTGTGCTTACTGGCCTATATTTATGAATGTTAATATACCTGTTTTGTAACTTAATGCCACTGTCTTTAATAAATTTCATGTATGGAAATGGAGCTTTTCTCCCTGGGCCTCTGCTGAAAATGGACATGTGGCCAGTTGGACTTTCCCAGTCAACAAATGTAAAATAAATAATAAAATAAATAAAATGTTACTGCAGTTCTATGTGAACACGGATGTGTTGGGGGGGGCATACCACTCAATTGTACACATCTTCACTGACTGCCCAAAGGTTTGGCTCATATTTTTGTTCCATTTTTCATTACATGTGTGGTTATGTGCCAAATATTAGTGAAATCATTTAAGACCGAAGTTAGAAAGTTATGACATCCATTTGAGTTTCAGACTTCTTGCCCGCATTACAGAGAAGTCATGCTTCTGTAACAATCATTATTACATCAACTTTTGATGCTTGTAAGAGCAATCTTTATGGCATATGCCTGTTTTTGAGCCTTTGCCATGCATTTCTTGATGGCTTTGTACAGCGTTCCTGGTGTTGGAGGTTTGGACCTATGTATGGGACTCCAACATTGGCATCCATGCATTTTTCTTATGACTCCACTGTTTATAAGTCCCTCACATAGTGCAGGGGATTTTGCTGGCACAGGGCCTACTGCATATTGGGTGGGAGGCAGAATCTGGCAGTGTGTGCCTGTTGTCCCACATAGCTACCCATTGTCTGCTGCTTTCCCAGTAACCTTCCCAGTAACCTACTCCATTCCCATGCACATATGCAGCAATACCATACATATGTTACCACAGTGTACTACGCCATTCATTTATTGTTAAGAAGGGTTACTTACCTTGTGGCAGCAGCAGTTGAAAGGACACTGCTTCAGGGCTGACTCTGTTGGATGCACACAGTACACAGCCTACACATGGTATGGTATAGGTAGTATGATGTGTGTGGCATCCTTTTTACTGTGTGTGCGAGTCAGAGATATGTGTCAGTCCCTGGGTCCCTAGGGTGTCAGTGTATGTGTTGCCTCTTTGCCAAAGCTGGGGAATACTGGGCATGCATACGTCTGCCTACAGGGACAGGCTGAGGGGGTTCCTCCTTCGAGTCCCCGAGTGCCTGTGGTGACCTTAGCACTAGTGGGGGGCTGTGTGCCCCTTCCCTATGAGGTTCCTGCTGCAGCTGTTTCCACAGGATCATATTGTGTAGCATGGCACATACTATGAACATGTGTGCACATGTGGCTGGAGAGTACTGCAGGGCTCCACCTGATATGTCAAGGCAGCGTGACCATGACTTGAGCATCCCAACCACATGCTTTACAATGTTTCTAGTTTGTGCATGTGCCTCATTATGGCATTCCTCAGTGTGTGTGTGTGTACATTTCTGATTGGTGTCATCATCCATGGTTCCAGTGCATAGGCAGCATCCCCCACGAAATTGCCGTATGGGATGTCCACTCTGGCAAATGCCTGGAACAGCTGTGAGGTGTGCCACATGTGGGAGTCGTGATGGCTGCCAGCACACACATTGATGATAATAATGCCCTTGGCATTGCATACGACCTGGCAGTTGATGGAGTGATTGTCCTTGTAGCTGACGCAGACTCCACCCTCCCCAGCGGGTAGTGCTTTGTGGACATGGGTGCAGTCTATGGCACCCAGTACCTCTGGGTAGTTTGCTACACAGTAGAAGAGACGCATATTGCTGGTCATGTCCTCAGGAGTGCTGGGGAAATACATATGCTCACTGGCATGTCTTAGCATGACATCCAGGAACTGTCAGAGTACCCTGGATGCGGATGCCTGTGAGACCCCTACAATGTCCCCAGTAGGTCTTTGGAAAGTACCTGTAGCTAATATTCTTAAGGCTACATATACCTGTGTTTCCACTGGGATGGGTTCCCTCTGGGTCAAGGTGAGGGCGGCAGAGCTCGGTGAGTTGCTGAAGTATTTTCCTGTTCACCCTGTAGTGCTCTACTATCTCCAGCTCATGTAGCCCCTGAAGGGTTACCCTGGGTCTAAACACCCTTCTCTTCTTCATTCTGGGCTGGTTATCAGCATCATCATCATCACCACCCTCAATCTGTAACACATAGAGATGTAGCAAAGCAGCAGCAGCCCCTATCATTTTGTCAGTTAAAATTCCAAGTGTGTACTCCAATGGTGCTGAGTATGTGGGAAAATAAGATTGAAGGGTGTCTGCATACTTTATGCTGGTGTGCTGCAGATGCAGCCTGTGTGGTTGGCTGACTAAGATACATTACACCTTCCAGCTACATTATTGAGGGGTTTGAATGGGTCACTGTGAGTGGCAGAGGCCTTATTAGACATTTATAGTTGATTGTCTTATCTGCTATTTCCTTTTTTTCCCATTTCCTCCAGTTTTAGGCCTTTAAAACTGTTGCAGCTAGTGGAAACATTGCCGAGTAGAAAGGGCCATTCCCTGGATACAAACACACTCAGTATTTCTGAAACCAGCTAAGCAGCCTCAGACACACCCTCGGCTTAGCTGTGGTTATCTGGTTTCCGAAATGCTGAGTGGTGCTTAGCTGTGCACATATCCGCTTAGCTGGGCTGAACACTGCTTATAATTAAATTTCTAAGCAATACTCAAACCGGCTAAGCAGAGCTCAGCAATGATAAGCATTGCTCAATTTTCATTTAAAATCAATGTAATAATTGGACATTAATTACTCATTACTGACATATTAAGTGTTATATGCTTTACATTATATGACATGTTCCCCTATGTGCTTTAATTATATTAACTTGGGGTGTGATTGTACTGTATGGGACAGTTGTGTTTACATGGGTGACTTCACATCATATATCCACTGACCTTGGACATTTGGACCAGCTACACTACCCTGGTTAATTACTACATCATTAAATAAAATAAAATTATTTAACAATTTTTTTCCTATGTAAAAGCTGAATCCCCTGTTTTGGCATTCAAACCATGAGCTACTACATGGAAAAGCAGAACTCTAACCACTAAGCTAACAGCTAACAGAGCTGCCAAAATTTTCTGCTACACATTTCTACATAGCTCTTTCATGATACAAATACAGTGGGAAAAATACAACCATTTTAAATATATATACCAAAAACTATCATTCTATCAATTTTCTAAGTTTGTAAGAGCAATATTTAAAAACTATCCCTATTTCTGACTTTTTTTGCCCCTCTTTTAGTACTTTATTTGTCTGGACATGTAAGCTCCAATGTGCTTACACCAAGCATGACACACCCCCTTTTCATGTCAGCTGCCTCTTCTGCCTACGCCACTGCATTATAGTCCCTACATGTTTAAGTACCTGCATACACGGTGGCCCATTTTGCTATTCAGTAAACGTAGCTAATTTGCATACACCTAATTACCTATACCCTAGTTACTGCACTACATGAGAACCTATGTCCTTAGCAACCACTGTTGCCTGCCATTGTATGAGTCTGCATGCTGGCCAGTATAATGGAGAATTTACTTTTAGCTTAAATAATCCCCTCTTAGGATTTTAATTATATATTTTGTCAGATCCCATGCTTGGGCACCACTGCGCTCCACTTGCACATAGCATATGTGCACGTAAAATTAACTTTGAGTTTTTATATTTTGCATCAGTTTTAAATGCCAATGGTCATAGTTTTGGCCACGGGCATGCCTAATGCAACTAACACATGCTTTACTTTGAGTTGTCATAGCCCTTATTTGTTTTGTTTTCTTGCAGTCCTGTACACTGAAAGTTCCTGCATACATTTCTAATGAAGACATGGCTTCTACATGGATGCCTGTCTGCTTCCTGGATCAGTAAATCACCTCATTGGCATGGTTTTCACCAGCAAATGAGGTGATTTACATCCTGTGATCATGTCAGTGGTTGAATAGTGCTGGGAGGCTCGTGCACGCTCCCAGCACTGTTTCCTGTATCGCAAATGCTCCAAACTCCGTGTTCAAGCCATGGTACTATGCTTACATGGAGATTAGCTCCGTGTAAGCTTTAATGAATTACCCCCTTTGTTTTTATCTTTATTAATTTTATATCCTTAAAAAAACACCAAACTGTCTCAGAAGGTTCCAAAACACGAAAAAATGTCCTTTTCTGGTTCTATCAGGTACAAAATGACATAATCTGCAAATAAAGCCAACTTTTTTGAATACCTTACCAATTATTTTCTTGAATTTCTGAGTTCATTATTTTCTTTGACAAATGGTTCTGAATACAACAGAAATAACAAAGGGAAAAGAGGATACCCCTGCCTGTTTCCTCTGTTCAGACACAGATTAACAGAGAGGAAACACTTTGATTTCTGCATGTAATTCCTCATATATCCTGCTAATTAACCACATTACTGTAGCAAGGAATGCAAATGCTTCTATTGCCCTACTCACAAAATCCTAACTTACACTGTTGAATGCGTTCTCTGCATACAGATCCACCAGCAACATCTGCATTTTCTTACACACTGCTTCCCTCTGGGTTCTGAAAAAGGATATTGATCCAAAGCTAATTGTCCTGTTAACATTTTAAGTGAATTACACTAATATTTAAAAAAATGTCCCTTATTTTTGGGCATTTCACACACAAACACACACACCACTATTTTTTGCTTTTAACTAGAATTCCTTAGAAAAGAAGTTAAGCATTATAATTTGCAGTGTTTCAATAGGCTTGGAAATACTTTTTTTTATTATTCCATTTGCTCTAGTATTTCTAGAATGACCGGTCATTGGGGACGTTGAGCCACATTGCTCTAGTTTGTTTTTGAACACATTGCTATTTTATATCCTTCATATTTCAATCAATAATGATGATTTGTCTTATACTCAACTACACAATCTACTTTTCTTGCTTCTGATACAGCTTTTAGTACTATAGGCACATGAGTGGGTGGATGAAGCATACAGGCAACATTACTGCCCATTGCATAATGCCTTTCTATCTGATACCTATGGCAGGTCACTGTATAAAGTGAACTGCCCACCTGTTCTTATATTGTCAAGTCTCAATAATATTGTCTGATTCTATAACTAGTTATTCTATACTGTATAGACAGTGCTGCCCAATTACAAATGTTAAAAGTTAAGTATTTAGACTTGGAGGAAACCTGATTTAAAAGTTAGAAGAAACAATGCTTAATATAGACAATTGAATTTCATTATACCAGACAAAGGAGACCTAGATTTTCATTACTAGTCGTACAACTAGAATTTGGAAACTATATCACCCATGGACTTAATAAAAACTTGCAAAAAGGTTAGTTTATTAATTACTGCAGGCCAGTGGTAGGCAACCTTTCCAAGTCAGTGGACCGCATAGGCCCTATTTGTACTAGGTTGAGGGTACAGATCATAAGCACCATTGTCCTCCAGCGCTCCACAAAATAGCATAGGATATCTGGGTGATTATAACAGTAAAATTCTGCTTTTCATACAATAACTATCCTCTGGCTGCACTAAGGATGCAGGATAATTATGTTTATAATTCCATATGTTGCCTTGTAAGTGTGTGAGTCATCTACCTAATATAAGCAGTTTCCATTAAGCTAATTACTTCACATGTCTACAGGCAATTAGTAGAATTTCAAGAACCGAAACCAAGCCTAGAGTAAGTTTAGGAACTGAGCACAGTGATTAGATCTCCTGCAGCACATGTCAAGTCACCAAGTCCACTCCAGGCTTGAATATATAATGTCAGACTCATCTGATGCTCTTAGAACATAAGCAGGGAGTATAAAATGAATGTAGAAAAGTTGCAGAGTGGGTGGGTGGTCATATCCAGTGCTGTGCAAATGAGGAAAATTAGGATCATAATTTAAATTCAATGTACAAGGTGTCACAGCAGAAATACACAATATTTTAAGTACACTATAAAGATTTTCTCACATGTAGCTCCTAGATAGCTGCTGTGCTGGAAAAAGCCTTCCAGTGATTTCATAAACTGCCACCCTATAAAATGCTTCTGTTTGATAGACACCCATTCCCATCCATTCTTACTTTAACAATGCACTGAAACACTTCAATCAGCAGTAACACTAGCTGGAGTGCAGTTTTTCATCTTCCTTTTTTAACATTATAGTTACAACAGTTTACATTAACTATCTTTGGGGAGAAATTAGTCATCTTAGCTCATCTGTTCTGTTGTGTTAGGAATGTTAACACTTGCTACACACACCCAGCAACTTGTATAGTTTTGTTGTTTTATCTCTTCATCCAAACCAGAACAAAACTGGAGAAGGAAACGGGGGCAGCACACATGCATAAGGATGGAGGTACCTTCTATGAGGAGGTAATGTAAGGGTACTGTTCGTTTTAACTAAAATTTCCTGTCACTGAGTCCTGACTATTAAGGTTTATCTTCTAGAGCTCACTGCATATCCAAGTCAAGTCAGGCATAAAAGAGGTTTTGAAGGCATCTGAAACATGGCCAAACTCCAGCTAGTTTGCAATCCTGCCTGTTAAATATGGTGGATTTCTTTGAAAGTGTGACCAAGGCTATTGATGAGGGCAAATCTGTGCATGCAGCATACCATAACTTGGCAAAGGCTTTCAACACAATTTGACATTCAGGCAGTACCAATAAAGTTAGCAAACTGAATGTAAACCCCTTTATTGTAAGATGGGTTGCCAACTGTCTCACAAACCAGACACACATTATTAAAGTGGGTGACTCCACATCAACCAGCAGACCTGCTACCAACGGGGTGCCACAGGGGTCAGTGCTGGGGTCCCTACTGTTTGATATATACTTTTCAGAAGTTCGGGTCAAAACTAAAGGGTTGTGGCTGACCAAGTTTGCAGACTACTGCAAACTAGGTACAATCACTGAATCAAAATACTTGTAACTTAATCTAAGGCTCTGGTTGTATACAGGACTATCATTTTTACAACTATGGATCATTTTGTGCAATAAACTATATTTTTTTGGTGTATTCCTGGCTGTATTTGATTGAACTCTAGAAGACATCCTTTATTGTTGACTGGGACCGCAATCTGGTGTTTTGTGACAATCACTGAATCCCCAAATGATGTCAGTATGCTCCAGGAGGGTCTCATGCAGACCATTGACTGGTGTATTAGTCACAGTCTCAAACTGAATGCAAATAAATGCATCATCATTCCGTTTGCACAAGCAATGTCCCTTCACACTATCAAATCAACAACATAACCCTAAGTAACCATGAAGTGGTAAGGGACCTGGAATGACAGATTGTCTGCGACCTTAACTTCAACCGCTACATGTCTGCCATTGTAAGGAAAGCTTTTCACATAGCTCATTTGATTAGTAAAGGCATCATCTCGCAAGAAAAAGAGGTTACAAACCCCTATACTCAGCACTTATTTGGCCCATAATTGAGGATAATGTTCCATTCCGTATGTACCACACTAAGCACATGCAGCAATTAGAGAGACCTCAGAGGTTTCCAACAAAGATCAAGAACCTCCAGCATGTGCCTTACACAGACCGACTAAAGTCCCTATCACTATACTCTGAAATGTATAGACTTCTTGGGGGGGGGTCTTATTCCTGGCCTACAGAGCAACCCAAGACCCAAACCTAACGAACTTATTGCATATCCATAAATCATATGGGTCTACGGCTACCCATTCCAGGGACTTAAATATGGCCTGCAACTTAAATAGGACTTGCTGGAGGGACAGATTTATCTCCCAGCAACAGTCATGTCTTTGAAACAGGGTACCAATTCATGTGAAGCAGAGTAGCTCTAGGACACTGTTCAAGAGGAACCTGGATGAGTGGATGGAGCACTGCAAATTCCTACCAAGGATAGCACCCCCACTCCTTGGACATGGACAGTCATCAATAACTGCAATCTGAGGTACTGATTAGTACTTTTATGGTATTACATTGGGTTGAAACGGCTAGGCTTAAAATGACCTCCGGGTCGATAACCTAGTATTCTCCTTTGATCCTACGAAAACACCCCTGAATGCGTACACAATAGCAGGACTGAAACAGATGGGTACCACTGTCCAGTCACTGGATCATTGCCCTAATCACTACAGCATGGAGAAAACACTGCAGACACATGCAGAGCATGAAAACAATGTAGTAGGACCAGACAGACAAGAAAGAAATCAAACATTTCTTCATGCAGTGTCCATAATGATTCAGGGATCAGAACAAATGTACTGTCACTTATATATTGGAAATACGTCAGGACAGTATGCAAGAAGACTCAATAACAAGACCAGTGGTTCAAATGCAGTTCTCGTACTCCTCAGTGAGTGTAAAATGTATGAGGCTTTAACTCTTCCAATTTAATGCTGAATTCCCAGATCACTGTTTTATATAGAAAACCACTGATGGTGTTTTTATAAATGCAATGATATGGATTCCTTTTCTTTGCAGTTTTTTTTCCTTCATATGTTTTTGTGCAACTATTGAGTTTAATATATATAAGGAGTGTGAGTGCAGAAGTGTTTCATTGATTTGAAGCTTTGATTTTCTTTTCTCTTCTACTGAATCTTTGTGGAATTGATATTTGACAAAATGTAGGAGAAACTATGACACCCAGCTTTTGGCTACTGGCTAGCCACTGCTTGATTTAGAGAGCAGTAAGTGGCTTTCATATGAATTTTTGAGTGCTATCCAGCCACCTCCTAACATCAAGGATCTTGCTATAGAGGGGACCCAGGCAGGGATTTCCCATCACCCTCCTATTCTTATTTTCATCTCCTATATACATATGCTCAATGTATCATCTGCATAACTATCTGCTTTTGCTCTAATGATGTAAACCAGTCTGCTTATTTTTATATTTGTAGAATTATTTAACAGAAGGCCACAGAAAGCAGGTACATGCTTCCTATGGTGGAAGTTACCGGACTTCCCCAAGACATAATGGTGTTCATATAGAAATGTACGAAGAACAGTAGGCAAGTGGTCATGGGGAATATAAGATGCCGAGCCATATATACCTTTAAGCAAGCACACTTAAAAGTTTCTGTCTCCCTTTTCAAATACTCAAAAATATTTACCTCCCCGATCAAACAGGGTTGCACATGACCATCCTGGTGTAAATTTGTGTCGACTCATCTGATCATCAAGACTAGCCTTAAGAGTAGTCAAAGTAGGACTTTGTTTGACCCATATAATGACTTATTCTATAGGCTAGGATTACACTGAGTTAGGTATCTATCTCTCCAGTGAGTTGATTATTTGTTGGTGTAGATTCAGGTCCCTAGTGTGAGCATGTGTACAGCCAGTGGTTTTGCAAAGAAAGAGAAAGTCAAATAGATTAGAGCATTCACGGTTCAAAAGCAAGACACAGGTAACCCCAGAGCAGCTTGTAGGATACCAAGTATAATGAGAGCTGAGCTAATTTATTGGAATAGTTGAAAAATTTAAAGCCTTTGATTTTCTTGGTAAGACATCTGTGCTTTTTTGTCTCTTGACTGCACAGTCAGAATGGCTGTCTAAATATACAGACACCTTTCATTGTACATGAATTGAACCTGAGACATCTACTTGGAAGGCAGCTATACTCACCATTATACCACTAATGCTGCTACAGCTTGCTTACAGGTAGTGTAAGAATGTAAGAAGTCTCCTCTTTTCTCTATAAATATGGCTAAGAGCTATAATGTCATTTATGAGTTGACTGTAAATGTGGACAAAACAAAGAGTTTGACCTTTATAAGGGGTCTTTTGTCCTCCACCAATCCCCCTTTAATTTTCTGAATCTATCAGAGTTTTGGGCTATCTCATGAAGTTTTTTTCTCTACCTATGAGTTGTTTACTAACAAGGTAGAGCAGTTGCTGTTGGTTTGGAAGGAATTTGCCTCTTATTTTCAACAAGGACCATAACTTCATTGGGGACCTAGACATGGAATGATAGGAAAGCTGAACAGGCTCTTTGCCATTTGACAGACTATTGTTGGTCCGACAGGTAGCTGTTTAACATCTGCAGGGATGGGATAAGACACAGAGAAGACAGCGGTTGAAATATTTTGGGATGAAACAATATCAAAGGCTTTAGATAAGTTGAGAAATAAGGCAGAAAGCAGGCTACCACTACTTCTTACTTGGTTAATGGTTTTGACAAAGTTGAGATGGGAAGTGGTAGTACTGTGCCGTGGGCGTAGGCCATGATGTGTAAGAGTGAGAAGCTGATGGTCATGGAGGTATTGGAGAAGTTGTCTGTGGACACATTTTTCTATGATTTTGGACAAAGTAAATGGTATTGCAATTTGCCTAAAGTCTAAGACATTACTGGAGCAGTGGGAGAATGTATAATTTTTTTGTTCTCAAAGCGATGGGACATAAGATTCACTGATGGGGTTATTTATTAAGGAAGACTGCACAAATTTTTCCCCAAAGGGTAGTGACATAGCACTCATGGATAGATCTATTTATTAATATAGACAACGTGTAGGCTATAGCCCCTGCAGCCAATTTGAGATATTCAGCGGGAAGGTTGTCTGGAGCAAGACAAGTAGGTTTTAGGTCCCCCCAACAGACAAATGTTTAATGGATGATCCAAAAAGCTTTGGATTGTTTTAACTAGTATCCTGGAGTGAGGTATAGCTACCTCTAATGTTGGTTTTGGTAAGGTTACAGAGGTAGTTGTAGGTTTCCATTTTGCTAATTTTAGTGTTGACACTAGGTTTTCCAAGCCTCAGCTTAAGTGTGCAAGAAAGTTTTGGTTAATTTGTTTAGCTATGAGGCAGTGTTGGCTTTGATGCCTTCTTCTAATTATTAAGTAAAAAAGTATTTTCAGAATGGACCAATTATAAATTTGTAATGTGGCTATAAAGGTTTTTGGATCAAACCTTGATAGACTGTGTACTATGCTGTAATACGGATGTTTAGTCCGACAGCAGTTGCTGGACAATGATCACTGATAGTATCTTGACAGGTCCTAGAGTATGAAAAAGTGGCATTGTTTGAAGTAAGTATGTAATCCAAGCTACATTACTTTGTGAGTTGTATCTCACTGTGGTGTTAATGAGCTAGGTGAAGCCACAGAGATTTACAGGCGTTATTGTTTTTTTTTTTTTTTTGGGGGGGGGGGGTTGGCAGTGAGAGGCTGCCAATCAATATGTAATTCACCTAAGATTAAAAAAAAAATGTTTGTTATTTTATCCAGGAGGGATGTTAGAGATGAATTATGTATAGGTCTTTGTATTAATTAAGATTGAAGAATATGATGAGAAGCTCAGTATTACTAACTTCTGGCATAGTATAGTATGCAAGCCAGTACGGTTAGCAACTGTTTGTTACAGTGATTTTGGTTTGAGCGCATAGTACTAGTACCATTAGTTGGTGATTGCCGAGCAGTTTATGTCTGAGTTCAGTGAAGATGGGTCAGCATTAAGGTCAGTATCACCACACAAGTTAACTTTAACAATCAAACTTTGTTTAGTTTTGGGTAGGATGAGTGAGCAGTTTAGATATTTAAATCTGAAGTGATGGATTGCAGAGGTTTGGTGCTATACTGAAGGATGTACAGGTGATGGAATAAAGAGGAGTGTGCTTAGGGGATAGATATAAGCAGTGGAGTATGGTATTATATGAGATAATGTGGGAGTAGGGAGGAAGACATTAATAATGAGTCAGTGTATTATAGGCATGCTTTTGTATGCTGTACGTTAAGATGAAGGGAATAGTAGAAAGAGAAGAGGAATGAGAAAAAGAATTGTCTTATTCCTATGAGTTCAGAAGTCATTTATGATTTGAGTTAGAAGAAATCAGTTAGATTGGACCGAATATTAAAAGTCGTGAATATTTGTTAAAGCATTTTTTGCCAAAAGAAATATCCAATGGCATGTGTGATATGACCAGCAAATGTGTATAAGCGGACTTATAATCATTATCTTCTCAGCTTTTCTACCTTGCTCTTAGCCCAGTGCCTTTCAGTGATACCTTACCAAGCATAACTGCAACTTGGCCAAGATAAATTTGCATACACATTTGTGCATATACAGGGATAGTCACATACTGTGTTTCTAAAGAGAGGCTTGCACACACAGACACTAACACAGACATATACAGGGATAGTCACATACTGTGTTTCTAAAGAGAGGCTTACACACAGACACACACAATGCTTCTCAGGCAAAAACAAAACTACAAAAGAATGAAAAATCGCTCTTCTCCTTTAAACTTCTACTTTTGCAGGAGGGATGCCCCCTGATGTGACCATCTGAACTTGTATGACAACTCAGAGATCAACATATCGCAGTGAAAAATAACTTTCCAGTAAGTCAATTTTTTCAGCCAATCAGTCTCTGTGTTTTGAGACTTGCTATCATGGGTCCCAACATTTCAAATGGTTACCAAATAAAATCACCACATCTAGACACAACTGGAAACCTGCTGAAATGAAATAATAAAACTCTCTGAATTAAAATTAAGCAGCACACTGTGCAAACAAATGCTAAGTACTTACTCAAGGAAATTTATTGTGAAATAAAACACGTGCACAAGAAAATATAAAGCAAGGGTTTAAAACAGACCGAAGGGATTTAGGTAAAAAAAATGACTCCAGCTATTTGCTGTATTTTGTCTACCTCTGTCTGTCAAAAGCATTTAACAGCTGAAAACAACTTCCAAGCAGTAAACCCCTGTCATTGTCAGGGTTTTAAAGGAGTTCCAGTTCTGTATTTATTTGGCTTACATCTGTGTGTGTGTGTGTGTGTGTGTGTGGGGGGGGGGGGGTGCTGTCATATTTATTTATTTTTTGCATTCAATTCATTTTACAGGATGCAAGACTGACTGGAAGTAAAAAAAAAACACATCACAGACTTCACACAGTTAATTTAGGTTAATACAGCTTTTCAACATTTCTTACCTTCACTGTACATTTTAATGAGACAGCTGCAACTTTCACATGGCTTATCACACTTGTTGTTACCTATGATAGAATCCACAGCTAGCAAATGCCACACAATAATACATGCTCAGGAAATTGAACCATAATAAATGGAAAGAATGCTGTGAAGTTAAGAGAACTGATGTTATAAAACATATATAACCAATAAGGCTGGCCAAAACTGTGCAACCTGCTTTCAACTCCACAGTAGAGAGCAGAAGCCTAACAAAGGCTAGCAATACACTGAAATTAAAACAATGAAGTAGAATGTTCTAGAAATGTGACCAAAAATACTGTGTCAAATTCAGCTCCAACATTTTTGCTTCATAGTCAAACACCAGTGCTCTAATGTCTACTCCCCGATACCCCATTGAGGTCAATAGCCTAGACAGGTTATAAAGCCTAGAAATGGCCCAAGGACGTCTTTTGCATTCGCTTCATCTTATCTTGTAAGAGTTCCTTTACAACAGAAAGGTCAGCAAATCTAAGCATTCTCATAGCCTCATTAGCCACTGACAAAAATGTCTTCATCTGTTTTGAATTCATCTTCTGAAGAAGCCTCTGCACTTGAAGGCCTTCAAAAACCCTGCCTTATCACTCACCTAGCAATCCTCCCCTGGCCTTCATGCCTTACGTACAGCCCCTTAGTTTCACCACTTCCAATCTGGATAATCCAGAATGGCTGGAAAGAGGATGAACCCTTTGGAGGTAGCCTGCAACAGGTCCATGTCAGCTTACTGAAAAGTAATGTACTGGAAGTCATACCACTAAATGTACAATCTGGACATGTTAAAATTCTAAAATGTTAAATTTTGAAATCAAAACATTTACTCACCTAAATGTGCAGAGAGCCCTCCCTCACACACACACACACACACACACACACACACACACACACACACACACACACACACACACACACACACACACACACACACACACACACACACGATGCTTGCTAGCTGTTGTTTCAGAGTTTCACTAACATGGGACTGGTATTGTTTGGTGACTGGCTGTGGTGCTGACAAGAATGTTTGGGCATCCACAGTCAGCTGAGATTTTATATTGACAATGTAAGGTTTACACATAAGCTGGGAAGAGCAGAAGCTTGTTGCAGAAGTTGTGAAGTAGCTCACTAAGTGAAATCACTCCAGAAGTAAGCTGATCTTGCATGACATAATGCCCAAAAGACAGCCAGTGAAGAAAAGGACTGGCAATGGATCCAGCTGAGATTTTGCAGCACTAGGTACATGAACAAATAGTAAGAATCTCATGCACGGCTCTTGCAGCATGCTATATCTGGTGTGCTGGGACAACAGCTATGTATCTGGTGAATCCCATGACTGCTGAGATGAGACCAAACTAACTCCATGAGGAAACAATAAGGGACAGTGGAATGTGGGAGGAGAACTTAAAAGGCAACGTAATCACTATATCTAAAGTCTTCAGGAAAAAGTATAAATATGTTGTACCTGACCTGAATTGAAGATCGTAAGTTGAATCAATGAATATCAGACAGAAAAAATGAAAAATGGAACTGTAGAATTTGTTTTAGAAAGAAATTCTGAAGGAGCACAAGACCATTTCCATCCGGGATAATCTAAAATAGCTGGTACAGGAGCTGGAAATAGGATGAACCCTTTGAAGGTAGCGTGCAACAGGTCCATGTCACCTTACTGAAAAGCTCAAGAGTGGTAAAATATCTGTGGATACAGAAAGATGCAGTGTGTTGTGGGAAATTGGGAAGAGCTGGGGTTTAGGAAAGTACTTACATTGAGCTGACTTGAAAGTAGCCATGTCCTAATGAGGATGGGGGATGGACTGGATCATCCTAGATCCAGCATTCTGCAGTCACGAGAAAGGATGTATGTGCAATATAAAACAAGACTAAATGTTGCTATATTTAGTTATAATTTGCTTACCAAATCCACTAATGCACAACAAAGTATTATTAAAGGTAAACTGCAAAAAAATAGTTCATAAAACAAAAATAGTTCATAAAACATGGAAAAAATTACTTGTTTAGAACCAAAAAGCATACAAAAACAAAACAGCCTCAGAAACACACACACACATCTGAAATATATACAAATGTCATAAATAAATGATCAGAACCAAATTTACTTAATCCAATTTTTATATTTTTTTATTGTTTTTACCTTTTTGAAATTAAACAAGTATTTTATATAGTTATGAACTTCAAAACTTCCAGTTGAGAAAGAACCAACCTGGGGCCGTAGATTCCTTTTAAAATATAGCTTTATTTCTTCAAGATGCAGCAAGCAGAGGAGAAAACTAAATTGAGCCGTTCTGTTCTTAGCAATTAGCAACACTTACAAGTGTGATCAGTCCATTTCTTTTCCATTGAGTGCTTTCGTTCGTTAGGCTATAAGTAATTATCAGAATGGTTTTAAGTAAAGTACTGTAATTTCTTACCTTTATATTGTCCAAGAATTAAACTGGGGAGGGGGAGGGTGTATACTCTGAAGGAATGTGTTGTGTTGACACCTCCTATCTAATCCATCTCAGCACACTTTTAATGCTGATGTGGCCATTAAGCCCTGGCTCTTTGACTGCATGGAGCAAAATTTGCCATTTTCACACTTTAATTTCTAGTACTGGATTGGGCTCTCAAAAACGGAGGTTTACCTGTGCAATTGTATCAAATCTGTAGTCTGTGTGTGGGCCAGGCTCTGCTATGTTTGGCTAGGGCATTTCTATCATTTTGTGATCCTATGGCCTGAAAGTGTTCCCTGATCCTGTCCTAAAGTTTTCTTGTTGTTTTGCCTATGGAGTAGGCCTCACAGTGTATGCAGATACCTATGTACACTACATTGAGTAGTTGCAGTACCCACAGTGTGCTGTGCCAAGTAAGGGGGGGGGGCAGATCAGGAGGCCCCCCTTACTTGGGACAGTACCCTTGTTTAGCTACAAAAGGTCATGCAATCTGAAGCACACCCTTGAAACCACCACACAGATTGGGCAGACCCCCTCTGCACTCCTAGGCATGAGCCAATGCGGGCACTGCAAATGGTGCGAAAAGGTACTGGCCACAGATATAGTGGTTCTGAAAATCCCAAAGCACCAAATCCAAATTCGGTACCACTGTAATTGTCAGTCTATCAATGTAGTGTACATAGGTATCTGCACACACTGAGGCCTACTACATAGGGACATAGGGAAAACAACAAGAAAACTTAAGGACAGGATCAGGGAACACTTTCAGGCCACAGGATCACAAGACGAGAGAAATGCTCTAGCCAAACATAGCAGAGCCTGGCCCCCACACACAGACTACAGATTTGATGCAATTGGCACAGGTAAACCTCCTTTTTGGAGATCCCAATCCAGTATTGGAAATTAAGTGTGAAAATGGCAAATCTTACTCAATGCAGACAGAGTCAGGGCTTAATGGCAACATCAGCATTAAAAGGGTGCTGAGATGGATTAGATAGGAGATGTCAACACAACACATTCCTTCAAGAGTACACACCCTCCACCTCTCCAGTTTCATTCTCAGATAATTTAAAGGTAAGAAATTACAGTACTTTACTTAAAACCATTATGATGAAATTCAATTATGTATAGCCTAACAAATGAAAGCACTCAATGGAAAAGAAATGGACTGGTCACACTTGTAAGATTTGCTGATTGCTAAAATACTTTTAAAGAACAGAACAGCTCAATTTGGCTGTCTTCTCTGCTTGCTGCATGTTGAAGAAATAAAGCTGTATTTTAAAAGGAATCTACTGCCTCAGTTGAAGTTGTGTTGGCAGTATTTTTTCTACCAACAGTTTTTATGTATTAAGCATTTTATATAGTGCTGTGGTAGCTGGTTCTTTATTTGTTGTAATCAAACATACCAGTCAACTGCTAAGCAACTATACATCAGTAGGAACCCTTTTCACAATAATAAAAACACACACACTGGCGTTTTTAACAAATAAGGAAAGAAGAGGTATGCTAAAGCAAAATTATCTGGACTGTAGTGCAAATAAAATACACTGTATCCTTCAAAAGTTTAATGATTTAATTCAAAAACACTTGTGTACATGAGCACTTTTGTCTTAAAATTAAATACTTCATCAGATAAAATACATGAAACGACGTCCTCTTAAAAGTACTGCTTTGACCAACAGAATTCAAGAAACCCAATCATGTAACAACATCTGACTACCAAGCCTCCTCACAAGGGAAAACCCCCTGATCGTGACCTTTTTATAAAAGACAAAAATTAATGTGAACCAACAGTTGAACTACAGGAAGCAAGCAGAAAAACAATGCAAAGAATCTCGAAATTTGACCTAGGTTTCGTCTTTAATCAGACTTCATCAGAACACAAATTGATAGTGGTAAAGGAAATACCTTATATACACATTAAAAATGACATCATCACCAATCAACTAAATGATTGCTTAATACAGTCAATTAACACAATTAAATTCATTAAAAGGCCAGCATACACCAAAAAAGAAAAACATAGCAAAACC
The DNA here is from genome assembly GCF_019279795.1 of Protopterus annectens. NCBI lineage: Eukaryota > Metazoa > Chordata > Ceratodontiformes > Protopteridae > Protopterus > Protopterus annectens. The sequence continues at coordinate 855,438,660 of NC_056732.1, read as the reverse complement.
CTATCCTACTTTGAATAAATTAAATAAAATACATGATTTTACCTAATCAAACTAAATTAGATACATTACATACATGCAATTCCACATTAAATATCCATACTTACACAAAACAAAAAACAAAGAACAAAATATCTCAATAATGTGATAAAAAATACATACTAAATTACCCCAATATATTTTTTAATTTTAAAATGGGCATTATTGAAATACAATCATTGATTCCAGGAAATTCTTGTGCATTAAATAACAACTGCCATCTCGTCTCAGCTATATCTAAATGCACATCTAATTTCCTTCCTAATTTATCCACTATAATTTGTTGTAAAATACAAAACTTGAATTGATGCCCACTATTACTATCAATATGTCTGTACAGGGCATTAGTCTTTTTCTTTAACCTTATATCCGATTGATGTTCAATAATACGGTCTCTTAAAGCCCTGCAGGTCTTTCCTATGTAAAAAGCGGGACATTGTGTGCAGGTGGCCATATAAACTACGTACTATTGTACGGTAAACAGGGTTTTAGACACAAGAATGTTGGGGGTAACACTGTACCCATGCGTGAAATCAGTCTCAGGAATGATGGGAATGATAAACAGAGTGGTTGTGACCAGGCATTATATTTTATTACTACTTTTTCATTTGATGCCCCTCATGTTGTTGACATTATTGTCAACAATTGGAAAATCTTAAAAATAGATCATACAGTTAGTGGGAAGTTAGGGGGACCACCAAAATGTGTTTACAGGAAAGGCGTTTCCTTTAAGCAATTATTGGAGAAGAGTGACACCACACAAATCATAACTGGCAGGAACAAAGGGAATTTTAAGTGTGGTAGATGCAGTGTGTGTCACTTGATCAACGTTACGGGTGCTCTATTTAAGGTAGCTGGAATAACTGTTAGAATTGGAGCCCATTTTGATTGTCACACTACAAACGTAGTTTATATGGCCACCTGCACACAATGTCCCACTTTTTACATAGGAAAGACCTGCAGTAATAGTGGGCATCAATTCAAGTTTTGTATTTTACAACAAATTATAGTGGATAAATTAGGAAGGAAATTAGATGTGCATTTAGATATAGCTGAGACGAGATGGCAGTTGTTATTTAATGCACAAGAATTTCCTGGAATCAATGATTGTATTTCAATAATGCCCATTTTAAAATTAAAAAAATATATTGGGGTAATTTAGTATGTATTTTTTATCACATTATTGAGATATTTTGTTCGTTTTTTGTTTTGTGTAAGTATGGATATTTAATGTGGAATTGCATGTATGTAATGTATCTAATTTAGTTTGATAAGGTAACATCATGTATTTTATTTAATTTATTCAAAGTAGGATAGGGTTTTGCTATGTTTTTCTTTTTTGGTGTATGCTGGCCTTTTAATGAATTTAATTGTGTTAATTGACTGTATTAAGGAATCATTTAGTTGATTGGTGATGATGTCATTTTTAATGTGTATATAAGGTATTTCCTTTACCACTATCAATTTGTGTTCTGATGAAGTCGGATTAAAGACGAAACCTAGGTCAAATTTCGAGATTCTTTGCATTGTTTTTCTGCTTGCTTCCTGTAGTTCAACTGTTGGTTCACATTAATTTTTGTCTTTTTATAAAAGACTTAAGAGACATTTAAAGTAGACTACAAATATGCTAAGTTTTAAAACTAAAATTAACATAAGAAATTATTTATTTCTCATATTAATTTTAGTTTTAAAACTTAGCATATATTTTAGTGTACTTTAAATTTTCATTGTAAGTCTTTTATGAATGAAAGGTTACTGTCAAGGGGCTGCCCCTGGTAAGGAGGCTTGGTAGTCACATGATGGGGTTTCTTGAATTCTATTGGTCAAAGCAGTACTTTCAACCAGGAGTTTTTCATAGATTTTTATCTGATGAAGTTTTTAATTTTAAGATGAAAGCTTTCATATATTCAAGCATTTTTGAATTAAAGGAATGAACATTCAAAGGATACAATGTATTTTATTTACCCTGCAGTCTGGATAATTTTGATTCATTGTGCTGCTTCTTTCCTAGTTTTTTTCTTTGCTTTTTGGAGTTTGATTTTAACAAGTAAAACTGTTATCACTTTTGCTTGCAAAAATTCAAAGCTTTAGAGTTGTGTGTGTCGGGATTACTGGGAAGTGTTTGTTTTTTTTTTTCTTTTTCTTGTTAATTAATAGCTTTAATAATTCCAAAAACAAGAGGTAACACAGCTAAGTGTAAAACATTTATTATTAAACATACAATCTAAAGAGTAAGCACTTTCACGTCCTGAGACAGCCGCTTCAAACTTCAATAGAAGTTAAATTAAGCTCCTAATTAATATAACAAAACTAAAAAAACTGCATCGATCATTCTAATAAAATCAGCAAAGTGGCTCACATATTAAGGACTACAACGCCTCTACAGTCTGAACAAGACATCACAGAAATATCTTGATTATACATAAATATAATGTCGGAACAAACAAAACCTAAAGACGTGCATAGAAGTAAAAAAACAGATGTAATAATAATTATGGAAACCCTACCTAAAAATATAAAAATGATTACCAAAAATCCAGTAAATGGCAGTGTGATATACTATAAAGTCAGGCATTCACACATAAAAATCAGTAAAAAGGCTACCAAAAATGAAAACTATAAAATAATGAGAACACTAATAACTAATAAAACATCAAATATCATAATGAATATTTTAAATGAAAATAGTAATGTTTAAGTGGTCTATCAACTTAAAAACAGCTTAAGAGATATTTCATCATTCAAACAAATGAGTTATCTGCTTGAAGCCTAATGATCCATTTGATCTCAGACTTCTTTGTAATATTCTTAAGGTCACCTAATGTAGGGCTTCTGAAAACAAGTTCATGTACTAAAAAAGAAAACTTATGTACTAATCCCTTACTATGGATATGTCTTGCAAGAGCATTACTCATTTTCTTTGTTGATAGCATAAAGGTGTTCCCTTACTGGTTCATGTAATGCCCGATTAGTTTTGCACACATAAAAAGCTTGGCAGCATGTACATGTAGCAAGATAAACTAAGTCTCTAGTCCTGCAATCAGCATGGTGTGAAAATTCCTAAACCCTTGCAGTAGTAGAGTGAGCAAATCTATTGCAATTGGCCATGTAGGAACATAAATTAGTGCCTACAGCCAAAAGTACCTTTCCTTTGAGATTCCACCGTAGGTACTCTCTCTTTCTCATAGCATAATAATCACTTTAGAGACTTATTATTCTTGTAAGCAAAGCTTGGTGTCTCTTACTAATATTCTTATCTTCTCATCTGCCATAAGTATCTTCCAATTTTTACAAATTACTTCACAGATAGCTACTTTGTTCGTAGTAAAAGGAATAGCTATTCTACATCTCTTACAATTCAAAGCTCTACTGTTCTGGGGAACATGTGTTTCTAATCTCCTGTCCCTAAAGAATGGTTTTCCTTTAGCTCGTCTATCAACATGTACGCCACTAAACATTAGGTCACATTCCTCCCTTTTATAGCCTCTATTTAAAAAAACACTAACTTTTTGATGGCTGTATCATAGGCACTTGCAGTACTCAGTCTAGGGACTCTCTAAGTCCTTGCCCTTTCACTATGTTTCCATGTATATATGTATATACATATATATATATATATATATATATATATATGTATATATATATATATATATATATATATATATATATATGTACATATATATATATACATATATATATATATATATATATATATGTTATGTGACGGGTGCATACTCTGCCTATGCAACAGATTGTACCTTCTATGTGTCTTAGTGGAAATAGTGCCATTCTCTCTAGTAATTAATGCATCTAAAAAATCTATAACCTCTCCAGACCATTTCCCTGTAAAATGCAGAAAATCTGTAATAGAATTAATGTACGTCATAAAACTATTCAATTCATTTTCTGTGCCACTCCACAGCAAAGAAATGTCATCAACAAACCTCTTGTAAAAGGAAACATAACCTGAACACTCATGATTATTTTAAATGTAAGTAGTTTCCCACTGAGCCATGACAATGTCTGCATAGGAGATGGCACATGGCGTGCCCATCGATACACCTTTCTTTTGTAAATAAGATTCATTTTTATATAAAAACACATTGTTCAAAATTAGTTCAATCAACATACAATATATAGAAATTTATCATAAGTTAGGTCATTAATCCTAGACAAAAATTGTCTGACACATTCGATTCCACTATCATTCAGAATCATTGTAAAAAGAGATGTCACATCTATGGTAACAAAAATAAAATCAGAAACACAGTTATCAGAAAAAACATGCTCTGATAAGGACACAAGGAAATGTTCAGTGTCTTTCAGAATCATATTTGTAGTTTCCAATATAGGCCTTAGCTGCTGTTTCTCAATGAATATGGAAGCAGGTTCTGTTAGCCACCCCCTACTAGAGATAAGCCTCAATGGTGGACTTATGGGGTCTTTGTGTATTTTAGCTGTGAAAGAGAGAGCAATTGGTGTCTCTACTAAGAAATACTTATACAAATTAGAATCTACTGCCCTGCACATCAAGCTATCATAAAAATCTGCATGAACGCTCCTAATAAGCTTATCAAGATGGTGACTAGTTAAAATGGCATACATATCACTGTCATTCAACATTTGTAAAATTTTATCTTCATATTTCTTCCTATCCATAACTACAGCTATTCCCTTATCAACAGGCCTAATGATAATGTTCTCATTCTTCTGCAAATTAGAGCTGTATGTTCATCTTTTGTCAAATTGTAAAAAGTCTTACCTTGCTTCAAGGTATTCAAAAGATTTAACAAATCCTTTTCACAAGATCTATCAAAAGCTTCAAGTAACGGGTGTAGTGCAAGCACAAAGAAGCTAGGCATCCTAAAACTAAAATTGCAACCATTCTCATTGCTGCCAAATGTTAGCTGTAACATGACATTCCTGACAAATAAATTTGACATTGATAACATCTGAAACACAGCCCATAACGAGGGAATAAAAGAAAGGCCCTACTGTAAAAGAGATTGTTCTATTTCACTTAAAACATAATGTTCCAAACTAATTGGAAATCACTGGATTCTGGGGTTTCTTCTGGTCCGGTCTCATTTCCATCTTGTTGGTTGAGGTTTTCCATCTCTTCCTGCCTATACTGTTGAATCTCTGTTTCTGAGCATGATGTCTGACAGGAAAAGTGATTGCAGAGAAAACCTGTTCACTGTTAGAGGTGGAAACATCAATGTTTTTTTTTTCTAACATCCAAAGATGGAACAAATACATTCTAAGAAAGTGATGGCTGAGCTGATACAGTGTTATCTAAAATGTCACGAGAAGAAGACGTAGGTGCGCTATTGGTGGAAACTGAATCTTCTTGATGTACTCCTATAGGTTCTCTTGGTCAAGAAAAAAACTGGTAAAATCATAGTCCCTTTCTAATTTTGACTTCTTTTGAAGGTGGAGTTTAATCTCCAGTGCCATGATATCTGTTGTCAGTTCTTCTACAAATACAGTACATCTATCTGAAGATGGCCGCGATGAAAGCTATTGCTGGAGTTGTAAAATTTCTGCTGTTAAATTGTCTTCTCCAGACATATGATGTTCCACTAGTAGTTTCTTATATACATAACTTGTATCCATGTTAATACATTGCCACTTAACTTCTTTCCATGATTTACTTGCTCTGTATGCCAGCATCTTGAGGACACAAAGTCAGCTAGAAATAACCCTGAAACTCAAACAGGCTTCCAAATATTTATGTTGCCAGTGAGTGAGGAGATTAGAAACACGTGTTCCCCAGAGCACTAGATCATTGAATCGTAACAGATGTAGAATAGCTATTCCTTTTACTTTGAACAATGCAGCTATCCGTGAAGTAATCTGTAAAAACTGGAAGATATTGATAGCAAATGAGAAGGAAAGAAAATTAGCAGGAGACACCAAGCTATGCCTACAATAATAATAAGTCTCTAACACCAAGCTATGCCTACAAGAATAATAAGTCTCTAAAGTGATTATTATGCTATGAGAAGGGGAGAGAATACCTATGGTGGGATCTCAAAGGAAAGGTACTTTTGGTTGTAGGCACTGTAACATTTGTTCCTACATGGCCAACTTCAATAGATTGTTCACCCTACTACTGTGAAGGTTTACAACTTTTCACACTATGCTGATTGCAGGACGAGAGACTTAGTTTATCTTGCTACTTGTACATGCTGTCCAGCTGTTTAAGAGGCCAAAACTAACTGGATGTTATGTGAATGAGTATGGTTTTTATACTATCAACAAAGAAGATGAGAATAATGCTCTAGCTAGACATGTCCATAGCAACGGATTAGTACATAAGTTTTCTTTTTGAGTACTTGATCTTGTTTTTAAGAGCCCTAGATTAGATGACATTAAGAATATTACAGAGAAGTCTGAGATCAAATGGATCATTGGGCTCCAAGCAGATAAAGCATTTGGTTTGAATGATAAAACATCTCTTAAGCAGTTTTTAGTTGATAGACCGCTTTAGCACTAATAATATTTTTATTTAATTTTCATTATTATATTTGATGTTTTATAAATTATTACTTTTCTCATTATTTTATAGTCATTTTCATTTTTGGTAACCTTTTTTACTGATTTTTATATGTGATTATTTTGTGCGAATGTTTCATATTAATTTTTATATTTTTAGGTGGGGGGTTCCAGAATTAATATATGAATTTATTATATTTGTTTTTCACTTCTATGCACACTTTTAGGTTTTGTATGTTCTGACATTATATTTATGTACACTTAAGATATTTCTGTGATGTCTTGTTCAGACATTATAGGTATTTTAATCCTTAATCAGATATGCAAGCCAATTTGCTGATTCTATTTGAATGATTGATGGTGTTTTTTAGTTTTGTTATATTAATTAGGAGCTTTATTTATGTTACATTGAAGTATAACGAAGTCTCCATCTCAAGATGTGAAAGTGCTTCGTTTTTGGATTGTATATTCAATTGTCTTACATCTAGCCTTGTTGTTACTTCTTGTTTTTGGAATTATTACTGCTTTTATGAAGAGGTACTTCATCCCAATCCTCGTTTAGTCGTTAATGAATAGCTGCTTAAGAATTGAGTCCTGGCTTTCTATTACAATGTCACATAATTCATGTCATACATTATATATTACTCAGATGACTTTGTATCATCTTGTGAATGCAACATTTTAAGTGTCCTTTTGTCTAAAAATGTTCTTTTTGATCCGTTTAAAAATCTCGTAAAAGCAACCGTTTTCATATTTTTGTTTCTTCTTATGCCCGTCAAAGCAGAACATATTTATAGTGCAATGATGGCAGACGATCATTTCATGTTTATCTTTTGCTTCTGGTGCTTTATGTTCTTCTTCTATTTCTGCTTCCTTCTTTGTGTCTTCGTTTGTTGCTTCTGTCGTGCATTCCTGTTTCATTGCTTGGAAGACCTTTACATTACTGTACTGTAGAACTTCAAATTTTCGTTCACATTTTTCTGTTTCCTGACAGACACAAAATGAACATGTTTTTAAACACCTTTATTAAATTATCCACTTAAGACACAGGTACACATATATTAATAGAGAAATAAAGATTTTAACATTTATTCATTACATGCATTATTACAGCAAGAGCTTCTCTGGTTCAATTTTCAGCTGGTGTGCCTTCTGTGTGGAGCCTGCATATCCTCCCTGTGGTTGTGTGGGTTTCCTCTGGATGCTCTGGTTTCCTCCCACATTCCAAAGACATTCAGGAAACTCTTGCCTGTAGCACAGACCATCAGGAATTTGGAAAGCGTAGGGTACTAGACCCATTAGGAAATTGGGGTGCAGTTTAAAGGGAAGTGGAGCATAAGGGCTATGGCTGCAGTACCAGTTTTTAGTTTAAAAAAAGGTAAAGAACAGAATAACTAAATTTTCAGGAATTTCATATTTGCCATTAATCCAAAAACAGAAGAGGTTTGTACATCCCTGACCGGGGTGGGATGCGAGTCTTAAAAATTGAAGTGACACTGGCATAACTACAAATAAAAAAAGAAAAAGAAAGTGTGTGGTCTCCACATGCATTACAAGTGAAACTTCTGTAAAGAAGTGCAAAAACCAGATTTCTTGCTGTAAGAGGTTAACAGGTATGTACAAACCTCTTCACTGTTATAGGATCGCTCGGTCTCACTTCTCACCGTCTGTCACACATACAGTCTTGCTAAATCACTGTCACTCTCTTGATCTCTCATATACACCGTCTCTTCTGCTTTCATACATGCATCCACTCACAGAAGATCATTCTCACTGTCTCTCTCGATGGCTTTCTCCCAGTCACTCTCTCTGACACAGACACACAGACACAACAGTCTCTGGACCAGTCTCTTCTCTATCTCCCCTCCCACAATTCCCTCCAGCCCATAATACTTTGGTGTTATTATGTTATGCATGTAGTAGGCTCTGGTAGTGTCATTTATCCCCCTACCCCCGATCCCCATTATGATGCTGGAATTGGTACTGCACTTTACAGGATCATCCCTTGTGTCTAGTGTATCTGCCCACCCTCTGATCCCCCTTATGATGTCTGTGACACTACCACACTTCCTTCATCACTGGTACCCCACCACCACCCCCAAACTCTGTAGTAATGTTGGCGCTATCATGACAGTCAAACTAAGCCCTGTTGGTTTAATGCATGCCCTCCACCTCCACAATCCTTGTAGCAATTGGTGCTATTATGGCACTTAAAGTAAGGCCTGGTAGTCTAGTACATCCACCCCACACCGTGATCTCCATAGTAATTTCAGTACCATCACAAGAGTTAAAGCAATCCCTGGTGTCCGGTGATTCCCCCCACTGCCTGATCCCATAGTAATGTTGGTGCTATTACTGCTCTTAAACCATTCCCTGGTGTCTGGTGGTTCTTCCCATCCATACCTCTCAGCTGTACAGATTTTTGCAGAATGTCCAGATTTTTGCCGCATATTTTGAGACATTTGAGTTTGACTTTATACCCTTCAAAAAAATTCATTAATGCAAAACCCATTATTCTATCAACTTTAAGTTTGCAAGAGCGATATTTATAAAGTGCCCCTATTTTTGGGCCTTTATCCTCCCATTATTTATGGCTTTGTCAAATTTTTTGTTCTAAGAAGTTACGAGGTATGCTCCCACCCCATCCCGGTTCTATGTAGTAACGTTGATGTCATTGTGACACTTTACAGACACGTCCCTGGTGTCTAGTTTATCACCCCACTCCCTGCATTCCCTGATTCCCATTTGCTGTCACTCTCAATCTCTCTCTCACCCCACCCCCTGCATTCCCCAATTGTGTGTGTGTGTGTGTGTGTGTGTGTGTGTGTGTGTGTGTGTGTGTGCTCACTTGCTTTAACTCTTCATTGTTTGTGTGTGTTTGAAAAGCTGAAGTAGAAGTACAGAAGTCAAACTCTGCTCAAATTACGTGCTTCCATTTCACTTTTCTGTTACACTCCCAGCTCTCACACCGTCCCATAAGAAGTTTCACTTTAAAAAAGGGTTTTTCAAAAAAGAAATAACTTATCAGAACTGACCAAGTATAACCAAGCTGTTTTAGTATGAGCAATGTGGGCTGTCTACAGCTATTACGGTTACAGTATAATAAGATCATTTGCACTATGAATAAAGAAATGTAGATAATATACAGCAATTCTCAGATGGGCTAAAAAAAAAAAAAAAGAGTACAAGCCTTCAAGTAAACCTAGACAAAAGAGCATGTGCTCATTATCAATTATTTAAAAGATGTCCGCTGCTGCAGTATCTAATTTGGATATTTCTGGTCTTCAGTGCCTGTACTTCAGGGAGTACAAGTCTGCTACCAACATATGCACACAACCCAATGGCAGCTCCTGTAAAATAGGGCTTTACCCTTTCCTATAGTAGGCTAACTTTGGGCCTGATTAAATGAGTTTGATTAACAGGTTGTTAATCTGCTAGCTGGGAAAGCAATGAAGGGGCTGGCCTGCTCGCATCTCTCATAGGGAGGGGCATGCATTTATCAAGAACACACACTGTGCACCAGTTACATAAAATGCTGACTTTATAAGGCAGGCAAACATCACCTGTGAAAGTGGGTCCTAAGCCACTCCCACTTTATGTCCTCCCAAAAGGATGAACATTCACTTGGTATGAACAGAAAGTTGCTCTTTTCTAGCTGTTTGCCTTGCAGAAGGGGAGTGAATGGGCTAAACTGGCTGACAGGGAGCTCGGCAGGTAGTGGGGGTGGGAGGTTCAATTATTTTTTATGTATTTATTTAACATTTGTTTACTGAGAAATTCCGACTTGGAACAAAGCCAATTTTCAGGGGAGGCCCGGAAAGAAATGCTCCAGATGCAAGTCTTTGAAACGTGGGAGGAAACCGGAGCACCCAGAGGAAATCCACAAGAATGCAAGGAGGACATGCAGACTCTGCACAGAAGACACCCCAGCCGAAAAGAACAGCTTGCTGTGAGGCGACAACACTACCGCTGCACCACTGCACTGTGATGAATACATAAATACCTGCTGAAACAACCACCTTGAAGGAAGACCCCAGCGTGATATTCAAATTTAAATATGCCTCAACAAAAGTAAACACAAATCCACAATTTTCCTGCATACGATTCTTTGTTCTGTCATATATACCTTCCTGGTATTGTTATACCCCTTACCTGCTGTACTCTGCTGCATTTATAACATCTGCTTTTTAAACTTTCTCTCAGCACTAATATCTAATTGTCTTACCTTCTGCAGGACACACAACTTTTTTTGAAATTTTTCACGCTCTTCTGCATCTTGGTGACTCTTCGTGGCATACTTCTCTGCCACAAACTTCAAGAATTTCCTCTGCTGAGATACTTGCTAAGGTGACAAAGGTAACACAGGTCAGTCTGCTTCTCTAGCATTACTTAATTGTGGCAAACTATACCAGTGCAACTGGCTGATAACAAAAATATAGATACCCAATGTAGTCTGAACAGCCTGATATAAAGTACTTACTACTGTGAAGCAGAATTGTATCAGGTATGGGAGCAACTAATTTGAAAACAGCGAGTACTTTATATCATGCTGCCTACAGTCTGTCTGGGCAAAAATTGTCTTGACCACACACTTTTTGAAATTATTTGCCAGGAAGCAACATGTGCTGATTTCACTAAATATGGGTAAGATATTCACTTAAATAAAACCCACATAGAGTTAACTCTTCACTGAAGAGAAGAACCACTTGTTACTTAAAAGTACATTTCAGACATCTGACTGCTAGTTTAATTACTTTAAGTTTGACAAAAAGCACAAACTCAAGCTGCTTTACTGCTAAAGTCCGTTAATATAACTTGGTTCTTTTAAGTTTTTCTGGACCATAATGTATTTCTTTTTTAACTGCTCATATTTTCGTGTGTACTGCTTGTCCAAATTGTAAGTATAAGGACACTGAAAGGATACCGACTATTTTTGTAGTGTAACTAAATCTGATGACAACACTACTTAAACAATCAGTATCCATATACTTGCCACAGTAAGGCTGGTACAGTGCTCCTAAACACCATCTAATTCACCAGAGATTTCACACCTGTTGTCTGGACACTGAGGACTAATCAATTCAGTTTGACAAAAGTAATTACCACAATGCACACATCACCTACAGAAAGGAAAGGATTCATCACAAGATTTGGCGGGACTACCTACCTCTTCAAGCCCAGTAACAAGGGTCTAACACTACACTATGACACTGGAGTATGCTCAAAGAGCAGGTCATGGCATTACAGTCACTGAGAATTCACAACCTAGTGCAACTCCTTTATGTTTCCATGGATTCCCTGGACAAGGTTACCAGCCAGTCACAAAAGTGGGGAAGTCATGAAGATCATTCCCATGCAAGGCTTAAGACAGCCACCATTGACACCACTGGTAGATATTCTGGCTGGTGAAAAAAGGCCTAGTGGCCATGTTTTGTCCTGGAAGAGGGCCATGTTCTCAAGTAATATTTCCATTCCATTCCTATCTGTGACCAGAGAAGCCCAACACTACAATATCAATCTCCTCTCATATGCACTTTTCATCCAGTGCTGCACTCATTACACAGTATACTGAATACAGATTATTACATTATTTTGAGATTTTCCACCACTTTCTGCTAAAAAGGTGCTCCAAACCAATCAGCGTTAACCAATAAACAAATGCAAATAAATAAATCTGGGGCTCCACACTTTGTTTTCTGAACATCTTCTTAGAGGAGGATGGCAACAGCAAGGCTATCTTGCGGAAACTCATGTTTAAGCCTGCAGTCCTAGCCAGAGCACTAGCAGAGTCAAAGTTGCAGCAGACTCAATGGAAGTCCACTTTAGAAGCTGTCATCACAAGCTCCTCCGAGAGATAGAGTCAGTGTTGTATTTAAGCTTTTCAGATGTCTGAGCTATTAGACACAACTGGAACATGGATTGGTATGCCAAAAGACACATGGGGTTTATACTCCAACATGACAAACGGTTACAGTGCCTTATCATGCCCACCCAAAGTTTTAGACCCCATGCCAGCCAGCAGGGTGGCATAACACCTGTAGTGCCTGGGAGTTATGCTGGATTAGAAATACATCACAAGACTCTAGTTAAGGATTCGTCTGCACACAGTCCATTTTGGCTGTAGAGGGACAGTACAAGTGCTCACAGTATGAAATTTCCGATGACTGACTCCAGAAAGGAGTGACCCTTAAAGCTTCTTTCCAGAAAGGCAATGAAGTAATTATTTGGGGGTGCGGAGGGTTAGGAATGGGGTACAGAGGAAATTATATTAGACCATGTGTGCCATATAGTCAAAGGAGGGCTTAGTTTATAGTGAAAAGTGCAGAAGACAATGACTCAATATTTATGCCAGTTTCAGAGGTAATGGCTAGTACACCTTAAGACTCCTCATACGAGCATGAGAAAAAGAAAGAACCATACAGTGCATTAACCTGAACATGATGACATCAGAGAGTGATCATGTTTACAGATGTGGGTGTTGGGTGAGAGGAGAAATGATTCTTGATTTCAGAAATAACAAAAATAAGGCAATTATTATGTGCATACCAATTATGGTAAAAATCAAATTCATTACTTTCACATTTATTTAAACTATATTTAATTTAACCTACTGGAGCCAATATCTACACCAATAAGCAGAAACTTTCAAGCCTGTTCAGATAAAATGGTAGTATTATTGGGCATACATACCATTACGCATTAGACATTTGTTTACTCTACTTCAAGTCCAAGCCCCACTAGTTATATAAAAACTTCCAATTATATGCGAAACAAGAAAATAAAACAAGGTTAGTACAATGCACTGGTGGGTACTACATTCTGAAGCAATGTTACCTGAGCATATGTCTCCACCTCTTTCCCAGCCAAATGACATCTTTTTTTTTCTTTTTCAATCTCTTTCTCAGCCAACTGGCATCTTTTTTTTTCTTGCTCAAGTTCTTTCTCAGCCAGCTGTCGTCTTTTTTTTTCTTCTTCATATTCTTTTTCTAGAATCTGGCTGCCAGGACTAATCTATTAAAACAAGAAAATAAATAATTAGTAGATTGTTGCTTGTTAAGAAACAGCTATTCAAATAAGAAAAGAAGCAGTTTTCCAACCACTAATTTTAGTCTGTCATCTAAATCGAGGCTGGTTTTGCACTTCAAAGAACTATCATGCTGGACAGCCACCGCTGCTTATAAAACCATATGCACAGTTAAGTACAGTTAATTTAGTGATACACACGTTTTGAGTATCACTCTAAAACCAGAGTACACCTCCATCAAAGATGACACTAATCCTAGAATGCAAATCCAACCTGCAATGGTTAATGGAAATTACATGCACTACGAGTCTAGCTTTAGAAATGTCAGTCAGTTATATTCCCGAATTCTTGAAAAAGGCACAAAAACCAACAGCATAACTTGCTAAATGTCCCTTCAATTAATTATAAATGGTTTGGAGGCAGAGTTGGATCCAGCAGCAGGTGAACTAGGCAGCTCGCTAGGGCCATATTGGCTGAGCAGCCCCAGTTTCACTATAAAAATAAAAAAAAATATTTCAGTAAGTAAAAAAAAAAAAACAACAGGATCCTTCCGTAAACATAGCAAGCTTTAGAACCCCATGGAAGAACTTTCTTTTACCTTGCAACTTTGTCCTAACATCATCCAAACCTGCAAAGGTTTAGCTAAAGGATGCTGCCAGCTCCTGCATGGGATATTTAAGAAGTAGAATTAAGTTGAAGCTTGAGGATTGGGGGAGCTACATAGGGATATACGCAGCATGTTTCGGTGAGCGATCAGCTTACCTGCTCTTTTTTAAAGGAAACAGAGAGGTGTGTGAGGTTAAAATACCCTAGTTAAATGACAATGCTCAGAGTCAAACCCTGAACATTAATAAGTTAGGACAGGCAAGTGCCCTGAACCTCAACACCAAGTATCAGGTTTCTTTTATGTTTTTTTATCCGGCCTACGGCCACATTCGACCATTATCTTGTTCTGTCAGGAGGCCTTCTGACAATAAAAAAATAAAATAGTTTGTCATCTATATCAAGTCTGTTTTATTTAACCTCCCTTACAGACTGTAATTCATTTACAGAGAAACAAAACTGTTTAATGCCCTCCCTCTAAATCTACCATGCTAGTTGGCATTTTTCATAATCATCTTTTTTTTTCCTTTTTTATTTATTGATACAAGAACAAGTATCACTTGATTTTAATTTTTATTTACATCCTTTGCATCCTTGGTATACAGTGTTTAAACTATTTATTGCAATATTGTAAATAAGTAATTAGTCAAACACATTTACACTGGATTCTATGAGATCTAATCAGATTATCAAAACCAAACCATGCCTAAACAAAGTAATCTCAAATCCAGAAAGATTTCTTATTGAGATTTTGTTTGTTGCATATAACTTCCCAATAATTAGCCTCCCTTGCATTACTCTCTCTCTTGCTCTCTCTCTGTAAGTCTTTCAAGTAACAAGGGTCCAGATTGCAGTTCAAGATGGTCAGGGAAGGGCTTTGCTTCATGCAAATAGGAAGTCTGTGTAGGGCCTTGTTTCACGCAATAGGAAGTTTATTTCAGAGAAGGAACGATCTCTGGGACACCTGTCTGTCAAGCATGATATATTCATATCAGAGATCAGGCTTACAACTTTTTAGCAGGTAACCTTTCTGAACTCAGTTTTGTGAATATGCAACATTTCCATCAGGGCTGGGTCAGTGACTGCCTTTTAGGTCAGATATAGATCACACCTCAGTAATCGGTAGGAAACCAGTAATCGGTAGGAAACCAGTAATCGATAAGAAACTGAATACAGTGGTAGAGCTTTTACAGTTCTCAGAATTTATCTCCTGTAACACACTGACAAGAAAAATTTAAGTCTTGGACACTGAGGACTAATAAATTCAGTTTGACAAAAGTAATTACCACAATGCATACATTACCTACAGAAAGGAAAGGATTCATCAAAAGATTTGGCGGGACTAACTACCGCTTCAAGCCCACTAACAAGGGTCTAACACAAGACTATGACACCAAGGTATGATCGAAGAGCAGGTCATGGTATTAGTCACTGAGAATTCACAACCTAGTGCAACTCTTTCATGTTTCCATGGAATCCCCGGATAAGCTTACTAGCCAGTCACAAATGTGGGGAAGTTATAAAGATCATTCCCATGCAAGGCTTAAGACAGCCTCCACTGATACCACTGGTAGATATTCTGGCTGGTGAATACAGATCACTACATTTTCAGAGCTGTTCTCCACTACTTTCTGCTAAAAAGGGGTTCCAAATAACCAAAACAAATGCAAATAAGTAAATATGGGCCTACACACTTTGTTTTCTGAACCTCTTCTAGGGATGCCAACTGTCCAGAATTAAGGGACACCAACACTGACATTGAAGAACACAAGAATATTTTTGATTGAGTGCAGTAATATTCTACGACAAACCCCTCAAGGGGAGGTTACTGCACACTTCTATTCTGCACACATTTTGGTTTTATGTACATGTCCAAAATTTTTTACATGAAAAGTCAGCAACCCCTACTCCTTAGACGAGAATGCCACAGCAAGGCTATCTTGTGGATACACATGCTTAAGCCTCCACTCCTACCTAGAGCACTAGCATAGTCAAAGTTGCAGAAGACTCTATGGAAGTCCACTTTAGAAGCCGTCATCACAAGCTCCTCCCAGAGAAAGAGTCAGTGTTGCATTCAAGCTCTTCAGGTGCCTGAGCTATTACAGAGGACAGGAACTTGGATAGGAAAGACAAAATACACATGGGGATTAAACCCAAATATGGCAGAAGAGTTACATATAGTGCCTCATCATGTCCACCCACAGTTTTAGACTGCATGCCAGCCAGCAGGTTGGTATAAGTGCCTGGGAGTTATTCTGGATTAGAAAGACAGCACAAGGGTCAGGTCAAGGATTCCACACCCTCAGTCAGCTGCTATCACACAGTCCATTTTGGCAGGAGAGGCACAGTGCAAGTGCCCACAGTATGAAAATCCTAATGACTGATACCACAAAGGACCGACCCTTCAAGCTTCTTCCCAGAAAGGCAATGAAGTAATTATTTGGGGATGCAGAGGGTTAGGAATGGGGTACAAAGGGAATTATATTACACCTTGTGTGCCTTACACTCAAAGAAGGGCTTACCCTGTAGTGAAAATGCAGAAGACGACTCAATATTCATGCCATTTTCAGAGATAATGGCCAATGCACCTTAAGACTGCTCATACAAGGTTGAGAAGAAGAAAGACCCATGCAGTCCATTAACTCAGAGGAGTGTACATGAACACAATCACATCAGAGAGTGATCATGTTTACAGATGTGGGTGTTGGGTGAGATGAGAAATGCATGTCGTGTTTGCAGAAATAACAATAACGCAATTCTTATACACATACCAGTTATGGTGAAAAGCAAATTCATTACTTTCATTACATTTTATTTAACTACATTTGGTTTAATCTAATGGAGCCAACGTCACTACCAATAAGCAGAAACATTCAAACCTGTTCAGATGAAATGATAGTATTATTGGGTGTACATACTATTACACATTAGATGTTTGTTTGCTCTACTTCAAGCCCAACCTCCACTAAATATATAAAAAAAACTTCCAATTATATGTGAAAGAAGAAAATAAAACAGGTTACTACAACACACTGGTGGGAACTACATCCTAAAGCACTGTTACCTGAACATGGGTCTCAGGTGCTTTCTCAGCCAGCTGACGTCTTTTTTTTTCTTTTTTGTATTCTTTTTCTAGAATCTGGCTGTCAAGAGAAACCTATTAAAGCAAGAAAATAAGTAATTAATAGATTGTTGCTTGTTAAGAAGCAGCTATTTAAACAAGAAAAGAAACAGTTTTCAAACTATTAATCTGTCATCTAAATCAAGGATGGTTTTGCACTTCAAAGAACTGTCATGCTGGACAGCTACATTCATTTATGAAACACTTATTTCTGGCTCTAGCTGCACTGTTAAATGCAGTTATTTTAATGACAGATAAGATTTGAATACCACTCTAAAACCAGACTATAACTACATCAAAGATGATACTAACCCAAGAATGATTTTCCAAGCTTCAAAACATGCACTAGGAGTCTAGCTTTGGAAATATCAGTCAGTTATATTCCTGAATTCTTGAAAACGGTACAAAAAAATAGTATAACTAATTAAATTTCTCTTCCTTGAATTATAAATGGCCTGGATGCAGAGTAACAGCAGGTGAACTAGGCAGCTGCCTTGTGCCATGTCGGCTGGGGGCCCCCCAGCTTCACTAAATATATTTCTGTAAGTAAAAAAAAAAAAAAACAGCAAGCTTTTGGACCCCACAGAAGAACTTTCTTATCTTGCGACACGGTCCTAACATCATCAAAATCTGCACAGGTTTAGATAAAGGATGCTCTCAGATCCTTTGTGGGAGATTTAAGAAGAAGAATTAAGTAGAAGCTTGAGGATCGGGGGAGCTACAGAGGGATATATGCAGCATGCACTGGTGAGCGATCAGCTCACCTGCACTTTTCTTTCAAGGAAATAGAGGGGTGTGTCTGTTTAAAATGCCTCAGTTAAGCGACTCTGCTCAAAGTCAAATCCTGAACCTTAATAATTATCAACAGGCAAATGCCCTAAACCTCCACACCAACTATCAAGTGTCCTTTATTTATTTATTTTTTTACCCTGCCTAGGGACCCATTTGACCATGATCCGGATCTGCCAGGAGGCCTGATAAAAAAATAAAGTAGTTTGTTGTCTACATCAAATCTGGTTTGTTTATTTAACCTCCCTTCCTGACTGGGATTCATTCACAGAAGAGAAACAAAACTGTTTAATGCCTCACTCTAAATCAACCATGCTTCACTTAAAAGAAAGCTGGCAGTTTTTTAGAATCACCTTTTTTTCCCCTTTTTTATTTACTGATACAAGAATAAGCATCACTCGGAGTTGAACTTTTACTTACACGGTTTGCATTCTTGGTATACAGTGTTCGAACTATTAATTGCAATATTATAAATATGTAGTTAGACAAACGCATGTATACTGGATTCTATGAGATCTAATCAGATTATCAAAGTCAAACCATACCTGAACAAACTAATCTCAAATCCAGAAACATTTCCTATTAAGATTCTTTGTTCTGCTGCATATAACTTTTCAATAATTAATTACTCTCTCTCTCTCTGTAAGTCTTTAAATGGTACCCACACACCCCATATAGTAAAAAGAATATCTGCATTTTTTAAGAAAAATGCAATAACAAAGTGTTTCTACTGCATCTAGTTGAGAGAATGTATTTTCTTTGGCATGAGTGTGTTGCCAGTACACATATCTTATCCACAGTTAAGAATCATTTACATAGGTTCATAGGAGATTTCTGCAATAACAGCTCAGAGTCCTTACAAGTCTAGCTTGTTATACCCAGTTTTCTATCCCTGGGGAAAGTAATAAGGGTCCAGATTGCACTTGAAGATGGTCAGGGAAGGACTTTGCTTCATGTGAATAGGAAGTCTATTCCAGAGGAGGGACCATTTCTAAGACACATTTCTGTCATCTATATGTCTATTTATGTCAGAGATGAGGCTTAGATCTTTGGACCAGCTAATCTTTGTGCACTTAAGTCTCTGACCCAGCCATGATGAAATGCTGCATATTCGCAAAACTGCCTTGTAGAGGTCAGACACAAATCACCCATAGGTAATCAGCAGGAAACAATACAGTGACAGAGGTTTTACAGTTTACAGAATTTATCTCCTGTAACCCACTGAAAAGGAAGATTTGTAAAAGTGCTTGGCACTTCAATCTTAAACATTATTTTCTGCCTCTTTTTTTTTAAACCTGCCACCTTATGATCCTTGTGTGGACCGAAAGACTGACAACAACAAACTCACTTGTACACTTCCTCTTTATTTATAAAGGTTTCCAGTCCACAGTAAAAGCACCCAAGGTCCTCTCTGTACTGTATTCATAAACCTTTCCAATCCATGCTATAAGCAGATACTTAATCTCAGCACTATAGATTCACAAAGGTTTCCAATTCATGGCAAAAGCAAACAGTTCCTTGCAGCACTGTGGCTTCAGTCACTCAAAAGTACATTTCTGGCATTCACTAATCCCATGCAAACATATAAACAGAAACAATATTTGTGAAGTTTTTCATGTCATGGACTCTGCTTCACCTTACTACACATCACCACCAACCGCCACTGCCACATTAACAATTTTGGTAATTTTTCTACAAAAAAGCACAGATTCAAGCCATCACAATGAATTATGTACAATAGTTTTTAGTTTCTACTACTCTTACCTTTAATTGTTCCTTTTTCAACTTTTCAATCAAGTTGTTTAATGCTTCTTTCTCATTCACAGAAAGTGCTTCCAAGTTAAAGTAATCTCTCTTGTGTTGTGCAATTTCCTGTGTGACAAAATGAAAGAACATCAGAGTGTTTTTTATAAATACAGCTTGCCATTCATTAACAATTATGACAGACAGATGTAAAACTATTATTGTATTTTTTAGTAGGTGAATTAAGTACCACCTATGCACATATTTTAATAAATGTAGCATTCTCTTTTTAACTAGTATAAATACAGCATATCAGACAATATAGCCAGAAATGGTGTGGCCACACATTATAGTCAGATTAGGAGTGGCCATGCATTACAGCCAGAATTGGTGTGCCCACACATTACCATTCTCTCCACCATATCTTCTCTTCTTCGTCAGCAGACAAAAACCAAAAAAAGAGACTATTTAGTATAAATTGTATTACTTATTAAAGCAAACAATAATTTCCTTTTAGTTCTCCCCATATAAAAGTGCAGCAAAATTAAGATCCACTTATATTCCAAATGCAAACATCAAAACTGAAGTTTCTAAAAATGTTTACCGCTATGTTAAAGCTATTTCTGCAAACTGTTTCTCTACCTCTAGCTGCTCTTGTAGTAGATAGACACAATACAGAGACAGGGAGCACCACTGCCTTAGCCATGGGTGAAGGTCACGCGTAAGGACAGTGACAGCTCTCTGCAGACTGAACACTTCTCTTCAATACATTGCCAGTAAGATGTGAAAACTGTGGGTTCTATCCCCATAACAGTAAACCACAGGAGAGAGGCCTGGGTGCAAAATGGCCTAGCTACACCTCTGCTTACAGATCTGCAATACTCTCATTATGCACAAAAGGATGTTGCCATGATGCCCAGGCTTCTTCAGTCATGCACAGCCTTCAACTAAAACCACTTCCTCTCTATCATTTGCTTAAATTGCAATGCCCAAAATGAACTAACAGGAGGTAAAATCTTAAAAAAATGCAGGACTTTCTTAATGACATTATTCATAACGTGCATCTTACAAATTATGCCCATTATCTACATAATATGTCTAACAGTATCATCATAATAAAAGTTTTATAAAAAGTATCAAAGACTTCCTTCTTAATCCTACTAGGTCTGAAGGTTTTCTCATGTCCTAACCAAAACCATCACAGTATTAAATGTTCATCTATCCACCAACCATTGTTCCATATTTCTTCTCTAGTAACAGTCTCAAACAGTCATTTTTTTATGTATATGCTAAAAAAATGCAAAGAAAGAAACTGCATCCCTGATATTCAAACACCTTTCCTTCAAGGATCTATAATATATCCCCTACTTAGTGGAATACAACAAAGTACCCTTACCCCAGAGAGTTTGTATAGAGCAAGATTTCTGCATCCAAATACTGTCAGCAAAAAGTGCAGTACAACAGGTAAGCACCTATCCCAGCTAAGAATGATTTAATGAGATAAACCCAACTGTGATGCATTGCTAATGACATGGAAAAGACGTAAGAGGCAGCACTGAAGGTTGTATTTGTACAACAGCCTCACCCACCTAAACTCTGGGGAAAGTACCCACTGACTGCACTGAAGTGACCTAATTCTGGAATAAGTTGGAATGGCTGTATGTGCGACATGCACACTGCGATGCACAGGCTCCTTCTGGTGCCACAGCTGCATTCACTACTGTTGTGCTGCTTTGCAAAAATATTATTTATAACTGCCTAGTGGTCACCACTAAACTGTTAAATGTCCATGCCTTTTGGCTACAGGTGCTATGTTCCCACTCCCCTACAGACTACTAAAAACGTTCTACAAACATACATATAATCTCCATTTCCACTACAGTTCATTATGCAAAATTTACCCACAAAAACTGTCCTCTATTAACAGCATCAAGAAATTCTCTGCCTAGTACTGCAGAACTTGGTTCTGTCAATGGCACCTTCGCCATGCACTTTACCCCTCCCAAAAAAAAAATCCCCTGCAATGTAGTTTGGCATTTGTTTTGTTAAAAAAATGTTAAAGAGAAAACATAACTAAATATGAAAATATAATTAAAAACATTGTCAAGTCATTTTCAAATCAAGCACATGCACACAAACATGATGTATGTATTGAATTACATTTGGAGTTAACATCCCAAAATAAAGAAGAACAACATAATTGTTCATTCCTTTAACACTGCACAAACAGCATTCCATTAAAGGCAGACAGATGATGTGAATAAAAATGTATTTTTCACTGGGATATAGGTACAAAAAAATTTTGAAGTGGTGACATTTTTGTCTAACCTGTGCATGCTCTTTCTTGAGGTTCTCCATCTTAATACGATAATTGTCTGTACCCTGAACAGCAGTTTTAAGATTCTGACTTTGCTCCTTATTCTTCTTTTCCAGAGCCTCGCACTGTAAAAAAATAAAGTCAGACATTAAAGAGGTGTACACTATTATCACGCTTGTCCCTGGGCTAAATTAATTAAGCCTTTCCCTAGGAACTAATCACAGGATTTGTTAAAACTAACAGGATTTGTAGAACTCGTACTCAAAATGCCTATGTCTTCAGCTTTACTTTTTTAATAAAACTGTTGTGATTCATGCTGTAGGTTTGCAGCTACTTTGAGTGCAATTCCAACAGTTCAAAAATTCATACAACACATATTGCAAAGGTGTCCTGAAGTGGAAAACACTCCTACTTGTGAAACTTTATCACCCAAGTACTTTAGAAGGTGTTGCATTATGCAAGCAATAATGCCCAACAGGGTGTGTGTTACTGTGTAAATAACGCCCACCCAGGGCAGTGTCAGGCTTCTACACCTCTGCAAGGGTGCTATTTACACAGTAACACTCACCATGGAAGGCATTATTGTGCTTAGCGAATGGGCTGTAAGTAAAATTGTTGCATTTTACTTATTTATTACTATTAAATTTGAGTTTCAGACTTTATTTCTTTCAGAAAATGCATGCAAAATAATCCTGTTATTCAATCAACTTTTTGAATATTGCAGTTATAAAAATTACATTTGTTCCTATTTTTGAGCCCTTGTTTCCCCATTATTTGGGCTTTACCCAAATATCTTGCACTAAGATGTTGAGAGGTATGCAAACCTCTTAACTGCTGCTGCCACTGCTCGATCCACTCTCTCTCTCTTCACAAACACACACACACACGTGCACACTTCTGCACCCATGCATGAATACACACACACACACACACACACACACACACACACACACACACACACAGAAAGATAAGGTGCACCTTTACAGACATGCAAGGGGTTATATGTCCAGGATCAGTGTAATCTCAGGAGTATAAAAGTCCACTCCCTGAAGTGACCTCCAACCCAGGATTATCAACTTCCCATCTTTCCACCAAAATAGCTGAAAGTATACGATTTAAACAAATGATCATCAACTGAATCACCTGCTCATCAGAAAAGCTACAGGTAATGTTTATGACAGCCTTTTGTTTATGTGGTCATGCATGCATTATATCAAATGCTAGAGGGGAGCCAACAGCAGTAGACTGCTAGAAATGGTTGTGAGGAATGTGGCTCTGTGATAACCAAGCCAAATCTACAACTAAAAATCCAAGCAGAAGACACTTCTGAGGGTACTTCACATACATTTTACACATTCACCCTTCCTAGCTACATTTAATCATCTCGTTGTGTTAGTTTAATAAGAAAAGAAGTAAAACAATGTGATAAAAGGAATTGCACCTGAGCATGCATTTTGTTCAAGCTCTGCTCCTTTGCTGCAAGCTCATTCTCAGCCTTCTTCAGCTGGACCTGTGTGGCCTGTAGCTCATTTTCAGTCCACTTCAACTGAGCTTTCAAATTCTGCACTTCTTTTAAATGAGAGTTGCATGCTTGACATTGGACTGGATCTTCCTTCATTCTGTAATCTTCACAGCTGTAAATCAGGAGGACAATATAAAGGTTAATTTGAGACAAAACAAGTCTGCCTGACATAAACCACTAAGAAACCAGACTGCAATACCTACACTACTGGGATAATGGAAAAGCATCAGTGGATTCCAGTCTCACAAATGTGAATTAAACTCAACATCCTAAACTACACTTTGTGAAATTAGGTAAAACTGTTATTTTTCTATTTATAAATGTCTCACAGCATCCATGACAATCTAGAAACAAACTACATTAGTCATTTCCACATCAGTTCAGCAATTCAAATAAAAGCATGAAATCTATAGCTATACCCTATTCTACTCTAAACAAGACTGCCAAAAAGTCGGGTCTATGTCAATTAAATGAACGCTTGAAATGTCGAATGATAGTTCAAGTGTTCACAAGTTGACTTTTAATGGCGCGGTACGGTGCAGAATGGGAGAATTTCCCTTTTCTGCACTGAAGTGCGGTCTCGGAGTTGGTATATTTAAGTGTGGGGGTGCAGGGGGGCTTTCCCCATTGCTTGCACTGTTAAGGTATGTTTTTCTTTTTTTTTTTATTATATATTCGAACTTCCAAATGTCGACCATATGGTCTCGAACATATAGTATTCAACATTTTGGATGTTCGAATATATAACATAGACCCAAAAAGTCTTGTATTAAAAAAGCAGTATTGGTGTCATACCTTAAAACCTGTGAATATAAAAGGATGAGGTGTAACTATTATGCACTTAGGCCTCAGAACCTTATCCACACTAACTCACCCCCCGTCCTTTCATCCCGTTGAACTCATCATTGCTGATTGCAAACTAAACAACCTCTAAACCCTGACAATAGTTGCTATCTGTATACCCACTGGTGATAGCAATAACATTTCCTTACTAGAACAGATTCTCCACTGGATGGCTGACAGTATTCCTAATGAAACTATCATACTTGGTAATGTTAATATCAGTTGGCTTGCCCTCAACTCTAACTCTCCTACCTATGGCATACTTCTACATTGCTATACCCTACTTATCTCTTCTACTTTTCTTCACAAACCCACAAACACTAGTTCTATCCTTGACTGGATTCTTGTCTCCCATCCTAACCTCTGTCACCACCCTGAATCCTTGCCAGACTCAGTTAGTGATCACTCCCTATCCGAGACCAAAGATTTCCCCCCACTTCACTAGATCTCATAAACTCGAGGAATGCCATAAGCTAACTAACTTCAACCTTGAGACTTTCAACAACCATCTCTCTGTAATTGACTGGTCTTTCTTCTTTCACCTCTCTCTTGATGAAGCTGTTCTTCAATTCAACTCCATCTTCCTTAACACTCCAAACTCCCTAACCCCTCCTAGAATTGTCAGAGTCAAATCACGTTGTTCACCTTGGCTTACAATGTCAACCATGTCTTTCACCCTAAACAGAGATTCGTCATGGAAACTCTGGCAAAATACAAAATCCCCCACACACTTACAAAAATATAGAGAAGTCCGTAACCTGGTCAAAAAACACATAATCGTGGATAAAAAAAGATTCTACCACTCACCCTTACCTTCACAACCTAGAACTCTCCAAAAATTCTGGAATACTGTTAACCAAATTCTCTACCCTGGAAATCCCTCAACACCAAACCCCTGCCCTAATAATTCCCGCCAAGAAACTGCCTCTATCTTTATTCCTACTTTATTGATACCATTAGCAAACATATGCTCTCTTCCAACCCTACTAATCTCTCACCTCCCACCCCCCACTACAAAACTGCCGTTTTTCATTAAATGCCATTCCTACTAGTTACATTAAACATCTCCTTCTTAAACTTAAACCATGTCCCTTATCTGCTGACAACATGCCATCTTTCTTCCTAAAGGCTGCACTTGCACCTAATTCCGCTTTCAATATTGATTTATTAAAACTTTTTGATAGATAAGGTTTGGAACTGTTGGAAGTGCTTATCAAGCACTTCCAAATAATGGTGGACTCCTTAACAAATTACATCAATTGTTCTGGATCTTTAATAAGAAAGGACAGTGAATTTCCCAGATACAAGTTTGAATTTGCCAATATATTTTCTAGTATAGACAATCACTTAATTAAGTGTAAGGATAATAAAATAAAATGGAACGGGATAATTTAGAATATTTGAATGGAACAGAGTACCCACCTCTCTCCCAACAGTGGAGCAGCCCAAGGGAATCCTCGGCCATCAATCAAGATGACATCACGAATAATTATGCGAATGATGATCCACAATGCAGTTACACTGCAGCAGCCAGTACTCCTGCCAGTCAGGCTGAGAGTGTGCCTAGACGCAGTGAGCGTATTCGAAACAAGACTAATAACTGGAATAACAGGGCTAATAGAGGTGGTTACAATGAGTGTTTTGAACATCCGACTCAGCAAGTGAACATACATCACCAGGAGACGAATAACGGCTCAAACCAGCAACAAAATTGGGATTTTTACAGGGGAGGCAACCGCAACACCAGGAGAATTAATCGCCAGAGCTGGTCCCAATCAACGAGATAACCGGTTCTAATGGTATTACACCAGAAATATGTCTGGATGGTTCTTCAGGTGAGCCAAACCTTTTGTCTATCATTAGTGTGAGTTTAAAATACCCAGTGTGTATAATGCTCCATTAATTCCAGCAGCTTCACTATTTGAGACAGTTTGTAAACTTTATATTAGACAGACTTTCCTGTAAAAGAATGGATAATTATGCTGGAAATAATTTCACTAGGGAAGAACAGGACCTGTTACAGGCATTAAGAATGAGAGGAGTTCGTATAATTAAGACAGATAAAGGAGGTGGACTGGTGTTCATGGACACTGACCATTACAATAAGAAAATGTTTACCTTACTGTCTGATGTGAATGATTATGCATTGGTTTCCTTGAATGAGTTAAACACAGCATACGATAGGATAAGAATGTTTTGAATGATCTCTTTATTGATTCTAGAATTGACTTAGAGGTTTTCAACTACTTTTCAATGCCTTTACCACAAATTCCTATAATGTTTGGAATCCCAAAAATTCATAAAGACCTCATTGATCCAACGTTAAGACCCATTGTAAACAGCAGAAACTCCACAAAATACCCTTTAGCTAAATATGTTGATAGTTTTCTTAAGAAGTATGTTGAGTCTAAACAGCAAATATGTAAAGAGACTCTTGGTCCTTTCTCAAAAATGTTAACGAATTTGCTTTTGATGATGAATGTAACTTAATCACAATTGACATTAAGGACCTGTATACCTCAATTCCTCATACTTTAGGAAAAGAATGGGTAAGTTCTATGTTAAGACTCAGGGATGTTCCAAATTATCAAGTTTTAGTGATGGAAGAATTAATTTCTTTTTGTATGAAGGGAAATTCTTCCTACAGAGGGAAGGAGTTGGTATGGGTTCCCCCTTGTGGCGGCAGTTATGCCAATTTAGTTATGGATTTTTGGGAAATAATTCATTTTCAATAACAACATTTTTTCTAATAAGATAAAATTGTATACTCGTTACTTGGACGATATTTTTGTCCTTTTTAAAGGTAATCATTTGCAGGTTAATGAATTCTTGGCTTTTTTGAACAATTCAACTGAATTTTTGAGGTTCACATATTCTTCCAGTTCTTATTTGGATGTCAGTTTGATTATAGACCGGTATAATCAGGGATATAAGGCTAGGACTTTCAGGAAAGCCACCTATTGTAATTCTTTCCTACATTTTTCCAGCGCCCATCCTTACCAGCAAAAGAGATCCATTGTCAAAGGACAACTGGTCCGAGCAGCTAGGATGGTATCTACTCAGGAAGATTATTTTACAGAGTGTGACAACTTGGTTAATATGTTTCTGCAGTGTGGTTACCCCAAAATATTATTGGAGGATTTTAGAACTGAGGTAGTTTCCAAACGTTCCAGGGGCTTCCTTAAAGCAATTTTGCAGGATCCAGCCAATGATAATGTACAATGTCTGGAAGAAACACGCATGAACAAATAGTGGACACCTCTTTTACCAATTTGCATTTGTTTGTAACCTCCTTTAGTAGAGATGATTCAGCTATTAGAGAAATTATTGTTAAAAACTGGGGATTTTTCCGCGGTGGTGCAGCGGTAGCGTTGTTGCCTCACAGCAAGAGGTTCTCCCATTCGATTCTCGGCTTGGGTTGGGAGTGCCTTCTGTGTGGAGTCTGCATGTCCTCCCCACGGTCAAGTGGGTGTTCAAAAGACATGCGCTGAATGGGCATGCCTTCGTTGAACGTTGGGCATTGGGCTGGCAACTTGACACCATAAAAAACAACTGTCAACCATTAGTGGACCGGAGTTCTGCTGTGGCAACCCCTAACCGGGAAAAGCCGAAAGACAAACAAAAACTGGAGGCTCCTCACTTCTGATGATACTTTTCATTTTATAAAAGATTTTCAGCCCGAATTTGTTTTCAGGAAGGGTTTCAATTTAAAAAACCTTTTACAGGTTCACTGCAGGATTCCCTTAAGAAGTACAGGAATGTTTTGGTGTGAGTCTTGTCCTTACTGTAAGCACGTTTTGTATAAGAGACATCAATTATGAAACCAAGAGTATGTTCAATTGTAATTCCTCTAGTGTGGTTTATTTGGCAAAGTGCACAGCCTGTCCATGTTTTTATATTGGTAAAACTGACAGGAAATTAAGAGAAAGGTTGTACGAGCACCTTTACAGCATTAAAAAATTGAAACTAGACAACACGCTAGCCTATCGTGCAAGTCAGAATTCTGGCCATGCCTTTCTTTTTCGAGTTATAGATCAAGTTCAGAGACATTAGAGGAGGGCCTACTTGAATTATTATGGCAGTTGAGGTGTGATGCTCACAGACTGCCAGGTCTCAATGCGACTTGCTCTTTGATCTGTGTACTAAAACTAGAGTTTAAACAGGTGACATGTTAAATCACAACACATTATCATTTATTATTTTTAATGGTATTTTTCATTTTTAAAGTTTTTAATGTGGTATAAGTACATACAAATTTGTTTTGGGGACAGTTTAAGTTTATGGTTATGACTTGTAAAAGCGATCATATGATGTAATGTCTGACTCACGTGATGCCTTTGGTAGTAATGATTGGTTAAGTGGAACATTTAAATTAGTAGCTTACTTGTGCATTTTTATCTGAAGTTTGATATTTGTCAGACAAAAGCACTTATTTTATTGTATTTTATAATAAAGTGTCATTTTTTCCTTTATTCCTGCTCCTGCTAGGTTTGTTTCTTTTCTGTCTGTTTACAGCAGTTTCTTTTTTTTTTTTTTTTTGCTAAGGTGTAACTATTATGCACTCAAGCCTCTGAACCTTATCCACACTAACTCCGCCCCCTCCTTTCACCCCACTGAACTCATCATTGAGGATTGCAAACTAAACAACCTCTAAACCCTGACAATAGCTGCAATCTGCATACCCCATGGTGATAACATTTCCTTACTAGAACAGATTCTTCACTGGATGGCTGACAGTATTCCTAATGAAACTATCAGACTTGGTGATGTTAATATCAGTTGGCTTGCCCTCAACTCTAACTCTCCTACTTCCAGCATACATCAACATGGCTATATCCTACTTATCTCTTCTCCTACTTTTCTTCACAAACCCACAAACACCAGTTCAATCCTTGACTGGATTCTTGTCTCCCATCATAACCTCTGTCACCACCCTGAATCCCTGCCAGACTCAATTAGTGATCACTTCCCTATCAGAGTCCAAAGATTTCCCCCCACTTCACTACACCTCATAAACTCAAGGAATGCCATAAGCTAACCAACTTCAGCCCTGAGACTTTCAACAGTCATCTCTCTGTAACTGATTGGTCATTCCTTTTTCACCTCTCTCTTTATGAAGCTGTTCTTCAATTCAACTCCATCTTCTATAACTAAAAAAATCCTAGTCCCTTCTAGAATTGTCAGAGTCAAATCACGTTGCTCACCTTGGCTTACAATGTCAACCATGTCTTTCATCCTAAACAGAGATTTGTCATAGAAACTCTTGCAAAAGACAAAATCCCCTATACACTTCCATAAATATAGAGAGCTCCGTAACCTGGTCAAAAAACACATAATCATGGATAAAAAAGATTCTACCACGCACCCTTACCTTCACAACTTAGAACTCCCCAAAAATTCTGAAATACTGTTAACCAAATTCTCTACCCCGGAAACCCCTCAACACCAAACCCCTGCCCTAATTCTCCCCAAGAAACTGCCTCCATCTTCAATACCTACTTTATTGATGCCATTAGCAAACATATGCTCTCTTCCAACCCTACTAATCTCTCACCCCCCCACTACAAAACTGCCCTTTTTCTTTAAATCCCATTCCTACTAGTTACATTACACATTTCCTTCGTAACCTGCTACATACCCCATAGCATACCCAGTCTCCATCCTAATAAACTGCTCAGTCTGTAAATCCACCGCCCCAACTCTCTGGAAGAAATTCAACACCATACCTATTCACAAAGGTGGAAACTCTGTAGACATCTCTAATTTTCATCCAATTGCTATACTCTCTCCTCTCTCCAAAATTCTTGAACATCGTGTGTATAAACAAAGCCTGTCATCTCATTCACAATGACCTCATCACCTCTACACAGCATGTCCCCACCACAGCATCACTACTGCAGTCATCACCTTTACTAATACCATCTCCCTAGCCACTGCCTCTTCTTAGATCTCTCCAAAGCCTTTGACATCGTCTCTCACTGCATCATCCTCTCCAAACTTTCTCAACTAAACCTCTCCCTTGCAACTATCTCCTGGTTTGCTAGTTCTCTCTCTAACAGGCAGCAGTCCGTCAAATTGCTGTCTGCTCTATCTCCCTTTCTCCTCGTAAACATGGCTGTCCCAGAAGGATCAGTTCTAGCCCCCCTTCTCTTTAACATCTTTATTAACCAACTCCACTCATCCTGTACTCAGTACTCCTTCATACAGTACGCACATGACTCTACTATCATCACCACTGCTGACAACCCATCTGATCTGCTCTCCTTAACTCAGTCCTCTCTTAACCTCACTGAAACTTGGCTTTCAAGCTAACAACCATCTCATACTAAACCCAAAAAAACAAATTTTGAGATTTCCTTGTAGCAGGTAGATAGTTTCAGAAGGTCAGATTTGTTTAGGTTAGTTAGAACTGGGGATGCATATAGTAAGGTGGAGAGTAGATGGGTATGAGAGACACATTTATTGTTTATTATATTTTACTTTACTCCTACTTTTTTACTTGCATACCTTGTACTGGAGTACTGCACTTGGATAATCTGTATTGTTGAATATTTTTATTTGTATAATCTGCACTGTGGAACTTTTTTCCCTGGGCCTCCATTGAAAAAGGACGTAAGCTTAGTCGGACTATCCCGGTCAACAAATGTCAAATAAACAAATAAAATTAAGACTAAAACAAATAAAAAAGAGAACATTTGCCAGTAATTCTATCCCTGCAGTCTCCTGCACTACCCACTTAGACATCCACCCAGCCATGTATTGCAGACTTTTTTATAGACATATATGAAATCAACAGCCATATTCTATTGTCAAGCTACAGTCAACATAGTCCAAAGTCCAGTCATTCACTTACATTGTGCAAGTAAAAAAAGATTTAAAATCTAAATCTACAAGCAAAATAAATGTGATAAACAATAATATATTATACTAGTTTAACACGTGGCCACGGTGGTGCAGTGGTTAGCATTGCCACCTCACAGCAAGAGGTTCTCCAGTTCGATCCTCGGCTGGGGTACCTTCTGTGTGGAGTCTGCATGTCCTCCCTGTCGTTGCGTGGGTTTCCTCCGGGTGCTCCGGTTTCCTCCAACATCCCAAAGACATGCTGCAGGTGGAATGGACACTCCAATTTGGTCATAGGTGTGAGTGTGTGCCTTCTGTGGAAGGTTGAGCGCAGGGCTGGCAACTCTACACCGTAAAACTCTACTGCCAATCATGAGCAGACAAGGTGATCCGACGTGGTGACCCCTAACCGGGAAAAGGCCTAAAGAAGAACACTCTGGAAAGTACTGACTTTGAGCTATTCCTTAAACGTGGTGAAAAACTCTAAACGAAGGCTATTAAGATAACGATTACATAAGCAAGAAACAATAATGTCTCACATGGAAGAAACCAAGCAAAACGATGTACACATGCAGTGTTAGGGTGGTAATCTCTACCCTTCAGCTGTTACCAGGTAGAACTGGTGGACATTTTGGTCACTGCTGTAGATCAGGCATGACCCATTGCGGTCACGACTTGAGTTAGGGCACAGCAACTGCAAAGTCAACCAATAATAACAAACATTAGTGTTTCCATACCATATCTAGTAACTTTCTAAGTTGGTAAGAGCAATATTTAAAATCCGTCCCTATTTTTTGGTCTTTGCGCCCCACCCCCATTTTTTCAGGCTTTGTCCAGATTCCTTTGCTCCCTGGTGTCTAGTTTATCATCCCACCCCGTAGTCCCTGATTCACGTTTTGATGTATGTGTGTTCGCTCTCACTGTTCACTGCGTGGGGATGTACATGTGTGTGATTATTCACTCGCGCTAACCCTTTTCTGTATGTGGGTTTGCAAGTTGGAAAAGCTGAAGCCGTAGTAAGTGAGTCAAACTTCGCTCTTAAATCACAGTTTCACTTTCGTACAACCATTTCACTCCGAGCTCTCGCAGGGGTCTCCTAGGAATTTCACTTAAATAATCTTCTATTTATTCATGTTTCCACTTCAAGGTTGCCAATCACGCTGGTTGAGCTGGCTGGAAACTAGCCCTTCCCGCAAATAAAACATAAAAAACGAAAACCTTGGCACTACACAATTAGTACTGCTGAAGTGACAGCCAAACTCCGTGTGCGAAAATGGGAAAAAAAAGTTTGTGAATGTGGACTTCAGCTAAAGAAGAATTAATGCCACGAGGTTTTTAAAATTTACCTTATCATTGTTGTTGTTCTTTCAGGTGTCTTGTTAAGAAAAGGGAAAACTGGAAAAATCGAGAGACGTGCTCTTCTATCGCGTTAAATTCTTTAATGGCAGAGTCGGGGTGGACTCCTCCGGTTTTTATTTTCTGGGTCCTTGGTTACGTCTCAATCACGTAGGTGATGTAACTAATGACGCGTGAACTCCATTGTGGCGTCACAATACATCTCACCTTTGGTGCAACTTACGTCTCTCACTCCAGCTATTGTTGCGTCAAATGACAACTCACGTATCACAAACCTCCAGGGCAACTTACTTCCCACACTCGGGAAGTGGACATTGTTTTTGCAGAATCTCCAGAATTTGGCCTCATATTTGTAGTCTGATTTTCTACAAAATTTGTTTCAAACCATTAAACATTGAAGTTAGAAAATAATGACATACATTTGAGTTTCAGACTTCATATTATTCAGAAAATCATAGTAATACAAAACCCGTTATTCTGTCAACTTTCTAAATTTGTAACAACAGTATTTAAAATTGTTCCAATTTCTGGGCCTTTGTCCTACTTTCATTTATGATTTTGTCTATATTTCTTGTTCTAAGAGGTTGACAGAAACGATTGCTAACCGTAAAAATGCCGATTAATAAAGACATACCTCCATTTCTTCTAACACCGATTACTGAGGAGCGCTGCTGCTTCAGTTTTTACTCTTCAGACGCTGGTTGTAAAGTATGTGGTCTAAAGAACTGTGCAAATTAGCGGATAATTAGATTTTGCATCTTTGCAGCTAACGTGTCTGAACAACGTTTTACCGCTTTGCGCAAAAGAGTCCTCAAGGACTGCAGCTGTCAACGCGGGCACTGCGGTTCTTTCTGAATCACCTTATTTTATAAATCTTAGCGTATTCATTCTAAAGTCATATATGCAACAAAACTGGATTTACCTGTTTTTGTAATAAGTGTGCCCCCATATGGGCCTTTTGTCAACGTTTACTGCTATTCTCACAGTTAAGGTTAAAATTTAAAGCAGAAAAATACACATGCGAACCACAAAGTAGACTGTTTTTCTGCTCGGTCGAGTGTCTCATTCACCGTGATGTTGTCGTTGCTTTACAGGTTATCATATTTTTACATCTGCACTTATGAAGTACTGCAGTGCTAGCTGTAAAACATGGTATCATTTTAGAACATATCCTAATTTTTGTTAAATATTTATGGATTTTAAGTTGTTATTGAGTTAATTTATTCATTTATTTTCGGCTGTACCAGCTAATGCTTTCTTACATTATTATCTTTGGAAGCATGTTTTCTTCACACGAACAAAATATTAATGGTTCTTTTGTTTTTTTCCACCACGTGTAACCTTATGCTTTTAAGCCAGGGTCACTCCAGCAAGGGACAGAATGAAGAGAATGATTATGTACATTTATATATATATGCACAGTTCACTGCTCGTCATTCCTATGTTTGCATTTTTCATATTGCTAATTTATACTGATCTGGGCTGATATACATTAGTCTGACATATAACCATGCTTTTGCATGGTACTGAACTGAAGGGGCATTTTGGGCTACAGAAGTGCAGCCTTACATGTGAGATAATTCACTGTTATGAATTGTGGTAAAACATGAGAATTCCACTTATGATTTGACCACATTTAACTGTGCTGTGTGATTATATAACAATTTCTGTTATCCTTGTTGAGTCACCGTTATGCATATTGCAACTATCATTTCTTCATTTGATTTGCCCGTTTGTGTTACCAGATGTTGGGTGTAAGCTGTCTGCCGCTCCATTGACTCACTTTGTTTTAATTACTCTGATTATTATTATTATTATTATTATTATTATTATTATTATTCTGCTGTGCTTATGTAAGCACCTGGCATGCCAGCCTATAAATTCATGTTAGGGTACATTTCATGTGTCTTATGATCTGTTTCACACCACTCTGGGGGTCACTGCACAAATTATTGTACATTGTATAGGAAAATGGTTTTAAGTATCATTATATCACTTAATAAAATACTGCTGTCAATGTGCTGCAGTAGTGTGTTACAAACCTGACCTGCAAGTCCTGTTAATGCTTCAAAACAATTTGATTATTATGTGGGATACAGTTTTTTTTCTGACATTA
This sequence comes from Protopterus annectens, assembly GCF_019279795.1. NCBI lineage: Eukaryota > Metazoa > Chordata > Ceratodontiformes > Protopteridae > Protopterus > Protopterus annectens. The sequence goes on along the minus strand of NC_056732.1, from coordinate 855,403,852 downwards.
CCATTGTTAACACTATGTCATTTATAGATCCATAGGTGTTTACTAGCTACCGAGCACAAGGGCCTTTTTAAGCCTAGCCATGCATCCCAAATCTCTAACAAGTTCTGATACCACTGATAAGTGTAAACATGGGCCTGGGAGATGAACCATTTACAGGTTAGCCGTGTCCAATAGAGACAGCTGCAGTCATTTTCTGGAGACTGATGTTATGCTGTTAGCAAATATGTAGACAGGGTAAAAAAAACATTGAGTGGGCCAGCATTCCCATAATGTTATTCTTTTATACACATTTTCAAGTGCATGTGGTTAAACCAGATGGTATATCATTTCTGCTAAGTAAGCAAATTGGTCAAACACTCTCCAAAGGAATGAATGCCACTCTGACCAAAATTTAACAATCCATGCCAAGCACTTTTATTTATTTAGCTACTGCACTGATGGGATCTCTCAGATACATAATAGGACAGGACAAATAAACATTCAGACACACACAGACACACACACACACACACACACACACACACGCACACACACTGCACCCTCACAACTGTGATATCACAAATCATAATCAGGCCTCATAAGATGTACAATCTACTTAGTCTTAAATTAGGTTACTGATCCTTTTACCCCTGTTGACCAAATGATGCACACACACACACACACACACATACATACACACACACACACACACACACACACACACACACGCACACACAAGCACACACACGCACACACACACACACACACACACACACACACACACACACACACACACACACACACACACACACAGACAATGCTCCCTGACTACTTTAACGCCCGCAGACACACTGCTGCCTCACAGTTGCGATGTCACAAATCATATCTGGCCTCAAGATGCCTTCTCTTAAACCCCAAAAAGACTAAACTCCTCCTTTTCTCTCCTACTAGAACCCCCCCCCCATTTAGATTTCTCAGTTAACTCTACCAATAAAACTATTATATCCCCTGAACCTACCACCAAACTATTAGGAGTCGCCATTGACAATAATCTAAACTTTGATATCCATATAAACAATACTATAAAAACTGTCAACAAAAAGTTAGGCTCTCTATATAGGATAAAATCATTTCTTCTACCTTCAGCTCGAACCACAATAGCACACACTCATCTAATCTCTCCTCTTCTATATGCCTCACCTATTTTTACTAAACTATTTAAAAATAATCTCAGCAAACTGGAAATGTCCTACAATAACATCGCCAGATTTGCAACAGGTAACCCATTTAGAACCCATCACTGCCTTAATTTAAAACAGCTAGGATGGCTTGAACTACAAAATCTAATTAAATACCATCAACTAACTATAGCTCACAAAACCCTTTACACACCTTCCAAAACACCTATTCTTTCCACACTAAATCACTCCTATAAAACCTAGATTCCTTAAGGTCTTCTCAGAAACTCCTAGCACATACTACTAAAACAAACAACAAGGCTGGTGACTCACTCTTTTCTAATATAGTTGGAAAAGCCTGGAATCTCCTACCAAACAAACTCTCCACACTTCCCTCACTTTCCTGTTTCAAAAACAATCTGAAAGTGCATCTCAAAACTCACTGTCTATGCCCATGCTCTAAACCTGACTAGCTCGAGTCACTAAATACTCTGATCTTCCCATCCCATCTACTCTTCTAAAGAAATTTCTTCCTTATAAAACTAGTTCTACTAACCATCTCTAGAACACCTAATCTATATTACTTTCATTTGATATGACTGTATTCTACACTGTAAACTCTGGGATTTTAACTGCATCCTTTGTTATGCCTGTATTCTACACTGTTATTTTTTATTTTTTTTACTATGATAACCTGTAATTTCCACTGTAAATAGATTTATTTGTCTTCTATATCCGTAGATAGAATTGTGTTAAATTCATTGTCTTACCTAGGAGCTTATCTCCCCGGGCCTGTACTGAAAATGGACATGCATCCAGTTAGACTAGCCCGGTAAACAAATGTAAAATAAAATAAAATAAATAAATGACATGTACAAACTTCTTAGGCATACATTATGTTACTGCTCCTTCCACATGCACACAGACAGACAGACATACACACCCATACACACACACACACACACACACACACACACACACACACACACACACAGAAAATGCTCCCTCACTGCTGTAACACCCGCAGACACACTGCTGCCTCACAGCTGCGATGTCCCAAATCATATCTGGCCTCATGACATGTACAATCTAGTTAAGCATAAATTATGTAACTGCTCCTTGCACATGCACACACACAGACACATAGACGCACACATGCACACATACGCGCACACACACATGCGCACGCACTGCTCCCTCACTACTGTAACACACACACACACACACACACACACACACACACACACACACACACACACACTGCTGCCTCACAACTGCGATGTCACAAATGATATCTAACCTCATGGGATGTACAGTCTAGTTAGGCTTAAATTAGGTTACAGCTCCTTCTATCCCAGTTGTTCTTATGATAGTCCACAGCAACCTACTGTACTGTCTCTGTTGTGGGCAATGTATGCTTAAAAACAGTCAGTAGGATTAATGCAGTTTTTCACAGGTACTATTGTTCTTGTCAGGTTAAGTACCAACTCAACAGACAATACACAACTCTTAATGCTAAACAAAG